>NW_024543088.1:5050000-5445000 GCF_018167655.1 Microtus oregoni | reverse complement strand
TAATCCTCCCTCAAGGTCCCCATGCTCCCAATTTACTCAGGAGATCTTGTCTTTTTACACTTTCTACTTCCCATGTAGATTAGATCTATGTAAGTCTCTCTTAGTGTCCTCATTGTTGTCTAAGTTCTCTGGGATTATGCTTTGTAGGCTGGCTTTCTTTACTTTATATTTAAAACCCACCTATGAGTGAGTACATGTGATAATTGTCTTTCTGTGTCTGGGTTACCTCACTCAAAATAATGTTTTCTAGCTCCATCCATTTTCCTGCAAAATTCAAACTGTGGTTATTTTTTTCTGCTGTGTAGTACTCCATTGTGTAAATGTACCACATTTTCCTTATCCATTCTCGGTTGAGGGGCATTTAGGTTGTTTCCAGGTTATGGCTATGACAAACAAGCTGCTATGAACATAGTTGAGCACATGTCCTTGTGGCACGATGGAGCATCCTTTGGATATATACCCAAAAGTGGTATTACTGGGTCTTGAGGAAGGTTGTTTCCTAATTTTCTGAGAAATCGCCACACTGACATCCAAAGAGGTTGTACCAGCTTGCATTCCCACCAGCAATGCAGAAGTGTTCCCTTTTCCCCACAACCTCTCCAGCATAAGTTGTCATCAGTGTTTTTGATCTTGGCCATTCTTACAGGTGTAAGATGGAATCTCAGAGTTGTTTTGATTTGCATTTCTCTGATGACTAAGGATGTTGAGCATTTCCTTAGGTGTCTTTCAGTCATTTTAGATTCCTCTGTTGAGAGTTCTCTGTTTAGGTCTGTACTCCATTTTTTTTTATTGAATTATGTGATCTTTTAGTGTCCAATTTCTTGGGTTCTTTGTATATTTTGGAGATCAGACTTCTGTCTGATGTGGGGTTAGTGAAGATCTTTTCCCATTCTGTAGGCTGTTATTTTGTTTTGTTGACCATGTCCTTTGCTTTACAGAAGCTTTTCAGTTTCAGGAGGTCCCATTTATTAATTGTTTCTCTCAGTGTCTGTGCTGCTGGGGTTATATTTAGGAAGTGGTTCCCTGTGCCAATGCATTCAAGTATACTTCCCACTTTCTCTTCTATAAGGTTCAGTGTGGCTGGCTTTATGTTGAAGTCTTTGATCCATTTGGACTTGAGTTTTGTGCATGGTGATAGATATGGATCTATTTTCATTCTTCTATATGTTGATATCCAGTTATGCCAGCACCACTTGTTAAATATGCTTTCTTTTTTCCATTTGATATTTTTTGCTTCTTTATCAAAGATCAGGTGTTTGAAGATATGTGGATTGATATCTGGGTCTTCTATTCAGTTCCACTGGTCCTCCTGTCTGTTCTTATGCCAGTACCATGCTGTTTTCAGTACTATAACTCTGTAGTAGAGTTTGAAGTCAGGGATTGTGATGCCCCCAGAAGTTCTTTTATTGTACAGGATTGTTTTGGCTATCCTGGGTGTTTTGCTTTTCCATATGAAGTTGAGTACCGTTCTTTCGAGGTCTTTGAAGAATTTTGCTGGGATTTTGATGGGCATTGCATTGAATCTGTCCAGGCTAGCCTTAAATTCATTATATAGCCAAGAAGGACCTTGAACTTTGGGACCTCCTAACTCCATCTCCCACGCACAGGGATTGCAGGTGGGCAGCACCATGCCAGGTTTATATACACAGAACTACACACATGCTGGGCAAGCACTCTACCTGTAGCTGCACACCAGCCCCCTCTATACCATCATTTACCCATAGTTCCCTTATCTAGCCACCTTGACTCAGAACCCTTTGGGAAACAAACAAGTACTTGAGACTATGTAAAAGCAGCTGCGGGTATGCTGGCCGAATAAAACCCCAACAACTTCCAGATATTACTGGGCGCAGCACTCAGCATGTGACTCCTGAATTGGGACACATTGTGTGACACTTAGCTGTTTGTCTTGGTCCTTCCAGACACCTTCTCTCCGCACATTGGGTAACATTGTCACAGGAACAGATCTGCAGACCCAGATGGCCATTGATGCTGGCATGCTGAAGGTACTGGGTCAGCTCCTGAGACACCCAAAGTCCTCCATCCAGAAGGAAGCTGCCTGGGCTGTGAGCAACGTGGCTGCTGGGCCCAGACACCACATCCAGCAACTGATCACGTGTAACCTGCTGCCCCCATTGGTAGCCCTACTAAAAAACGTAAGTGGCGGAGCCGGGGAGAGAGAGTCTGTACAGAGTCTGTTGTACAAGCATGAGGACCTGAGTTCAATCCCCAGCACTCTCATGAAGAGAGAGAAGTAGGATAATCAAAGGTTCAAGGTCTTCCATGGCGACACTGTGCTTGGAAAGCCAGTCTGAGCCAGGTGAGACCCTGTCTAAGAAAATGCGTCCTGTGGGAGTCAGTCTGCCTACTTCATGGTTCTGCTCACATGCTGTGTTCTGATGAATTGAAGGCAGGTTGTCAGGGCATGGGACATAAATTTCATATATAAGCTCAGCTCTTACATCTGTCCTGGAGAGTAAACCAAGTTAAACCAGGTCTGGAGCACACACCTGTAGTCCTAACATACAGAAGGATTATAAATTGAAGGCCTACCTAGGCTACATAGTCCCAGGGTGGCCTTGGCTATATAGTGAAACCCTATTTTTTTTTTTGAGACAGGGTTTCTCTGCAGCTTGTGAAGCCCTATTTTTAAAAGCTTAAGGTGTGGTTCTGTTGGTAGAGTGCTCGCCAACCATACACAAGGCCCTGGGACCGAGTGTCGGTACCACATAAACCAGGCATGGTGGTTCTCATTGTAAGGCCAGCATTTGGGAAGAGGAGGTAGGAGGGCCAGAAGTCCAAGGTCCTCCTCGTCTCTATAGCAAGTTGGGGACCAGCCTGGGCTACATGAGAGCCTGTCTCAAAAATGTATAGAAACAACAACAAAGCACGAGTCAAGTCAGCATCCCTTTATGATGATCCTGGCACTGTAGAGAACATAAACCCCCTGTCTTTGCAGGCAGAATTCAGGGTCCAGAAGGAAGCTGTGTGGGCCGTGGCAAACTTCGCAACAGGGGCCTCTCAGAGCCAGTTGAGCATGCTTGTGCACTCAGGAGTCCTGGAGCCGCTGCTAAATCTGCTCACTGCTCCAGACATGAAGATCATCACCATCGTCCTTGACATCGTTTCTTACTTTCTCCAGGTAAGCTGTTCTGAACGGCAGTCTTAGACCCGAAGACAGAGAGCATGTGAGCGTACTTCTCAGAGATACGGCAGTGGGGTTGCTGGGGTGGGGGCCAGAGTGCTCAGTGGGTAAGGGTGCTTGCCTCCAAGCTGACCACCCAAGTTCAGTCCCCAGGACCCATGTGGCTGTGGGAGAGATGGGGCTTCAGCGAGTTGTCGTCTGGCCTCCACACATGTGCAATGGTGCATGTGCTGATGCATACACAAGGGGTGGCAGGAGAGAGAGAGAAAATGAATGTAAAAAGTTTAAGTAGCACAAGTAAGTCGGGCTGGGATGTAGCACATTTGTTAGCATGCCTCCCTAGCATGTGTGAAGCCCTGGGTTCCATCCTGGGTTCCATCCAAGCACCACATAGCCTACGCAGGTTGCTACAGGCCTATATATAATACCAGCACTCCGGAGGTTGAGGTAAGGAGGGTGAGGAGTTCAAGGTCACCCTCAACTATATAGCAAGTTAGTGCCAGACTGGGTTACATGAAACCCTGACTCCGAATGAATAAACGAGTGAGTGAGTGAGTGAGTGAACCAAAGGCATGGGTTGGGGGGCAGGGGAGGCTGGCTGGTGAAGATGTGGGTTTATCCCACCTGAGATTGAGAAACCCGCAGAACAGAGGGTGCAGAAACACCCTCTGTTTACAGAGCTGTGCCAGTGCCAGGCATTGTGGCACACGCCTTTAGTCCCAGAACTCAGGAGGCAGAGGCAGGAGAAGCTGAGTTTGAGGCCAGCCTGGTCTGCTGTGTGAGTTCCAGGACAGCCAGGGCTATACAGAGAAACCCTGTCTTTAAAAAGAAGTTACTAGGCCTTTTTAAAAAAAGCTTTATTTTATTTTTAAGTGCGTGGGCACGTGCATGTGAGTGCGGGTGCAAACAGAGGCATCAGATTCCCCTGGAGCTGGAGTTGCAGCTCACAACAGATGCTTGTGAGTCACCTGGTGTGGGTGCTGGGAACTGAACTCAGGTCCTCTGTAGGAGTAATTTGTGCTTTTAAACACTGAGTCATTTCTCCTGAATTAGTTTTTGTTTTTGATTTTTTTTTTTTTTTTTTTTTTTGCTTTGGAGACAGGGTCTCCTTATGGAGCCCAGGCAGGTTTACATGGTAGTCCTTCTGCATCATGAGGCCTCTGAAATACTGAGAATACAGGAAGGCATCACCATGTGTCAGTTTTTTCTTTAAGGACTGATTTATTTTTATTTTATGTGAATGGGTGTTTTACCTGCATGTATGTCTGTGCACCACATGCCTGCAGAGGCCAGAAGAGGGCATGGGATCCTCTGGAACTGGAATTACAAATGGTTATGAACCACTGGGTGGGCACTGGGAGCTGAACCTGTGTCCTTTGGAAAACCAATCAATATTCTTAGCCACCAAGTCATTTCTCCAGCCTCCCTATATCAAACTTTTAAAACAGATCTGGTGAGCCATCGGGAATTAAGTCAAAGGAGGATAGGACAGGTTTGAAAAGCACCATAAATCTTTTAAGACAGGATAACATCATTTCTTCAGGACAGTCACAAAGGAGAAGGGATGAACATCAGGCACTGGTACTGTGAATTCCTTTAATGATTGAGCTGGGTGTGCCTGTTATGCCAACACTTAGGGGGTGGAAAGAAGAGGAGGTTAAGGAGTTGAGGGGTTTTTGTTTTGTTGTTGTTCGTCTTTTTTCTTTCTTTTCTTTTTTTTATTTTTTATTTTATTTTATTTTATTTTTTTTGAGACAGGGTTTCTCTGTAGTTTTGGAGCCTGTCCTGTGAACCCACTCTATAGACCAGGCTGGCCTCTAACTCAGAGATTCACCTGCCTCTGCCTCCTGAGTGCTGGGATTAAAGGCGTGCGCCCAGTATTGGTTTTGTTGAGGTTTTTTTAGATTTATTTATTTATTATGAATACAACATTCTCCCTCCATGTGTGCCCGCAGGCCAGAGGAGGGCGCCAGATCTCAGTACAGATGGTTGTAAGCCACCATGTGGTTGCTGGGAATTGCACTCAGGACCTCTGGAAGAGCAGCCAGGGCTCTTAACCTCTGAGCCATCTCTCCAGCCCCTGGTTTTGGTTTTTTGAGACAGGGTTTCTCTGCAGCTTTGGACCCTGTCCTAGAACTTGCTCTGCAGACCAGGTTGGCCTCGAACTCACAAACATCTGCCTTTCTCTGTTTCCTGAGTGCTGGGATTAAAGGCATGGGCCACCACCACCTGACTTGCACTTGGTTTTTTTTATTGAATATTTTTCATTTTGAATTCTTTAATGCTTTGGACAAAAGCATTTTTATATTTATTATGTTTGTATTCTCTAATGTTGAATACATTTTGAGTAGAAAAGTGAATGTGTGAACAAGTAAATGCATAGGTGAATTCATGAATGTATTTGTGAGTGAATGAATTCATGGGAGAGTTTGTGAATGAATTCATGGGAGATTATTGTGAATGAATGACTTCATGGGTGATTTTGTGAATGAGATTTTGTGAATAAATGTGCACATGCATGATTGAGAAAATAAATTAATGAAACGAGAGGGAATGTTGGCATTTCCAATGGGTCTGCAGCCACTCCTGCTGGAACAGGTCTGTCTCTACCTAGGAAAGCTCCCTTAGGGCCGTCCAGCTGAAGCACCCACTCTCCAGCACACTCAGTGTCTGATGGTCTCTTTGCTGGTCCCCATCCATCCTCAGGAGGCAGACAAGCTGCATGAGAAGGAAAACCTGTGTCTTCTGATAGAGGAATTTGGCGGTATTGGAAAAATCGAGTCCTTACAGCTCCACCAGAATTGTCATATTAGCCAGAGTGCCCTGAACATTATTGAGAAACACTTTGGTGAGGTGAGTAACAAGGGCCCCACGTCCTGGGGCCACCTCTTGGTGGCCGTGCTTCTAATGCTATCGCAGTGAACCTGGCGCTTGGTCAGGCTGACTTCTCTTCCCACCCTCCTGAATTTAACTGGCTGCCTTCCTGGCTCCTGTTCTTCTTTGTGGCCTTCGAGTATCAAGAAGCTTGTTTGTGAGCTGGGAGGCGGTTCAGCTGGTCGAGCACTTGCTATGCAAGCATGAGAACCTGAGTTCGAGCACATGTGAAAAGTCCAGGGATGTTGAAACATGTTTAGGATCCCAGTTCTGGGTGGGTAGAGACGTTTGATCCCTGGCTAGCCAGTCTAGCCAAATGAAGTTCCAATCCAGCAAGAGAGCCTGTCTCACAAAACAACAGCAAAAACGATGTGGGGTGCCGGTGAGATGGACCAGTGTTGTGATAGTCAGGAACACCGTGACCAAAAGTAGGGGTGGGGGGAGGAAAGGGTTTATTTGACTTACACTTCCACATCAATGTTCATCACAGAAGGAAGTCAGGACAGAAACTCACACAGGGCAGAAACCCAGAAGCAGGAGCTGGTGCAGAGACCGTAGAAAGCTGCTGCTTACTGACTTGCTCCTTATGGCTTGCTCAACCTGCTTTCTTTCTTTCTTTCTTTCTTTCTTTCTTTCTTTTTAATTTAAAAGTTTTTTTTTATTTTGCATACCAACCACAGTTCCCCACTTCCCCTCTTCCTGCTCCCTGTACCTTTCCCCCACTCAACCCCGTATCCATTCCTCAGAAGGGGTAAGGAAGGATAACCTCAGCCTTCTCTCTTAATAGAACCCAGGACCACCAGCTCAGAGATAGCACCACCCACAGTGGGCTGGGCCCTTCCCATCAATCACCAATTAAGAAAGTGTCACACAGGTTTGCCCACAGGCTGATTTTTATGAAAGCTTTTTCTTTTTCTTCTTCTTTTTTTTTTTGTTTTGTTTTGTCTTGTTTTTTTTTGAGGCAGGGTTTCTTTGTGTAGCCTTGGCTGTCCTGGAACTCACTCTGTAGACCAGGATGACCTCGAACTCACAGATATCTGCCTGCCTCTGCCTCCTCAGTGCTGGGATTAAAGGTGTGTGTACCACCACCTTACTACATCAGGCTTTTTAATGTGGGTCCCGCAGTGCTGGGATTAAAGGCTTGCTACCACCACTGTCTGGTTGGAGGTATTTTCTTAATTGAGATTCCCTCCTCTCAAATGATCCTAGCCTTTGCCAGATTGTCCTAGAACTATTGAGCACAACTGGGCAAAGGCACTTGCTGTCAAGCTTGACAACTGAAGTTCAACCCCTGGGTCCCACACAGTAGAAAGGGGAAATGACTCTGAAAGTTGCCTTTGACCTCATGCATGCTATAGCAACATACCCTTATCTTCTTACACATGCACACACACATATACACACATACACATGCATGCGCATACACATGCACATACATATACACACATATACACATGCACGCACATACACATGCACATGCATATACACACATGCACACACATATACACATGCACACACATGCACGCACATACATATGCACATGCATGCGTACACACATGCACACATACATATATGCACGCACACACTGTTAAACAACATGGACAGGCCCTGAGGAACGATGACTGAGGCTGACCTTTGGCTTCCCTACTGCACACAAAGCCAGTCTTCACCCATAGGAGTTTATCTCTTTGCTTCCAGTCTGAAACTGTCTTTTTCTTGGCTCTTTAGCTGAAGCAGAGGAATGGGAAAGGAAGGGACAGGACACTTAAGATGATTTCCTATCTAAGAATGCAAACAATGCAGCCTGGCCCAGCTGTTGGAAAACCATCTTGCCCCTGACTGAATTTTGTCTTGTTCTAGAATAGTTTGGGGATGAGTTCTTCCACAAACTATCTGAGTTGTCTTGCCACCCTGAGAAAAGGGGGATCAGATAACAGTTTTCATGAAGATCCTGTCTAGTGGTAAAATATACATCATATAGAAGTTATCTGGGGGCAATGACACTAGACTGTAACCCTAGCACCCAGGAAGCAAACACAGAAGGGTCAGGGGTTCAAGGCTATCCTTGGCTGCGTGGAGAGTTCAAGGCCGTGGAGACTTTGGAGATATACTTAGTTGGTAAAGTGTTTGCCAGACAAACATGGGGGGGACCTCAGCTACAGCCCAGCCTCCATGTAAAAACCTGGGCTTAGCGCATGCACTTGTAAACCCATCATTTGGAAGGCAGAGACAGGCCGATGGCCACCCCGTCTATCCAAAATGGTGAGTCCCAGACTCAGTGAGAGACTAAGGTAGCAAGTGATTGAGGAAGACTCCTGAAGTCAACCTGTGGTCTCTGTAAGTGCATGTGAACATTTACACACATGTAGGCACACATACTCCATAGACACACAAGGCCAGTTACAAAAGGGCAAATCTTGCTTGATTTCCGTGTCTGTGAGGTCCTGAGAGCGAGCAAACTCATAAGCAACAGAAAGTACAGACTGGTGGGTCGCAGAGGCTGGGTGGGGTAGAAGGTGTGAGTCAGTGTTAAATAGGAACAGGGTTTCAGTTCAGTTTGGGATGGTCTCAGTGGCAGCAAGCTTAAAAATCCCTCAGATGGTACTGGTAAAGTGGCTGGGTGTGTAAAGATGCTGCTGCCTAACCTATGATCTGAGTTCAAGTCCCAGGATCTACTCAGTGAAAGAGTAAACTCCCACAAGCTATCTTCCAACTTCCACACAAGGCTGTGGAATGTGTACACGTGCTTGCTTGCTTGATTATGTGCGTGCACACACACACATATAGAATTTTAATTGTTAAAATGAAGCTGAACCCAGTGATGGGGTCCACACCTATAATCCTAGCACTCAGGAGGCAGAGGCAGGCACAGTAAGAGCACAAACCGCTCTTGCAGAGGACCTGAGTTCGGTTCGCAACACCCTCATTAGGTGACTCACAGCTGCCTGTAATTCCCTGCTCCACACAGCCCCACCCCCAAGCCCAACCTAAGAAGTATTTGGATAATTTGTGCCTCTGAGGAGCCTCAAGGTCACTTGAGATAAGTTCTAGAACTCACTGGAAGAAATTCTAGTCCAGCTGGGATGTCAAAGATGCTGTGACAGCAAGCTGGTAAACCTGGAGCGTAACAGTGTCTGTTCTTCCGTGAAGGAAGAAGATGTCCTCGTGAAGGAAGAAGATGTCGTCAGTTTTCGCTACCGGGGGCCGAGAGTGTGAATACACAAAGCACTTAGAAGACAGACCTCTCACAGCTGCCCAATGACCAAGCCACACAGGGCTCACGCCTTTGAGAGGTGCCCCCTCCTCGAACTCGGTTCGTCACACACAAAGCTTTTAAATCTTAATAAAATATTCAACACTTTCACTTCTTCTGTGTGGTTTCTGTATGTGTTACTTCTCTTGCTAGGATCAAGTACCCAGAAAAGGCAGCTTCCGGAAAGATTTGCTCATCGTTTGAGGGTACAGTCTGGCATGGTGGCAGGAGCCCGAAGCGGCGGGCCATGTTGCACCCACGCACCGGAAGCAGGGAGAGATGCATGCTGGTGCTCAACTCACTGTCTCCTTATTTAGACTGGGACCCCAGCCCATGGGATAGTGCTACCTGACTTTGGAAAGAGGCTTCCCTCCTCGGTTAACCTGATCTGGAACATCTTCTGTGGGGGCTGAGGAGATGGCTCAGGGGCTAGTGTTTGGTGTGCCCTCGGGAGAACTGGAGTTTGGATCCCCATGGAAATGCCAGGAGGATGTGGCAGCCTGTTCGTAATTCCAGATTTGGAAGGTGGACATGGGATTCCCCAGAGCTAGCGAGCTAGCTAGTCACGAACTTGCTTCAGGGGGAGTAGGTTGGAAGAGTAACAGGGGCCGATTCTTTTTATTGCTTCAGGCCTCCATGTGTTTGCACACATACATACAGACACAACCCACACACAATGTAAAGAAAAGCATAAGTTCTCGCCAGGTGTTAGTAGTGCATGCCTTTAATCCCAGCACTCGGGAGGCAGAGGGCAGGCAGATCTCTGTGAGTTCGAGGTCAGCCTGGTCTACAAGAGCTAGTTCCAGGACAGGCTCCAAAACCACAGAGAAACCCTGTCTCAAAAAACCAAAAAAAAAAAAAAAAAAAAGAAAGAAAAACCCAACCCTAAAAATCAAAAAAACAAAAAAACCAAACAACCAAAAAAAAAAAAAAAAAGAATAAAATATAATTTCTCACAGATACACCTAGAAACTTCTCCTAGGTGATTCTAGGTCCCATCAAGGTAACAATATTAACCATTGGAGATTAGGATCGTTTTAAAATTAAAATTTTCATTGTAGGGGGCTGGAGAGATGGCTCAGTGGTTAAGAGCATTGCCTGCTCTTCCAAAGGTCATGAGTTAAATTCCCAGCAACCACATGGTGGCTCACAACCATCTGTAATGAGGTCTGGTGCCCTCTTCTGGCCAGCAGGCATACACACAGACAGAATACTGTATACATAATAAATATTTAAAAAATTTTCATTGTATATATTTATTATGCATAGTACCATATCACATGAGGGCATTTTGAAATTGCATTCACTTGTTGTATGTATAAGTGTGCCACAGTGTGTGGGTGGAGGTCAGAGGACAACTTGGGAGAGTCAGTTCTCTTACCACTAGGTGGGACCAGGGATCAAACTTTGATCATCAGGCTTAGGGACAGATGTCTTTGCCGCTGAGCCATGCACTGGATCTAGGAAAGCTTCATAGACTATATTGGGTTTTGTTTGTTTTTTCTTATTAATTGAATTTATTCATATGTTTTATATCCCAACTGCAGTTTCCCCTCCCTCCTCTCCTCCTATTCCCTCCTCCCACCTCCCTCAACACTCTCCCCCATCCACTCCTCTGTTTCTGTTCAGAAAGGGTTGGGGCTTGTCAACAGAGCATGGCATATCAAGCTGAAGTAGGGTAGGCTCCTCTTGTATTAAGTCTGGGCAGGGCAACCCAGTATGAGGGATAGGTTCCTGCAAGTCAGCTCAAGCCGCAGGGACAGGCCCTGCTCCTGCCACTAGGAGTCCCACAGGAGACCAAGTTACACGCCTTTCACGTTTATGAAGAGGGCCTAGGTCGGTCCAACGCAGTTTCCCTAGCTGTTGGTCCAGAGTCTGTGAGCTCCTATGAGCCCAGGTTAGCTGTCTCTCTGGGTTCCCTGATGGTGACCTTGACCCCCTGGCTCTTGCAATCCCTCCTCCCTTTCTTCAGCAGGACTCCCAGAGCTCGGCCCAGTGCTTAGTGGATTTCTGTATCTGCTTCCATCGGTTACTGAATGAAGGCTCTCTGATGACAACTGGGGTAATCACCAATTGATTCCAGGAGATAGCCAGGTCAGGCTACCTATCTACTGTTGCTAGGAGTCTTAGCTGGGGTCATCCTTGTAGATCCGTGGGAGTTTCCTTGTACCAGGTACCTGACCCCAAACTGCCCCCTTCATCAAGACATCTCTTTCATTATTCTTTCCCTTCATCCAGCCCCCAACCCAATCCCGCATGTTCCTAAACTCCTTTGGCCCCCAGTTTACCCAGGGAAATCCATGTGTCCCCATCTCCCTTTGGGCCCTCCTTGTTGCGTAACCTCTCAGGTGCTATGGGTTGTAGCCTGGTTATTCTCTGCAACTAATACCCACTTAAGAGTGAGTCCATACCATGTCTGTCTTAACCTCACTCAGGATGATTTTTTTTCTAGTTCCATCCATTTGCCTGCAAATTTCCTGATGTCATTGATTTGTTTGTTTGTTTTTTATTTTTTCGAGACAGGGTTTCTCTGTAGCTTTTTGGTTCCTGTCCTGGAACTAGCTCTTGTAGACCAGGCTGGCCTTGAACTCACAGAGATCCACCTGCCTCTGCCTCCCGAGTGCTGGGTTTAAAGGCGTGTGCCACCACCGCTCGGCCTGATGTCATTGTTTTTAACAGCTGAGCAATATTCCATTGTGTAAATGTACCACAGTCTCTTTATCCATTCTTCAGTTGAGGGGCATCTAGGTTGTTTCCAGGGTCTGGCTATTGTAAATAAAGCTGCTATGAACATAGCTGAGCAAGTGTCCTTGTGGTAAGATGAAGTATCCTTTGGGTATATGCCCAAGATTGGTATAGCTGGATCTTGAAGTAGACTGATTCTCAATTTTATGAGAAGCCTCTGTATTGATTTTCAAAGTGATTGTACAAGTTTTCACTCCCACCAGCATAAGGTGTCCTTAGTGTTTTTGATCTTAGCCATTCTGACAGGTGTAAGATGGGCATTTCTCTGATGGTTAAGGATGGTGAATAATTCTTTAAGTGTCTCTCGTCTGTTTGAGATTCTTCTGTTGAGAATTCTCTGTTTAGATCTGTACCCCATTTTTAATTGGATTATTTGGAGGTTTTTTGATGTCTAGTTTCTTGAGTTCTTTTATATTTTACAGATCAACCCTTGGTCAGATATGGGATTGGTAAAGATAGTTTCCCATTCTGTAGGCTGTCATTTTTGTCTTATTGACAGTGCCCTTTGCCTTAAGAAGTTTTTCAGTTTCAGAAGGTCCCATTTATTAATTATTGATCTCAGTGTCTGTGCTACTAATGTTCTATTCAGGAAGTTGTCTTCTATGCTAATATATTCAAGCCTCTTTTTCACTTTCTCTTCTATTGGGTCCAGTGTAATTGGATTTATATTGCAGTCTTTGATCCACTTGGACTTGAGTTTTGTGCAGGGTGGTAGATATGGATCTATGTGCATTTTTCTATATGTCAACTTCCATTTATGCCAGCACCATTCATTGAAGATGCTTTCTTTTTTCCATTGTATAATTTTGGCTCCTTTGTCAAACATCAGCTGTTCATAGGCATGTAGATTTATACCAGGGACTTCGATTCAGTTCCACTGATCCACCTGTTTTTATGCCAATACCATGCTGTTTTTGTTACTATAGTTCTGTAGTAGACCTTGAAATCAGGGATCATGATACCTCTGGAAGTTCCTTTATTGTACAGGATTGTTTTAGCTATCCTGGGGTTTTTATTTTTCCATACAAAGCTGAGTATTGTTCTTTCAAGGTCTGTAAAGAATTGTGTTGGAACTTTGATGGGGATTGCGTTGAAGCTGTAGATTGCTATTGGTCATACACTATGTTTATGTTGAGCATATCTCCCTTCCTTCTCCACATGCTCCCTTCTCTCCCCTCCCCTCCCTAGTCCCCTTCACTCCCTTGGCAGCCTCACATCTGCTTCCCTGTCGTGTATCCATACACAGCTTCACACATCTCTAGATATCCAGGGAGCATTGATTAGACAAATACAATCTTTTGTCTTTCTGAGACTGGCTTCATTGGTTTAGTGTGTTCATCTCCAGTTATCTCCAGTCTCCTGAGAATAACATGACTTCATTCTGTTTTGTGGCTGAAAAGCTTCCATTGTGTGTGGAAACCACAGTTTTGTTTACCATTCCTCTGTCTTTGGAGACCCAGCCTGGCTCCAAGACTTAGCTGTTGTGAAGAGAGCTGCAATCAGCACTGGAATAGAGGTAGCTCTATGGTATGTTGATTTAGAGCCTCTCATGGAAATAGCCAGGAGTTGTATAGCGGGGCTGTTTGGTAGATCTACTTTCAGTTTCTTGAGATATCTCCATGCTGATTTCCACTGTGAAGGACTTGCTTATGTTACTTTTGTTCCCACGAGCCATATATAAGATTTCCTCTTTGTCCACATCATCCCCAGCATTTGCTTTCTGTTGATTTGTTTCTGTCTGAATACATGCCATGTAATTGCAGTTGGCCACAGATGCCAGAAGAGGGAGTTGAATTGCCGAGAGCTGGAGTTACAGGTGGTTGTGAGCTATGAACTGTGGGTGCTGGGAACAGAACTTGGATCCTAAGCAAGAGCAGTATATGCTCTTTAAAAAAAAAAAAGATTTATAAATGTGAGTGCTCTGTCTGCTTGTATACCTGCATGACAGAAGAGGGTATCAGAACAGGGCATCATCAGTTCCCATATAGATGATTGTGAGCCACCGTGTGGTTGCTAGGAATTGAACTCAGGACCTCTGGAAGAGCAGCCTTAACAGCTGCTCTTAACTGCTAAGCCATCTCTCCGGCCCTGAGCAATACATTCTCTTAACCATGAAACATCTCTTCAGTCCCCAGTCTTCTGGACAGTTTTTGTATCTGAGTTCATCAGGGGGATTGGTCTATAATTTTTTCGTCAGTGTATCTATCTTGTTTTACTATCAGGATTAATGCTAGTGTCATAAATAGAGTTTGGGAATGTCTCTGCATTTTCTCTTTTACTAAATTGGGTGCTCTGAAGGTCTTGTAGAATTTGGCAGCTAATCCATCTGCACCTGGACTTTTATAGTTAGATTTTAAAAAAAATTACTACTTTAGGCTGGGCAGTGGTGACACATACTTTTGATCCCACCACTCGGGAGCCAAGGCAGGCTTGTATCTGTGAGTTTGAGGTCAGCCTGGTCTACAGAGTGCGTTCCAGGACAGGCAGGGCTAACCAGAGAAAGTCTATCTCAAATAACAAAACAGAACAAAAAAAATAAACTACTATTTTAATCTCGTTGTGTATTTAGAACTGTTTAAATTTTCAGATTGTCTCATTTAATTTAATTTTTTGTTGTTGTTGTTTTGAGACAAGGTTTCTCAGTATCTTCGGCTGTTCTGGAACTCACTCATTAGTTTAATTTTTGTTGATCCCTTGCATCTAGAAATGCTTCCATGTCTTGGGTTTTCCCATTTAGTGGGGTATATGTTTCAAAGTTTAGCATAACGATTTTCAGAATGTCATTGGTATCTGTTGTAATGCCTCCTTTGAATCTCCAATTATATTAGTTTGTTCTATGTGTGTGTGTGTTTTGCCAAGGTTTTATCAATCTTGTTTTGTTGTTTTTGTTCCTGCAAAGAACCAATTCTTGTTCATTTGTTTGAGACAGGGTCTCTTATTCCAGGCTAGTTCAAACTTGCTGTATAGCCAAGGATAATCTTAAACTTCTGATCTTCCTGCTTTGCTAAGTTTTTTTTAATTAATTTTTAAAATTTATTTTACATACCAACCATTTCCCCTCCCTCTTCTCCTTCCGTTCCTTCCCTCCACCTCCTTTCTATCCCACCCCATCCCCATCTGCTCCTCTCCCACAGGAGACAACAAAGCATGTCACATCAAGCTGAGGCATTAAGACTGAGCAAGGCATTCCATCATAGGGAAGGGGTTCCAAGAAACCAGCTCATACACCAGGGACAGATCCTGGTCCCACTACTAGGAACCCCCACAGACCAAGTCCCACAATTGTCACCCATATGCAGAGGGCCCTAGGTCGGTCCCATACAGGCTCCCTAATTCTTGGTCCAGAGTCCATGAGCTCCCACGAGGTCTGGTCAACTATCTCTGGGTTTCCCTACTTTGAGTTTTCTGTTTGTTGGGGATGGAAACCCAAGCTCCATGCATACTGAGCAAGTGTTCTACCAGCAGAATCACACTCTCAGCACAAGGACCAACTCTTTTTCATTCGTTCATTAGTTTTTATTTTTTCATTTCCCTTTTACTGATTTCTGCCCTAATTTTTACCTCTGTCCACCAATTTTTCTGTTTAACTTGCTCTGATTTTCCACAGGCCCTAAGGTACGCCATTAAGTTATTGACTTGCTATCTCTCTAGTGTTAGAGTGTAGGCACTTGGGGCTGTAAATATCTCTCTCAGAGCTGCTTTCATTGTGTCCATAGGCGGGCGGTATGTTGTGTCTTCATTTTCATTCAATTCTAGGACATTTTCATCTTCCTTCTTGACTTTTGTATTTATTATTATCTTTTATTTCATGCACATTGGTGTTTGCTTGCCTTAGTGTCTGTGGGGGTGTCAGATCCCCCGGAACTGGAGTTACGGACAGTTGTGGGCTGCTATGTGGGTGCTGGGAATGGAACTCAGGCCCTCTGAGTTGTTCCTAGTACCTGTGTGGTCTCAGGTATAGTGGGAGTCTTCTGCCGGAGTTGTGGGCTGGGATCTTTATTATATTATTTATTTACTTTGTGTGTATGACATGCAAAGTCTATGTGGTGTGTGTGGTACATGCACATGAACGTCCAGATGTGTGCACCCTGTGTGTGTACCCCTGCGTGTGTGCACCCTTGCATGTGTGTGCCTGAGGAACTCAGAGCTGGGCATCTGATGTTAGCCATGCTACTTTGAGACAACAGTTCTCAGTGAGTCAGAGCTTTCCATTTCAGCTAGCCTGGCTGGCCAATGAACTCTCGGCACTGCCTTTCTTTGCCCCACAGTGCTTGGGTTATAGGTGTAAATAGCACAATGGCCTTTTCTTTTTTTTTATGGTTTATTTAACTTTTATTTTATGTGCATTGGTGTGAAGTGTCAGATCCCCTGGAACTGGATCTTCAGACAGTTGTGAGCTGCCATGCAGGTGCTGGGAATTGAATCCGGGTCCTCTAGAAGAGTAAGTAGTCAGTGCTCTTAACCACTGAGCCATCTCTCCAGCCCCTACAATGGCCTTTTCATGTAGGTGTTGGGGATTTGAACTTATATCTTCAGGCTTACAAAGCAAGCCCTCTTGCCCCCTTAAGCCATCTCCAAGTCCCTTCTCTGCAGTGTTTTTAAATGAGTGGCAGGGCTTGTGGAGACAACTACCATCTGCACATCCAAGCACCAGCCCTGAGAGCCTACAATCGTGTTCTTTAATACTTTAAAGAGGGAGCCGGGTGGTGGGGGCACATGCCTTTAATCCCAACACTTGGGAGGAGGAGGCAGGCAGATCTCTGAGTTCAAGGCCAGCACAGTCTATAGAGTGAATTCCATGAAGCCCAGGGCTACACAGAGAAACCCTGTCTTGAAGAAAAGGGGGAGTCTGGAGGAGGACAGCAAGATAGTTCAGTTGGTAGAGGTGCTCCCATCAGCCTGAGGACTTGAGTTCCACCCTCAGGATCCACAAGAGGGAAAAGTTGTCTTCTGCTCCCGCCCCCTCCCCCACTTCCTCCTCTGGAACCTTCCAGGGTGGGCATTCCAGAAGCTGCCTTTCTAGTTTTCCTATTTGCTGTTATTGTCTTTTCTGCACTGGGCTGTTTCTCCACTTTCCCTTATCACTCCTCCCAGAAGGCTTTTCTTTTCCGCAGCCACTTAATTTGAGGAATTTGTTTATATAAGCTTCCTCCCTCGTTAGTCCAAGATGCTATCTGCACAGCCATGGCATCAGCCTCCTCTTCTGAAGGAAAGGTTTGTGTTCATTTTAAGTTTGATGTGTTCAAGTCCAAGGGAGGGTTCTGTGAAAGACCCGTTGGCCTTGCCTTCTCTGCTCATGTTAGAAAGGTCCTCAGGGTGTTGGGGTATGGCTCAGCGGTAGAGCACCCGACTAGAATCCTTACCTCCGTGAGGGGTTCAGGTTGTGGTTCAGAGGCTAGCATCCTCCAGTCAGGGGCTGGAGTCACGGTTCAACAGTAGCATACCTGCATGGAGTCCTCCAGTAAGGGGCTGTGGCTCAGAGATAAGCAAGCACATCCCTGAGAGTTCACATCCCCAAATTCCACCAAAGCACTATTCAAGAAAGAGATCATTAATAAAAAGCCTTCATATTGATTGTAGATGTGGGAAGGACCACGTGGGGTGACAGTGGGATCCTGGGCCCTTCGAGCGGATGATCCCAACTATTCCAACTGGAGCTATGGCCTGGTGATATAGTTCAGGGGCACAGTGTGCTTAGCACGCGCTGTACAGGGAGATGGATCTTTTAAACATTGGCAAAGGTTGATAGAGTTCTCTTTCAGTTCTCCCATTCTCGGGGCTGTGCAGTTTCCAGGTCAGGTTGTTCACTTCCAGGAACATTTTCTTTGTCAGTGTCTGAGCTGTGGAGATCAAGCCTAGTCAACCCAGAGCACACTCTCCTAGGGAGTCCATGGGCCGTGCATCCAATACCACGAATTTTCAGGCTGGGTGTGGTGGTCCCTCAAGACTTGGGAGCATAGAGAGGATGGTGGTGAATTCGAGGCCAGACTGGGCTCTACATTGAAACCCCATCTCAAGATATAATAAAACTTATAGAAGAGACTCGACTGCTCAAGAGGCTGAGGTTATGGACCAGTGAGATGACCCAGTGGGTCAAGGACTGGTGGCCAAGCTGGACAAACTGATTTGATCACATCTCCCCTGGAGATTAGGGCGACCTGGTTGCCCCTTCCTCCCATAAATGCCCATGAAACATCTTTCAGGGCTAGGGCAAGGGATCTCAGGACATGTCTGCCTCCTCCCTTAGCCCCATTTCAATACAGACCCTGCGCAAGTACAATTCTCAAATTACTGATTCACAATTACACAGAAACAGAAACACAATACACAAACAGACAGACATAAAAATGAGCTCGTTTCAGCCGGGCGGTGGTGGCGCACGCCTTTAATCCCAGCACTCGGGAGGCAGAGGCAGGCGGATCTCTGTGAGTTCGAGACCAGCCTGGTCTACAAGAGCTAGTTCCAGGACAGGCTCCAAAGCCACAGAGAAACCCTGTCTTGAAAAACCAAAAAAAAAAAAAAAATGAGCTCGTTTCTTTATACCTCCAACTGGGTTTAGAGTGTGTCTGGGAGCAACTCGCTTCCCGGTCAGGGAACCAAATGTTGGACTCTAGCATCCAAACCCCAGAGACCATCTCATACACCACAGCCGATGCAAAAGCATGAGGATTTCATTAATTCTGTCATGACAGGGTCCCCCAGCATTCGGGAAGCCGAGGGACCTCGAATAGCTGGTACAGTCTACTTTTAAAGGGGCCACAGAAGCAAGGGGGATTGTTCTTTGACTATTCTGATTGGCTTATTTGAAAAGGCTATTATCAATAATTGACTGGAGAGCTGTTGCCAGATCAGATGAGGTAAGAGGTCATTTTGACCCCGTTTCCCAGGGGACCGAACCAAAACATACGTATATGGGTAATTGTTCAGGAACTGAGTACGTGTGAGTGTAGCTGTTAGGTCCTTGGTTCCCAGGGGAGGAGGGGAAGCACTATAGCACAGAGGCTGAGAGGATTCGGAATTGTCAAAAATGGCTTCAGGATTGTCTTAAAGTCTTACACCAGGACCTACACGGCAAAAGGAGAGAACCTACTTCCGTAAGCTATTGTCTGATCTCCGCATGCACACTGTGGCATGTGTGTGGCACACAATCCATGCGGTGCACTTTAACAGGCTGAGGCGGGAGCAATGCCTGAGCCCAGAAATTTCAGGCTAACCTGGGCAACAGAGCAAGCCCAGTTTCAAAAAGTTTAAATTATGTATAGCATATTAATATGTGTCATACGTAAGTATTTATAATAGTTACATGTTATAACAGGAATGTTCTAAATGGAAGGAAATGAGCCCACTAGTCCTAAACTACTATGAGGGTTTGAAAAAAATAGCGCCCAAAGGAAGTGGCACTATTAGGAGGTGTGGCCTTGTTGGAGTAGGTGTGGCCTTGTTGGAGGAAGTGTGTCACTTTTGGGGGTGAGCTTTGCTGTCTCTTATATGTTCAAGATAGCACCTGGTATCTAAGTCTACTTCCTGTTGCCTCAGTCCACTTCCTGTTGCCTTTTGATCAAGATGTGACCAGCACCATGTCTGCCAGCATGCCACCATGTCCTGCCATGATGATAATGGACTAAACCTCTGAAAATGTAAGCCACCCCACTTAAATGTTTTTCCTTTATAAGAGTTGCTGTGGGCATGGTGTCTCTTCACAGCAATAGAAACCCTTACGAAGGTAACCACTATATTTACGTTTTCATTGTCCTTCTACCCTGGGTCTAACTACTTGTGTATTTTACAGGTGATGTTTGATCAAAGACCAAGAGGTGACCGTCATATATTTTCAATCAGATTAGTAACAGATTCTTTTCAAGTCTTTAAACATCTCACTCCAGGCCAGATGGTAGCGCTATACACCTTTAATTCCAACGGCAAAGGCAGGTAGATCTCTGGGTTTGAGGCCAGCCTGATGTACATAGCGAGTTCCAGGATAGAGAAAAAAAAATTGCTAGCGAGGCAAGACTTTAATCCCAGCACTTTGGGAAGCAGACACAGGCAGATCTCTGTGTGTTCTAGGCCATCTAGGGCCATATTAGATCATGAGACTCTGTCTCAAAAACAACAAAACCATCTGTAAAAACCTGGCATGGTTCTGCAGGCCTTTAATTCCAGTGTTCAACATGTAGAGACAGGAGGATCAGAAGTTTAGGACTGGGCTGGGGATCTCACTCGGTTGGTAGAGTACCTTGCTTACCACGTAAGAAGCTCTGGGTTCTATAGACTGCACCCTACAAACCCGGAGTTTGGGTGCCTCCGAATCCCAGCACTCAAAAGCTGGGGGCAGCAGGATCAGAGGTTCAAAGCCATCCTTGGGTACATAATTGGAGGCCAGCCTGGGCTAATGAGAACCTACCTGAAAGCAAATGCTAGAGATCGTGCTGAGATTGTCCCCTCCGCCCATATGGTCTAGCACAGGTTCCCTCCTCCTCTCATCCGTCACTCCGTGCTTAGATTACAAGACAAAGACGCATTTGTGGGTGAGAGTTACAGATGGGAACTGGTCTAGCAGGGTTCTTTGAAGCGGTGCTGTTTGCCTTTCCTACGTGGTCCCGGTGCACGGTGGTGGGGGTGTTAGTCACCATCTGGCTGAGCGCCTGTGCCCTTGGACTCAGCCCACTGGGGTGACTGGCAGGCTAACAAAGACAGGAAGGAAGGGGGACTGGCAGTGGCCTGGCTCACAGCGTGAAAACTGAACCGGGGCGACTCTGACCTTGCCTTTGCCCCCACATCTGTCATAGCACAGGGAAGAAATGTCGTTCTCATGGCTAGCCATGCACAATTCAAAACTTAACTGTCGTTTGTTTTCTTCTGAAATGCGGCATGGCTGCGCTGTGGTGATAACAGCCCGCTCTGTGCGGTAGTGCGTAATATTCTAGGCATTGTAGGGGAAGCAACCTGACTTGAAGCCCTGGGTTCCCATTCCGGCTCTTCTCTCCAAGTAGCTCAAACCCAGCGAAACTCTTCGAATTCCTGTATCCATTGATTACTTCACGGGTTGCTTCTTCCTGTCCTTCCATTTGGGTTTCTGATTTTCATTTGTAGAATAATAGGCTCAAATGTTAAACTCAAAGTATTTATTCTTGAGCCGGGCATGCCTAATCCTAAGAAAACTGAGACAGGAGGCTATCCCATTTGGACCCAGGCTGAAGTACACTGTGAGAGCCATCTCAAATCAATTAAAACTTAAGAAGAGAATAACTCAAGACACTGGAATCTGGATGGAAAGCTTGGTGGATTACAGCTATAATTCCAACCCTTGGGAGCTGGAGGCAGGAGGATTAGAACAAGTTCAACCATAGTTTTGGAGACAAAGTGAATTTGAGGTACTGTCTCTAATAAGAAGTGTATTCTTAGTGTTGCTACAATACAAAATCCTCAAAGCTGGATAACTTTATAAAGGAAAGAGATTTGTTGAGCCTCCGAGCCTGAAGGTGCATGGGCCCACACCAGACAAACACCCTCTTGCTGATGAAGTCCCAAAGTGATAGAGGGTGTCATATAACAAGAGACATCTGCATTAGTCTCTGGCTCCTTGTAGGGCCCCAGGATTCAACCACGGGTGCTCCACCTGAATGATCTAATCGCACCTTAGTCGCTCTCCCCAAGTGCTGTCTCTTCCCGTTTGTTTGGTTTAACTTTCCATCCTCTGAATACTTTATAATGGGTAGCAAATTTCAACACAGGAACCCTTGGCCGACACACCCAGCCCATAGCCCCTAACTGCCTTCTCTACGCCTTGTAATGACCGGGGCTGGGGATGTGGCTCAGTTGGTAGACTACTTACTTTGCATGCACAAAGCCCTGGATTTGATCCCCAGCACCACGTAAACTTGGTGTGGTGTGGTGCCTGATTGTAATCCCAAACCCTCTGGAGGAGGAACTTTGAGGATCAGGAGTTCAAGGTCATCCTCAGCTACTCAGGAAGTTTCAGGCTGCCTAGAATAGAGACTCTGGCTCAAAACTCCAAAACCAGGGGCTGGGGAGATGAATAAGTAGTGTAAGTATTTTCCAGGCAAGCCTGAGAACCAAGTTCAGATCCTTAGAGACCCACGTAAATGTCTGTTGGGTGTGGAGGCCCAGCTGCGTGCCAGGTTTGGAAGGGTGAGACAGGAGATCCTAGTGAGACTAACTGCAGCGACAAGCTCTGGGTTTGATTGAGAGAACATGCCTCAACGAATAAAGTAGAAAAGCTATTGACAATGACTCCAGGCATCGACATTGGGCCTCACATGAATGTGCACATGTGCACCCATGCACCCACAGGTGTGCCCACATCCATGCAAACATGTATACACACACCACATGAAGAAAGAAAAAAATCACAACCCATTCCACATTAAACCAAATTCTAGCATTAGCAGCAATCAATAGTGTATTCAAAGCTTCAGGATAAGACACTAAAGGGCTGGGGATGGAGGCCAGGGGTGAGATGTTTGTCTATGATGCCTCATGCCCTGGGTTATACCCCCAAAACAAGTAAGGAAAAGAACCCTTAAAACAAAAAGTGAAGTCAAGTGTACTGGTGCCTGTCTGTAATCTCAGCTAGCTATGTGGAGACAGGTGGATTCCTGGGACTTGCTGATCAGTCTAGCTGTGTAGGCTACATGAGACCCTGTCTCAGTCAATAGATTTTCTTTCTTTCTTTCTTTCTTTCTTTCTTCCTTCCTTCCTTCCTTCCTTTCTTCCTTCCTTCCTTCCTTCTTTTTTTTTTTTGGTTTTTGTTTTTTCGAGACAGGGTTTTTCTGTAGCTTTGGAGCCTGTTCTAGAAGTATGTCTTGTAGACCAGGCTGGCCTTGAACTCACAGATATTTGCCTGCCTCTGCCTCCTGGGTGCTGGGATTAAAGGTGTGTGCCACCACTGCCCAGCAAGATTTCACTTCCTAAAAGCCCAACCAACTGGTGGCAGTGGTGCACATCTTTAACCTCAGCACTCAGGAGGCAGAGGTAGGTGGATCCAAAGTAGGATATAGTGATGTGTGCCTATAATCCCAGCTCTAGAAACTGGTGCAGGAGAATTGCTGAGAATTTGAAAGCAGCCCGAGCTATATAGTGAGTTCTAGCCTAGCCTGGCCTACAGAGTGACAGAGTGAAACCCTGTCTCAAAAATAAGAGAAGGGAAAAGAAAAGAAAAGAGGGAAGGAGAAGAATGAGGAAGGGGAGGAAGAAGAAAAGTAGCAGAAGAAACCAGGACGCTGAAGAACCAGGGTCCAGATGGGAAGCAACCCAAGACCCAGTACAGTTTTGGTCTTGATTCTAAGATGATGAACTTGGAGAACCAAGAGACAAACCAAGGAAGTGAACAACGCCGCCAGGAACAGATGCTGTTCTTCTTGATGTTGCCAAAGCTCAACTGACAGAGGTGAGGCTAGGACCCCAGGGAAGAGGAGCAGAAGGTGAGAACCAGCCTCAGCCTACAGGGAGGAACCCTGCGGCAAACTGGAAGCAGAGGGAACGGTTTCAAACAGCTCTCGAATAAGAAGTGAAAACCTGTACAGACGGACATGAAAGGATCTCTTCGTTGCCTGATGTCTCGTTTTTCCATGGTAAGGAGACAACAGAGAGTCTTCAGTATGTGAATCAAGACAAGAGAGGAGGGGCTGGAGAGATGGTCTGGGGGTAAAGTGCCTACTGCACAAGCAAGAGAACCTGAGTTCAACTTCCAGGTACCCATGGGAAAGTGGGGCATAACGTAGCATGTATGTACCCCAGTACTGGAGCCTAAACAGGTAGGTGTGTGTGTGTAGCATAACCCACACCAGTGGGTTACTGGGGTCAGCAAGAACTTGGACATCCCTTAAGAGAAGTCCTGTAGACACCCAGGCTTCACCCTTCCTTTGGTTCTCCCCAGTGCACTGGCACTGGGACCAAACCCAGGGCTAATGTTTGCCAAACAATCTTACTTTCCAACACCTATTCCTCTCTTGGATTCTGAATTCTCATCACCCAAACATGACTTTACATACTTTTTCCTCAGACCTGGAGTCATAATGCAAACTCTTCTGGGAGAGGCCAGCAAATACCAGAATTTCTCTCCTGCAAAATACACAGAGAGCTGGGGCTGGTGAGACGGCTCAACCATTAGGAGGTGCTCAATGCCTTTCCAGGGGAAATCAGTTCAGTTCCCTGCCCGGGACCCATGTTAGGCGGTTCACAACTATCTGTAGCTCCAGCTCCAGGGCATCCAATGCCCGCTTCTGGCCTCTGTAGGTACTTCACACACATGGCAAACATTCATGCAGATACACAAATAAAAGTTTAAAAAAAATACACAAAGAGCCGGATGGTGGTCACGAACGCCTTTAATCCCAGCACTCGGGAGGCAGGGCAGGTGGATCTCTGTGAGTTCGAGACCAGCCTGGTCTACAAGAGCTAGTTCCAGGACAGGTTCCAAAGCTACAGGAAAAACTCTGTCTTAAAAAACCAAAACCAACCAACCAAACAAACAAAAACCATAAAGAAAGCATAATAAAGGGAGGGGGAGGGAAATGGGAGGCGGTGGCAGGGAAGAGACAGAAATCTTTAATAAATAAATAATAATAATAAAAAGAAAGCATAATACACCTTAAAGCACAATGTGGAGCCAGGAAAGACCCCAGAGTAATCTCCATTTTAGGGGTATATGGTGGCTAATATTGACAACTTGAAAGGGTCTGGAATCACCCACAGGGCTTTCCAGATTGAACTAATGGAGACAGGAGGATCTCCTGAACATGTCTACAGCAGCATCCCACTGGCCAGGCTCTGAACAGAAAGCAGCAGTGTCCACCTCCCTCTGCTTTCTGACCAGCTGCCTCACGCTCCAGCCACCATACCGCCTCCAGTGTGGTGCACTGTCCCTTCCAACCCTGAGCCACAGGAAACCTGTCCTTGTGTTGCTTGTGTCATGTGCTTTTGTCACAGTAGTGAGAAAAATCAGTAATGGTGGGAGTACTCTGAGATGGATGTGGTACCCATGGGTCAAGGCGTGGGTTCTGCTTGCTGCTCCTGAGATCAGAGAGGGTTCCCTCAGACTCTGACATCCTCACGGGGATAACAACAGCACGTAGTAGGCAGCACTCCACCTGGACAAGGTGACACACACCTGTAACCCCAGCACTCTAGAGGCTGAGACAGGATAAGCTAGAGCTCCAGTCTAACCTGGGCTACATCGTGAGTTCAAGGCCAGCCTAAACTTCATAACTAGTCCCCTGTAGCTCAATGGTAGAGCACTAATCTAATATGCATGAAACCCAGAGTTCAGTCCATAGCGCTGCAAGGTCCCAAGTAGCCCAGGCTATCCTCAACATCTTCATAAAACTGAGGGTGACTTTGAGTTCTGATTTTTCTGTCTGCACTTTCCAAGTGCTGGGATCCCAGATATGAGTCTTCATGTCTGACTTACAGCTTCTCTGGGTGTGCATCTGTATGCATCTGTATGCATGCATGTGTGCGCTTGCATGTATACAGGTGCCGTGTCCTGTGCATGTGTGTGTGGAGCCGAGGTTGAGGTCAGTGTCCTCCTCTATTACTCTGTCTACCTTGAGTCTTTGAGACAGAGACTCGTGGTGAACCTGGACCTTAGGGATTCTGCTTCTGGCTGACCACTCAGCCTTGGGAACCTGCAAAGTGTTTGTCTAGCCTGTGGGAAGCCCTGGATCCAATCCCCAGCACCACATCAGCCAAGCTTGGTGGTACGCCACCAACTGAGCCATACCCGCAGCTCTCAGTCTGTCTCTTAGGTCGGGAATTTTTTGTTTGGTTTTGTTGTTGTTATTATTATTATTATTATTTTGGTTTTTTGAGACAGGGTTTCTCTGTAGCTTTGGAGGTTATCCTGGAACTAGCTCTTGTAGACCAGGCTGGCCTCAAACTCACAGAGATTTACCTGCCTCTGTCTCCTGAATACTGGGATTAAAGGCACACGCCACCACCACCCAGTTATCTCTTAGTTTTCTGATCCATGCATTGTGAACCCACCTATAATCTGTTGATTCAGCTGCTGGCAGCTTAGTCTTCACTCTCAGCACCCAGAATTTAGCTTAAAAAGCAACACTGGCCTAGTGTGACACTGTGCATCTGTAGTCACAGTGTCCAAGAGGCTGAGGCAGGAGGATGGCCATTCAAGGACATTGTGTCAGTTACTTTTCTACTGTTTAGATAAACACTATGACCAAGGCAGCTAATATTAGGAAGGGTTTATTTTGACTTATGATTCCAGAGGGCTGAGTCCGGTATGGTGTGGAGGTGGCAGGTATGGAGGCTGGAGTGGGAAGATGAACGTTCTCGTCAGCACAAAGCAGAAAGCAAATGGGGAGTGCCTCAAGTCTTTAAATTCCCAACACCCCTCCATACGCTTCCTCGAGGCTGCACCTCCTAAACCTCCCAAACGTACCACCAACTGGGACCTAAGTGGTCAAATGCCCGAGACTATGGGTAACATCTCATTCAGACCAATTTAGCCACTCTGGACTACATATATGAAACTTTCTCAAGAAACCAACCGCCCAACAAAGGGCAGAGGAAGTGGCTCCCAGAGAGCCCATAAAGTGCTTGTTATCCAAGCTTAAGAACCTGAGCTTGGATTCTTAATTCCCAGGTAAAAAGGTTGGGTGACTGTAACTCCAGAGCTGGGGCAGGGAGGCAACTGAGAAAGAATTCCTGGGGCGCAGTGGGCAGCCACCTAGTCAGCCAGGGAACTACAGGTTCAGTGAGATGGACAGACACTGAGGGAGACCCCTGATGTCAACCTATGGCCTCCATACACACACGCACACGCAGACACGTGTATTACAGACCAGCCTGAGTTTCAGAAAGAATGAAACTTTTTCGCACTTTAAAAGGGGGGCGGGGGCAGAGTATGGACACACACACCTTTCATTCCAGCACTCAGGAGGCAGAGGACGATAGATCTGAGTTCAAGACCAGCCAGGTCTACAAGTTGAGCCAGCCAAGGCTACACAATGACACCCTGCCGCCTGAGCAGAGTATAGTGTCTACAGTGGTATCTACAGAGATTCCTAAGCTTGTGGATGCTGAGTTGAGCAAAGTTTTCGTTTCTTTTTTTTTTTTTTTTTGATTTTTCGAGACAGGGTTTCTCCGTAGCTTTTGGTTCCTGTCCTGGAACTAGCCCTTGTAGACCAGGCTGGCCTCGAACTCCCAGAGATCCGCCTGCCTCTGCCTCCCGAGTGCTGGGATTAAAGGCGTGCGCCACCACCGCCCGGCTGAGCAAAGTTTTCAAAGTAGAGTGTGGCCAGCCATCATGTTGTAGTCCTGTTATTGCTTCACTGAGCAAGTGGAGGCAGGAGGGTCAGAAGTTCAAGGTCATCCTGGGCTATGTAGTGAGTTTGAATCTAGCCTGGGCTACATGAGATCTACCTCTTGAAGCAGGATGGGGCACATGTTCGTAGGTAGCACAGGCTGAAGTAGGAGGATGGTGAGTTGGAGGCCAGTCTGGGGTACAAAGCAAGACTCTGATCTAAAAAAACAGAAAACGGTGAAGTCGCCTGCTGCCAAACCTGACAATCTGAGGTCCATCTCTTTGGATGGAAGGAGAGACCTGACTCCCACAAGCTGTCCTCTGACACACACAGCATACACGTCTTAGGGTTTCTACTGCTGTGATAAAACACTGTGACCAAAAGCCACTTGGGAAGGAAAGGGTTTATTTCCCCTTACAGCTTGTAGACCATCATCCAAGGAAGTCGGCGTAGGAACCCAAAGCAGGAAGCTGGAGGCAGGGACGGAATGAAGCAGAGGCCATGGAGGAATGATGCTTATTGGCTTGTTTCTCGTGATTTGCTCAGCCTGCCTTATTATAGCCACCATGGCTACCAGCTCAGAAAAAAAAAATGAGCAAGAGTCCTTCTATGTAACCCATGAAGACCCGAGTTTGGCTATCGGCATACATGTAAAAAGCTGAACTCACAAGGCTGGACACATGGCTTGGTGGTTAAGAGCACATACTGCTCTTGCAGAGGACCTTAGTAAACTAGTTCCCAGCACCCATGTCGATTGGCTCACAACTGCCTAGCTCCAGAGAGATCTAACTTGTTTGACCTCTGCCAGCGTGCGCGCGCGCGCGCGCGCGCACGCACACACACACACACACACACACAGTTAAAAATAAAGTCTTTCCAGGTGGTGGGGGCCCACGTCTTTAATCCAAGCACTTGGGAGGCAGAGGCAATTGGATCTCTGAGTGAAAGGCCAGCCTGGTCTACAGAGTGAATTGCAGAACAGCCAGGACTATACAGAGAAATCATGTCTGGGGGAGAAAATCAAACCCCCCAAAACAACAAAAAAGACGTGGTTATGTGTTGTGGACTATTTAGCTGTGTAAAGATGTGTGTTTGTTAATGCTGTGGAATATTACCGTAATGGTGTGAAGGTGTGCTCCATTTGTTTTGCTGCATTTGTTTAATTATAAAAAGATGTGTTGCTGTTTAGCCTTTCCTGCCTAAGGCACCTGATTGGTCTAATAAAAAACGGACCGGCCAATAGCTAGGCATAAGAGGGCTAGGCAGGGCTGGCTGGCAGAGAGAATAAGTAGGAGGGAAAAATCTAGGCTTGAGTAGAACAACAGAGGAAGAAGAGAGGAGTGAATGGGGGAGATACCTGGGGCCAGCTAGCAGCCACCAGCCACCAGCCACCAAACAGGGCGTACAGAAAGGTGAAAAAAAAAAAAAACTTGAGGCAAAATGTAGAGAAACAGATTAAAATAAGAGCCAAGGTAAGGCTGAGCATTCATAACTAATAAAGTCTCCATGTCATGATTTGGGAGCTGGTTGGTGGCTTAAAAGAAAGCCTGTCACAGTTATGTGTCATGTTAACAAGGGGTGGACTTGTGATGGTGAATCTTGATTGTTGACTGTATCTGAGGGATTTTCTTTTTTTCATTATTTTATGTGCATTGGTGTGAAGGTGTCCGATCCCCTGGGACTGGAGTTACAGATAGCTGTGGGTGCTGGGAATTGAAACCAGGTCCTCTGGAAGAGCAGCCACTTCTCTTAACCGCTGAGCCATCTCTCCAGCCCCACCAACCAGGTATCTTAAAATTCCTTGCCAAGTAGTGCCTTGCCCACTAACAGGGTATTGTATATATACTTGTCAACAGCCTGAAGAATAACAGGAAAGAACAATAGAGCAACGCTACTAACAGCTGCATAGAAGTGATACTATTGCATTTTCTAAAATACAGTTCTTGGGAAGAGAAAACTGACATTTTGAAAAATTTTAATTATATTTATACTTCTGTGTGTATTTCTGTACGGCTATGCATGTGCCAGCGCGTGTGTGTGGAGGTGGAGGTCAAAGGACGACTTTCAGGAGCTGGGTTTCTCCTTCCACTGTGTGGGTCCTGGGGATTGAACTTAGGTAATCTTGGCGAACTTGGAGCAAGCATCTTTACCCACTTAATCATCTCACAGGCCCCCCACACTGTAACCTTAACATGATGTCAGCGCCTAAGACCCGTCTCTACCCAAGCAGTGGTTCTCAACCTCCCTAATGCTGTGACCCTTGAGTACGATTCCACCTGTTGTGCTGACCCCCAACTGTAAAATTATTTTCGTTGTTATTTCATAACTGTAAATTTGCTAGTGTTATGAATCGTAAATATCTCTTTTCCGATGGTCTTAGGTGACCCCTGTGAAAGGGTCACTCAGCCCCCACCCCCACAGGTTGAGAACTGCTGGCTTAGGGAGCTCCTAGGCAGCTAGAAGGCAGGCAGAAAGAAGGCCGGAGTCTGCGCGTGCATGATCTTGCTACGAGCACGGGACAAGTGGATGGAACCAACTTAGACCTACCTATCCTTAAAAAGATCGTGTTCCCTAGGCAGAAAGAGCAGCAGTAATTAGATCGCATCCTGATCTCCCACAAACTAGATGCTATTAAGCCCCAAATTAACTTAATTTGTTTATATTCATGCCTTTAGGTAAGATGGCACAGCCCCCCCCCCCCACTCCTTCTGAGGACCAGGGGAACTTTGTCACATTTATTTCTATTTGTTTCTATTTTTGCACAATTGGGGTAAAGGTCAGAGCTTCGGATCTTGGTAGGAAGATGGGTTTGGTGGGGCATTCCTGTTATCCCAGAGGCAAAGTTTGAGCCCATCCTTGGTAAGGTAGCAAAATTCAAGGCCAGCCTGTGAGTGCTCCTTGAGGCTGTCTCTAAAACAACACACACACACACACACACACACACACACACACACACACACACACATTACGCATGGCTGCACACCAGAAGAGGGCACCAGATCTCACCACAGATGACTGTGAGCCACTATGTGGTCGCAGGGAATTGAACTTGGGACCTCTGGAAGATCAGCTAGCACTCCCAACCCCTGAACCACCTCTCCAGTCCCCCATGCACACATTATGAAAGCTCACATGTTGATAACACTTAGTTAGGAAGTCATTTAGAGCGAGATCCTAAGGCCTACTGAAAGAACGGGATAAATAAATGAAGGGTTCAGCTCGGCATTAGTGGAAGTCATAAGACAGCTTGTGTGAGTCGGTTCTCTTTCTTCAGTGAGGACCCCAGAATGGTCAGTCTTTTACCTGCTGAGCCATCTTGCAGGGTCCCACCTTGGTTTTTGAGGCAGGGTCTTTTGTTGGTTTGTTTTTCGAGACTTGGTTTCTCTGTAGCTTTGGAGCCTGTCCTCTGCCTCCGAGTGCTGGGATTAAAGGCTTGCATCACCACCACCTGGCTTCAGGCAGGGTCTTTTATTGGTCTGGCCCTCACTGATTGAGCTAGCCTGGCTGGCCAGCATGGCCCAGGGATCCAGTCTGCTTCCCCAGGGTTGGGGTGGTGTGCCCTACTGTGGCTCGCTCTCACTCAGTCCCCATTCGTTCTGTGGGAAGCACTTTACCAAGTGAGCCATCTCCCAAACCTCTTGTTTTCCGACCGGATCTCCTGTAGCCTCAGCTGGCCATGAACTTAACCTCAGTTAGGTGAACAGCTGACAATGTTTCTGTGATAGGACCGGGTATGGGAGGGAGTTTAAAAGATATATTTTAGATCTACTTTGCCTAGGAGAAAAAAATTCAAATTAATTAAGAGTCATGGAAGACCCTGGTCTAGAGCTGAAAGTCATGTTCAAATTTGTTAACCAAAATGTAGGGAATGGCTGGGCAATGGTGGCACATGCCTTTGATCCCAACACTCAGGAGGCAGAGGCAGTCATTTCTCTGTGAGTTTGAGGCCAGCCTGGTCTACAGGGTGAGTTCCAGGATGCCCAGGACTATGCAGAGAAACCCTGTCTTGAAAAAAATCGAACAACAACAACAACAACAACAGGTAGGGAAGAGAAGCTCAATTGGCCAGGAGCTTGCCTAGCACGCAGAAACCCAGCAGCGCACAAAATCAGGCCTGATGATGTATTTTTGTGATCCCCACACTTAGGAGATGGAGGCAGGAAGATTAATAGTTTAAGGTCATCCTCAGCTACATACTGAGTTGTAGGCCAGTTCTGGGCTATATGAGATCTTGTCCCAAATAGGAAGGGGAATACTTCAGTCAGTAGATTGCTTGCCCTACAAGCTTGAAGATGTGAGCTGGGTTGTAGGCACCTGCAGGAAACTCTGGTGTGGCAGTCCACATCTGGAATCCCCGTGGAGGGAGGGTGGAGAGAGGGTCTCTGGGGCTTGCTGGCCAGCTGGTGAAGGCAAATCACTAAGCTACCAAGTTTCAGTTTTAGTGAGAGATGGGCTGAGAACTGAGGTGGGGAGTGATTGGGGAAGACAGCCAGCGAACGTCTGACTATATCTTCCAGATGTGTCTGTACAGATGTGCATGCAGCACACAGAAACACACGCACAGCAGACAGAGATGTTCATTAGTTTCCACGAAGGACAGTCTTCTCCTCGAAGCAGGGCATGGCAGGACGCTGTTAGGAGTCTCTAAGACAGCGGCACTGGCTTCCAGTTAACGAGCAGAGGGAAAGACTCCCAGCAGCCCCCAGGAGGCACAGCTGTGACTCAGGGCTTGGAATGATCGGGCAAAGAAAGGTCCAGGCACCCAGGCAGGTAGAAAACAAGCAGGTGGAACAATCAAAGATTCCTGGGTCAGGAACAGCTAGGGGTAGGACAAAACACCTGTGAGCTGAGGGGGAGTGAGGGAGAGGAGGTGTGGGGGTGGGGAGAGACTGGGAAAGGAGGGAAGGGCACAGAGGTGGGGGTGGGGAGCGAGGAGAGAAGAGAGAGGTAAGGTCGAGGAGACGGAGAGAATGACAGGCAGGCAAGGAGGGGAGGAGAGAGTTGCAGGGGGTTGGGAGGGGAGAGAGGGCCACAGAGAGGGAAAGACGGAGGCCTGTGGGGAGGGGAGCTAGAGAGAAAGAAAAAGGAATTGAGGGATGTGTGTGTGTGTGTGAGAGAGAGAGAAAGAAAGAGAGAGAGAGAGAGAGAGAGAGATGGAGGGAGAGAGGGAGAGAGGTTAACCTCGGTTTTGTTTAATAGCTTACCCCCTCTTTTCCCCTTGGGACAGTCTCCCTGGTATGAGCTGCCATGAGCGCCCCAGTTCATTGAGGCTGTCTAGCCAGTAAGCCCCAGCAATCCCCTTGCTGTCTTTGCCTCTCCAGGGCTGGGATCAAACTCACCTGCACACCTTGTCCTTGGGTCTGGAGAGGTGCTGACAGTTAAGAGCACTTGTGGGGGCTGGAGAGATGGTTCAGTAGGTAGAGCACTGGTTGCTCTTCCAGAGGACCCAGATTCTCACAAATGTCTGTAATTCCTGTTCCAGGGATCGACAGCCTTACACAGGCAAAACACTAATGAACATAAAATAAAATTAGTTATATATAAAAGAGAGCACTTGTTGCTCTTCGAGAGGACCCGAGTTCAGTTCCCAGCACCCACATGGCAGCTCACAGCCATTTGTTCCAGATCCAGCACCTTCTGATGCACATATAAACACACATGCAAAACATGCATATATAGATAAATATCTAGAACCCCCCAGCTCAGTTTCACATGCTTGTACAACAAACACCTTACAAATGGAGCTATCTTCCCAAGCCTCATCAAAGACTCTTAAATGGATTTATTGCTCTCAGTAACTACTTAGAAATGGAGACAGACTCTAGTCTGGATTGACTGTTGCCTATACACTGCTCTTCTTAGACATTTCGCTACAGCTCTTCAAAACTCAGGGCTGCACAGGGTCATAGAAATCACCAGGGCAAGGCCAGGTGGGTTGTGGTACAGGCCTGTAATCCTAGCACTCAGGAGGCTGAGGCGGGGTCACAGGTTCAAGGCCAGCTTGGGTCACAGATGAGTCCCTTGTTTCCAAAGAAGGTGGCCAAGCGCCTCAAGTAGTTGGGCTAAGGAAGCCATATAAACCCGCTCCAAGAATCTGTCCGTGAAACGAATTAGGTTCGTGTTAGATGTGACTTTGGTAAACATACCCGGCCTTTTCAAGAACATTTTATTTCCTTTCTAGAATGCGTTACTATAGAGATGGGTTTGCTTGCTGGGGAAAGCACAGCTTTTACTTTTTTACCTGCCTGCCACTCTTGGGGCGTGCGCGCTGCGGGTATGGGGTGGGTGTTTCATCTGAAGGCAGGGAATTGCAAACCCAACTGCTTACTTTTCTAGGTTAGTTCAATTGCATGCAGCTCCCTAACCGCAAAACCACCAACTCTCCAGTTTACATCTGGTTTAGCTGGTCCATATGCCTCACTTCCCGCGGGTTCAACCACTCTGTCAATCGGATACACTAGTTGCACAGAGCACACCCGACACTCTATCATTGCGAAAAGTCTTCTCTTGGAACTTGCAGGATCTAAACTGTATTTCTCAAAATAATAACACCGTGTGCCCTCCCAGTGGGCGCGCAAGGTGTTTGGTGTTTCACGCAACCTTCTGGCTTTCAGAAGGAGCCTTGAAAAGTCCGACACTAGAAAAATAATTCGATTCCCTGAACCGTTGCACAAGCAAACCAGTGCGTTCCGAGACTGTAGCTAAGAACTGCTCCGCGTGCGGGAAGTCTGTTTCAAGGGTCCCCACCGGCCGCTGGAGCCTTGCAGCTCCCTGGACCTTCGCGTGCGCGCCCAGGACGAGCGCGGTCGGCGTAGAGCCGTGCTGCTCGGGCGCGCGCACGCACGCAAGCGCGGGGTCGCGCAGGGCCGGGCCGGCACAGCGACGGGTGCGCGCAGCTCGGGAGGCGGCGGCGGAAGCAGCGAGGGCGGCGGGCGTCCGGCTGTGAGCGCGGCGGCTCCGGGCTGGGCCGGCCAGGGGCGGCTCCGGGCGGCGGCGCAGCCGAGCGCTCGGTCCTGCGGCTTCAGCCCGTGGACCCCGTCCAGACGCCTGCGCCGCTCACTCGGCGTCCCGGCTCGGACCCCGGCGCCCAGCCCGTGGCCGTAACCTTGAGGCGGCGGCGGGGCCGGGCCGGGCCGGGCTGGGGGGCGGCGGCGCTGGATCCGAGGCCGGCCGGCCGCTGGCGGGAGATGTCGAACCCCGGGACGCGGAGGAACGGCTCCAGCATCAAGATCCGTCTGACAGGTAGGCACGACAGGGCCGCGGCCCTCGCGCCCCCAGGCGGTCCCAGGGTCCCTGCGGACTCCCACCTCGCTCCCCCTACACCGGCCGTTGTCCCGGGACCGCCGCATCCCCCACGGCGTGCGCCCCTCGCTTGCTCTCGCGGCCCCGCCCCCCGGCTGCTCTGTAGGCGCCGCCCCCGCCACTCAGTCCCCTCCCTCTGCATCAGGTCCCGCCCCGGCCCAATAGGCCACGCCCCCATTGCGACAGCCCCGCCTTCTCTGCATCAAGCCCCGCCCCCTTGTGATCTGCAGACCCTTCGGCTTCCCTAAGCAGGCTCAACCCTCCACTGTTCTGCAGGATCCCGCCCCCTCCCCTAACAGGCTCCTCCCTTTGCGTTATTCCCCGCCCCCTGCTTGCTCTGCAGGCCCAGGCAGCAGGCTTGTTCTGCATCAAGCTTGGCTTGCTGGCTGTTCCTCCTTCGTGAAATTCTACCCCCTACCCCACCTCCATCCTCTGTAGGTCCCTCCTCTGCCTTTTTCCTCTTCATCAGGTCTCTTCCCTCCCCCCACGGCTCCCTCTGCCCACACCTACGGTCGGTTGCATATGGGCCCCGCCCCCTAACTGCCTCCCTCTGCCCCTAACCTTACTCCTCTGTATCAGGTCCCGCCCCCTAGTTCCCCTCTCCAGACCCATCCCCTGGCTCTTTTTTCTGCCCCACACTTACTCTCAGCTGTATAGAGGTCCCTGCCCCTTGGGGTCCCCCACCGGTCACCTTCTACTTCTCTCTAGACCCCGCCCCCAACACCCTCTGCCCCACAGCGGCCCCCTCCTGCTCTTCTCCAGGCCTTGTACCACGCTCCCTCAGCCTCACACCCACTTTCAACTTCATGTGGGTCCCGCCCCCTCGCTGCACCTCCTTTAGCTCTTTCCACCCTCCCCTCTTCACTTCCCATCCTCCTACCTGCGGTCCCTCTCTAGTCCCTCACCTCACTACCCTCCCACCTGTCTGCCCTCCTTTCCCCTTGTAGCTTCTCCTTACTTCGACTCCTTTCTTCCTAACCCACTCTCTTTCCTGACCTGTTGTTTTCCCTCTCATTTCTCCCTCCTGGTACCCTCAGAATCACCCCCCTACTAGCCAGCGTTGCTTCTTTCATCTCTGCTCCCCTACCTCCCCAAACCCACCCTCTTTCTAGCTTCCTTCTCCTCTCTTGGCCCCGCCCCCTCCGCTGCCCCAAGCCCCGCCCCTCGACTCTGCCTGGTTCCGCCCTTGCTTATCTTTCAGTCCCGCCCCCTCGCTTCTGTCTTACAGCCTCCACCCTTCAGTCGCAAATTCCTCAAGCCTGCCTGGGACCAAACGTCGGTCTCCCAGCCTTGTTATCACTTCCCCCACCTCTTCAATGGTCCAGACCTCTCCAGTCTAGTCCACTTCCGTTCTCCCTGAGGCCTGGCCACTTAGTACTCCAGAGTCTTCGGTTCCTACCTCCTCTGCAGTGCCTTCACCATCCCCCTCAATGCCACATCCTTGAGTCCCTGTTGTGGCGCGACACCCCCCCCCTCCGCCCCCCAACCAGCTGTGGCAGCTGCTCCTGCGCAGGCTCCTTGTTCCACTCTTGAGTCTTCAGAGTAATGTTTGGGTTTCCTAGGTACTCTGTAGTGCCACCTTCAAAGTGAGCGCAAAGCTTGCTGTTGACAGCAGCAGGATAGTTTGCATACAGGAAGAGCAAGCTTGCTGCCATAGCTGCCCCTTCGTGGGTTCTTGGCCTCCTCTTCCTTCTCCCTCTCCTTTCCCTGCAGACCTTATCAGTTTGAATCCATCCCTAAGGCTGGATGGTAGGGCTGGCATAGAGCCTGCTTTGGGGCTTTCCAGCTCAGAAAAGGAAATCAACGTTAAGTCTGAAGCCTTGTAGGGATTTCCCTGGATTTTTCTGTTCTGAGCCAGTGTGATCGGAACTAAGGCTCTCTGCATGTCCTTTCAGACTGAGCCTTTCGGTAACGTCTGTGACTATGGTGATTCCCCCCCCCCCCCTCCCATGGTGGAAATTCTTGAAAAGTTTGTAGCAGTTGAGTGTTCTGTTTAAGAAAAGATTGATATTTTTTCTCTAAAGATGTCTGATCAGATAATGATTTTTGAATTAGAACCCATCCTGTGGTCTTGGTGGACAAACAGCAGGTGACTGGAGGGGACCCGCTTGGCGGCTGCAATGTGCATCACTGTGTGGCTGTTACCTTTAGGGAGTTAGGTTCTTCGCCAGTCATCCTTGTGAAAACTTTGCTCGCTGGCACTGGCTGTGATATTAGTGATAATCCACATTGGTTTCAGCCTTCCTCTTAAAGTGATTGACTTGGGCCGTTTTAGTAGAAATGACACCAGGGGCTTAGAAATTCCAATCACCGCTTTTGTGTCAGGTGTCTATCAACAGACCCTAGGCAGCTGGTAAAGGGAGGCTTTCCTGGGCTAATTTTGGCGTTGAAGACTTGGGAAGTTTCAGAGTTTTGGGGTGGCTTTTGATGGGGAGGGACCAGGGATGACGGGCTCGGAGCAGCTGTGAGTGTCCACAGGACTGGCAGTATAATGATGGTTGTGTGGAAGTCTTGGAACCAGCCATTTTCTGGAAGATGAGGTAGGTTAGGTTCTGCCTTCATCTTTATGTTGACACAGGAAACGAGAATGGTTGGGTTGCAACTTCTCTAAAGTTAAATTCTGTTGTAGAGTCTCAGCATTTATTTATGTATTTGCATTTGGAGGAAAAAAAAGAGTTCTTAAAAATGACAGTTAATGGGACTGGGGAGACAGCTTAGTCAGGAAACCGCTTGCCCATAAAGCATTAGGAGTTGAACTGTCCCCCAGCGCCCACTTACAAAATCGAATGTGACTGGGCATGGTACCTGAGCCTCACTGGGTCCTGGTGAGACGCCCTGACTCAAGTCAATGGCTCCTGAGGAACAGCATGGGAGGTTAATCTCTGGCCTGCATGCATTCATATACAGGCGTACCTGCACACACACAAACCCAAACATATAGACAGAATTAAAAGAAAGAGAGACCTGTTGTAATCTTGTGGTGAAAACCACACAGCATCACAGTGCAAAGGTGAAGGAACTGGAGTGTTAACAAGCATTGAGAACTTGGGGTCCACACTTGGCTCTGGGGAACAGCGCCTGTCAGGTCAGGGCACTCGGATCAGTCAGGCGAGCAGTTCATGACGGGCAGCTAATTAATTACCGTTCAGGATCCCAGCTTCCTCTTTTTCCTGATACTTGAGCCCTGTTATAAACATCTTTGATCTCCTACACGATCCATCAATGTGGTTACCCACTTATTTCACATTGCCGTTGGCCTGTGTGTGGGCTTTCTCTTCTTAACCCTGAGACTCAGAAATTTGTGTTAAAGGACAAGCCATAATTTGGTGCATTGGTTCTATTTACGCTTTCTTTTTCTTTCCATGGAACTCCCCCCCCCTTTTTTTTAAGTTGTTGAGTAATACATTCAAATGCTTTGAAAAACTGATCTTTGCAGTAGAAAAGAATATTCAAGTTTCTGTGTTTAAGTTAATATAATTTTAATGACTGTCTTTGTGTCTAGTAGGCTGTTTCATGATGTTTAGGGGCATCAATATGTGCAAACTCTAGTATTCTTATTAGTGAGCATTATCCTGTAGACATCTTAGAGTTCACTAGAGAATGCAACGGTTTTGGAAATTTGGATTTCAGACTCTATGGGAGTTGTAAGAATTGTGCTTCTGTGAGGTCCACAGATAAATGCTGTGTACTTACTTAGGACACTCAGCTCTGCAAATGAACCCCAGGTACTTCGAACAACTGGAAACTGGCCTCTGAGGTTGCATGCTGCTCTTCAAAAATTTTGATTTGTCTGTGCTGCTAACAAGTTGCCTCAGCTTTTTTGTGTCTGTTTTGTCTTTTTAAAACAATTTTTTTTCTTTTTAGATTTAGTTATGTGTATGAGGGTTTTGCCTGCCTGTGTGTATGTGCACCATATGTGTTCCTGGCAGCCTCGAAGGTCAGAAGAGGGTATCAAATCCTCAAGGTCTGAAATGAACAGTTTCGAGCTGCTATGGTGGTGGTGGGGATTGAACTTAGAACCTCAGCCCTTAACCACTGAACTATCTTTCTAATCTAGCGTTTATGCCTTGAACTCACCTGGCCCTCCTTGTATTTTCTTGCTGTTTGGAGCCAGGACTGTGTCCCATGTAGGGAAATATGATTGCAAGTGAGGGAGGAAATTGATCTGGTGGCGTGCTGTTTCTGGACACGTGAGACCATTTTTTCAAGTTGGCCTAGGTGTTGCAGCAAGACCCTGCTTGCATCTCACCGTTTGAGTGGTGCACGTTGGAGTGAATGGTTGTGGTCACAGTTGCTCGTATTTTTAATTTAGCCAGTCGCAGTCTGGTGGCCTCATTGATACAGAGGAGTTCAGTGGATCTTAAGAAAGATTAAGCCGGGCGGTGGTGGCGCACGCCTTTAATCCCAGCACTCGGGAGGCAGAGGCAGGCGGATCTCTGTGAGTTCGAGGCCAGCCTGGTCTGCAGGAGCTAGTTCCAGAACAGGAACCAAAAGCTACGGAGAAACCCTGTCTCGAAAATCCAAAAAAAAAAAAAAAAAAAAAAAGAAAGATTAAGGGAACCGGTTAGGAGTGCTGAATGTCTGTTTGCTCCAGCAGAGAGCCCAAGACCAGGGGAACTTTTATTCTGACGACTGTAATACGATGAGTGATGACCTGATCACTCGAGAAACCACACGGTAGCTTATAGCTGCCATCTCCTCACTTGCAAGTAACTTTCCTTAGAGTCCTCCACTTCAGAAAGGAGCAGGGACAGTTGTGCATCAGGATATACTTTCATATACTTTATTCCTACCTCTGTTTTTAAGTAATTGCGAATCCACATCAGAATAGATCCTTTTCCCTGGGTGGGTGGGTTCATGTGGAGTGTGTCCACATGTATGTGGAGGGCAGAGGTCAACATCTGGTGATGTCTTCACTCTGTATTTTGAGACTGGGTCTCACTGAATCTGGAACTGCTGATTCCTCTGGACTCGCTGGCCAACCGAGGACCCTCTTTGCTTCCCCATCTCCTCTTGGGACTCAACACTCAGACAGCTGACGCCCTGAGTTAGAGTTTTTAAATTCGTGTGTGTGTGTGTGTGTGTGTGAAAGAGAGAGAGGGAAGGAGAGAAGGAGAGCGAGAAGAGACAGACAGATATATCAGTGCTTCTTGTTTTGCAGCCGTCATTGCATTTTCCTTCTCTTGCATGAGTTTTCAGCTTCTGAGCTCAGCGAAGTCTTGGAGGCAGTCTTTTCTCAAGGGCTGAAAAGGAAAGGGGAGCCACCCCTCTGCACTGTTTCTGCCTTAGCACAAGGGTCAGTTAACTAGGCTGACTTGTGTAACGCACTTGGGGCACTGGTTAAAAGTTAAAATGGCCAAATTATGGCTTAGCTCACACTCCAGCAAAATAAATCTATCCTCATAGTACTTTTGGTGTTCTGGCCGAGAAAACCTAACTTTCAGGATGCGTTCATGGGTCAAATTCTTTGTAATTGCAAAACAATGTTGAAAGTTAAATTCTTTTTTTTTTTTTTTTTTCCGAGACAGGGTTTCTCTGTGGCTTTGGAGCCTGTCCTGGAACTAGCTCTTGTAGACCAGGCTGGTCTCGAACTCACAGAGATCTGCCTGCCTCTGCCTCCCAAGTGCTGGGATTAAAGGCGTGCACCACCACCGCCCGGCAAAGTTAAATTCTTTTAAAGAAATGTAGATTTAAAAAAAAAAATCTGTTTTCATAACTAAACCATTTAAACACGGGCTGCTTGGTGGTTTTGTAGGTGAGTTTGGTTTAGAGAAAGTCACAGCTTGCACTGCTTGCAGCCCCAGCACTCTTTGTTGCTCTTTGTCACTGAAGTCCCTAAGGTCACTCCAGTTAAAGGGGGGTCTGAAGGAAGCACTCCAAAAGACAGAGCTCAGCCCCTTACTTAGATGGGGCGTCTTCTTTTTCAAATGTTAGAATTACTCTTGCATCTCCAGACCAGATCTAATCCATTTAGAAATTTAAAGTGAAATAGTTCTACATTTCTGGGCTAGCAGGGGTGGGGGCTCTTTACTGTTTTAAAACAAGACTTAAGTAATGGACTATTGGGGCCCCACCCATTCTGAAGTTCCCGCTGCAGGCACCTCCAGCCCTGCTGAAAGGAATTCTAGTTGGCAGAGGAATGTCCGCCTCATCAAGTGTCACCAGGCAGGAACCCAGGCTGCTGGCTGATGTAGTTCAGATGTCTTAAGCTCTCACATCTTTCTTGGATTCTGCCTTCAGGAGCAGAATCTAGGGCTCCTTTGGTCAGAGCTGGCAGCTGGTGTTCCTCTGTCTTTAGGGGCCATGGTACTTTCTGGTGCAATAGTCACTGGGTTAGATCTTGGTCTGTTTTCCTGGAAGAACCTCGGTGAAGAAGGGAGATGTAGAATTTTCTCGTGACTGCGTTTTCATGTCTGGATTGGGAGGTGTCTCCCTTTTCATACCACTCAAAGCCTAGCCAAAGTGGGTTAACTATTTCAGCGAATAGTTTCAGTTTATTTGTGGTGTTACAGTAGTGCAGTGCCAACACAGGGCCCCAGGTGACTGCTACATTGCTCCCCTCCCCTTCTTCCCTCCCTCCCTTCCTGTCTCACCAAATCCGGTAGGGTAGAGTGTTATCCTTCCAGCACAATGGCCTTCTTCGTCTTCATCAGAGCAGCCGTGACTACTTGCTAGAGACCCACCAGGCCCGGCCTGGTGACCTTCCCTTCCCAGAGGGGTATGGGGAGAATCTTTGGGACCTCACCTCATCTTAGCCATTCCCCTCTGCTTGCTTTTGGTAAATTTGTCCTTATTGAGTGTGGCTTTGTGGTCTGAGGAGGGGCTAGGGTGTGTAGTGTGTAGAGGGATAACGGAAGGAGGGAGCTTTGTTTGTGTCTTGTCCATTCTGGGGTGAAACTGGCTGGTGTGGCTGCTTTGGGGTCACCTATGCTGCTGTAAGTAACCCCTCACCCATGTTCTGTAAATAAACCCAGTAAATTCATTGATTTCCCCATGTTGGACTTTGGTGGAATAGAACTTTGGTTTGTCCTGGGTCCTATGTTAGGGCTGGGGAACAGACATTTGTCTCTGCAGGGAAAGAGTTCTTTAACTGGTGTCAGACTCATCATGCTGAGAATGGCTTCAAACTCTAGATGCATCTCCCTTTACCTCCTGAATGCCCTGAGAGCAGGCAATGCTTCCATTCTGATCTATCCAGAGCTGGGCATCAAACCCAGGCTTCACGCATGCTAGGCAGGCCTGCTGCCAGCTGAGCTATGTTCCTGGCTCTATTTGATTTCTTTCTACAGTGCTTGAAATTGGACCTTGGGCCTTGGCCACTCCAGGCAGGTGCTCTGCCACTGCTAAGCTGTGTCTTTAGCCAATTGTTAATTTCTTTCCTTTTTATTTTTCTTTTCTTTTTTCTTTCTTTTCTTTTTCTTTTTCGAGATAGGGTTTCTCTGTGTAAGAATCCTAGCAGTCCTGGAACTCGCTTTGTAGACCTTGGATTCACAGAGATCCGCCTGCCTCTGCCTCCTGAGTGCTGGTACTAAAGGCGTGCGCACCACCGCCTGGCAGCTGCTGTTATTTCCTACACCTACATAAACAAGTAGAGCAGCGGTTCTTAACCTTCCTAATGCTGCAACCTTTAATACAGTTCCTCCTGTTGTGGTGACCCCAACCTAAAATTATTTTTGTCACCACTTTAGAACTGTAGTTTTGCTACTGTTATGGATCCTTAGGTGATCTCAGTGCAAAGGTCCTTCGACTCCCAAAGGGTTTGTGACCCACTGGTTGAGAACCACTGAAACAGATAATAATGGTAACGCTATACTTTGAGACTCAAGACAGCTATGGAAGTTACTGGTAAACATGGAAAATAATACTCAGAAACAAACACGAATTGTTTTCTGTGTATTGAGAAAATTTGCTGGCACAATAGTGTCAGTGAGCCCAAATGAGCTTGTGTGTGTGGAGGGGGAGGATGCACACCCAGGGAGGACATGTGTTCTTTTTTATCATTGTCCACCTTACTCTCTTAAGACAGTGTTTCCCCATTGAGCCAGGAGCTTGGCTGGTGGCTTGCAAATACCATAGGTCCTCCTATCCATCCCTCTGCAGCCCTGGGGTTACAGGTGCTTGTGTGCTATCCTAGCTGTTTATGTGTGTCCTGCGTTCTCATGCTTGCACACTAAGTACTCTTATGCACTGAGCCATTTCCCCAGCCCCTAGCATCATCTTTAGTGGTGAAGTCCTGGACGTGTGTATCAGGAATGATTAGCTCAGTGGTGGATATGGTCATGATTGAGTGTGTTGTGTTTGCACACAGGGTTTTTGTAGCCAAGGATGACCTTGATCATCCTGCCTCCACCTCCACCTCCCACCGCTGGGAATTTTTTTTGCAAGTATGATGGTTTTATGTTTTTTTTTTTAAATATTTATTTATTATGTATACAACATTCTGCCTCCATGTATGCCCACATGCAGAGGAGGGCGCCAGACCTCCTTACAGATGGTTGTGAGCCACCATGTGGTTGCTGGGAATTGAACTCAGGACCTTTGGAAGAGCAGGCAATGCTCTTAACCGCTGAGCCATCTCTCCAGCCCTTTATGTTTTTTTTTTAAAAAATATTTATTTATTATGTATACGATATTCTGTCTGTGTGTATGCCTGCAAACCAGAAGAGGGCACCAGACCCCTCCACAGATGGTTGTGAGCCACCATGTGGTTGCTGGGAATTGAACTCAGGACCTTTGGAAGAGCAGGCAATGCTCTTAACCTCTGAGCCATCTCTCCAGCCCCTGGTTTTATGTTTTATAAAATCCAAAAGAGCATCTAAAAATTAATTGTAATTGATAAATGGCAGGGTAGACAGTTTCTCTATGGTAAAATTGTGGTTTTCATAGTTTATGAAGTCAGTCTGGAAAGGGACAGGAACAGGGTGGCAGGGAACATGGATGGACCACAGGAAATAGAAGGGAGGTGGATTTCCAATCCATGGCAGGATACTCTGCTTTGTTGTTCTTATGCCCATTTTCTATTCCCTTCTACTTCCTTCTTCCTCATCTTCCTCCTCCTTTCTCTTTCTCCCTCCTCCACACCCTTTCCCCTTCTTTTTCTTCTTTGAGATAGGGTCTCATTGTGTAGCCCTGGCTGACCTGGAACTCACTATGTAGACCAGGCTAGCCTCAGACTCCTGCCTCGGCCTTCTGAGTGCTGGGATTAAAGGTGTGTGCCATTGTGCTAGCCCAGAAGTGTTTTTTAAATACTGCACACACTGGTATCCCAGCATATGCCATGTTGTGGGATGTTTCCTCTCTAGGGAGTATCCTAGGAGCTGTCCAGAACAGGGGACTCGGAGTGTTTGTCTTTCTGACACTGAGGCATTTTCCCTTCCATCCGGCTTCCTAAAGTAAATCTCAGTTGTTCGCTCCAGACTCAGTGCCAGCTCATGTAGCTTTGAGGACCTGGGATCTTAATTCTGAAGCCTCTTCTTGGTTTGTACCATTTGTTTATTCAGGGACATCTCTGACTTATTTTTGTGAAATATTCTGCATTCTCACCTAAGGTGCAAGGTGTGACCTGAGAAACGGTCTTTATAAATTAGCGTTGCCGGCACTGAGTGGAGTTCGTTTGTTTTACATTTATTTAGTGGTGGTGGGGGGGGGCGCATGTGGATGTCAGAGAACAACTTTGGGAGTCAGTTCTCTCCTTCCACTTGTGGTTCCTGGGGCTTGAGCTTAGCGCCTTAGGCTTGACAACAGGTGTCTTTGTCTATTGCACTGTCTTGCTGACCAGGAGGTTATGTTTATTTGAATTTTTGAAGTGCCAAAGGGTATTTTAATATCTGACTCCATAAAAACAGAGAAAGTGGTAGTTCCTGCGGAGAATCTGAATTTGTTTTTGCTTCTTATCTTAGAGATGAAATCCAAAGTTGCACTCAGTTGCCCTTCTCTATCTGTTATGGCCCACTAGAGATTGCAAGTCACTTGCTGGTGACACTGTGGCCTCAGGTCTGTTCCCGCACTTCACAGTGTCACATAATTTCCAGGGAACTGCAGACAGCGTCACACTGGAGCAGGAATCAGGACCTTACAGAGATTTTTTTTCTGTGTGCACATTATTTCTAGGTTAAAAAATAGCATGGGATTGATTTTCTTCTCTGGAAACACATTGTACCACAGAGAAAAGGGTGTTTCGAGGGTGCGGACTGGGAGGGGACACGCTCAGCTGCAGAACGCTGCTCTGCTCAGGATCGTCAGTCGTCTATGCAGAAAGAGGGCCGCATTTACTTACGACGTCAGTGTAACTCTTCTTAGGTCTTAGAGAAGACAACGTAGATGTAGAAATTTAATGGAGTCATTCATATATGTATTCTGTGTGCATGTGAGTGAGGCCAGGGGCGTCAGTTCTTTATTCCCACCGTGTGTGCTCTGGAGATTGAACTCATATTGCCAGGCTTGGGGGCAAGCACCTTTATTGGCAGAGCTTTCTTGTCAGCCCCATAGTTAGAAATTGAAACTGTTTTTGTTTTGGTTAAAAGGCCTTTTTTCCCCCCTGCAGTTCTGTAAGGTTAGAAATTTGATGTCAATGTTTGTTATCTGTTTCTTTGGTTTTAGACACAGTTTTACTATGTAGCCTAGGCTTGCCTTGCTTCAACTACCCGAGTGCTTAGATTACAGGTGTGTGCCATCACATGTGACTCCTGCTAGATGTTGCAAGCTAAGCATGTCTCGAAGGGTATTTATTTATTTGTCCGTTTATTTGTTTTGTGTTGGGAATCAACCTAGAGTCTTATACATACTAGACTGCGCTTTTGTTTCCTGGCTACCCAGATCCAATAAATCACGCAAAAACTATATTAATTGCAAAACTGGCCAATGGCTCAGGCATATTCCTAGCTAGCTCTTACATCTTAAATTAACCAATTTCTATAATTTTGTATTTTACCCTGAGGCTCATGGTTTGTTACCTCACATCTTGCTTCTTGGGCGGGTACATGGCGTCTCCTCACTTGGTTTTCCTGTCTCTTTGTTCGGATTTCCTGCCTAGTTTCATTTTGCCTATCCATTTGCCAAAACAGCTTTATTCATAAACCAATAAAAGCAACACTTATACAGAAGGTCATACCACATCACTCTACCCTCAGCTCCTCACTGGGGAATTCTAGGCAGGGGCTCTACCACTGAGCCACACCCCAGCCCCTCACTAGGGGATCTAGGCAGGTGCTCTCCCACTGAGCCACACCCCAGCCCCTCACTGGGGGATTCTAGGCAGGTACTCTGTTATCAAGCTGTATCCCTAGCCCTCAAAGGGTTTTTGCTCCCCTTTTGTCCATAAAGGGAATCAAGCCTTCTTCTGCATTTTTTTTTTTACCTCATTAAACTTCTCCAGTTGCTCAGATAAAAAAGTTCAGATTGTCCTCATACCTGATTTATCCTTGGGACCTCTGTCTCTGGCACCACTGTTTATCTGAACTCCCCTCTCCTTGCACCCCATCATGGTTGAAGTTGATTGTCTCTCGCCTGCACACCCACATCTTGCCCTGCTTTATTTAGATTCTCTCCTGTCACCCAAACCATCAGCTACCGTGTAACTTACCCTCACTGTGTCAAACATACTCAGTGATTACACCTGGGTATGGCAGTGCATGCCTGTAATCCCAGCACACAGGATAGAGGCAGGAGGACCACCAGTTTCAGACCAGTTGGACCAGATAATAAGACATTTTAAAACAAATTAGACAAAGCCCAGAAAATAAAAATTAAAAAAGGGAGGTTATAAACCTTCTTGTTCCCACTCTTGTGAAGTGAGTGGAGTGGAGACTGTCTCCCTCACCCACTCTGGCTGGTTTGGCCTCTGCCCTGTTGCTCTGTACCCTCTGGCAGCAGGTCTGCTGTGGCTGCCCCACTCTGTGGTAGTGTGAGGTGGAACACTCCACAGACTGACGACTGAGCTGAATCACACCCAGGGAGCTGCACAGGACGGTGCATCCCATACCTGGAAGCCAGATGGAAGACTTCATTCAAGCCTTCAGAGTGCCAAGTAGGCACTGCCTGCAGAAGTCTCCTGAGCTGGGTTCTTGGTTTCTGCATGTTGAACTGACCCTTTCCTAGACAACAGAGCAGTTCCTGTCTGTTTGTCTGTTAATGAAGGTATTTTATTTACTTATTTAGTTTGTTTGATGTGCTTCTATGTGTCTGTGTATGTATGTATGTATATGTACATGTGGAGGTCTTCCTCGGTGGCTCTTCACTTTCATATATTGTGACAGAGTCTTTCACTGGATCCACGACTTACTGACATCGGATAGCCAGTTTGCCCTGGGGTTCTTGGCTCAGCCTTCCAAGCACCAGGATTACAGGCAACAGTTGCTCTTGCCCACCTCTGTAGATGGGTTCTGGGAATCCAATGCCTGTCCTCATGCTTGTCCCCGAGCCAGCTCCCCAGCCCTGTGTTACAGTCTGAACATGCTGCACAACAAGCTTGCCTCTAGATTAGTGGCTCTCCAGCAAGGGTGTTTTGCTTTTCCAAGAGCCCCAGGTGGCGTTGGCACACATTTTTGTCTGTCTTGGCTCTGTGTATGCTTCTGGTATGTAGTGGGTTGAGAGCAAGGCAACTTGTGAAAGGCCCCCATTGCAGACCCCACACACGGAATATCCAGTTCACGTTCTGAGCCACGATGGAGAAACCTGGGTCTGGGTTGAGAAATAGAATGGTACTTGCATGCAGTATAGAAACTTGTTCTTTCAGATCCTTATTTTCAAGCACAGGCATAATAGAAGATAAACACTGTCATGAAGTCTGCGGTTCTAATTGTGGTTGGATTTATTAAAAAAGTAGAGGACACGGAAGGAAGCAGTGAGTTCCTGCTTGCTACAGTGCCCCGTACTGCGCTTCTCCACTACTGTTCCCTGCCCCAAGATGATCACTAAGCAGCTCGGCTCCATACTGATGGGCTCACGCTCTGCCTTCTCACCACAGCTTCTTCAGTGTTTGTGAGATGTGTGCACACTGTGCTGTGGATCGTCTGTGCTCTTCCCTGCTCGGTACTCTGTGCTAGCAGTATTCTGTGAGTGAGGCCTCCCTCTCCCTGTTGGTAGGTGACCGGGTGCTTTCTAGTTGGCACCTGTGCCTCGTGTCTTTGCATGGGCGTCTGTGCGTTTCTGTCGGGCAGAGAATTGCTCGATAGGGCCAGAGTGAGCATATGTTCAGCTGAGACAAAACTTGCCAAACATTTTCTCAGAGCGGGGCTGCCAGGTGATCCCCAGCCCCTTTCTACTGTGAGAGTTCCAGCTGGCCGTCCCTGGTGTTCTGCTCTGTCAGTGAACCCTCCATGGATGTGGCTTGGAATTGTCGCCTGGTGGTTCTGCTCTGATCTCAACCTTAAATAGTGGCTTAGGAAGCTGCATCTTTCAAAGTCTTAATTTTTAAGTAATTACAGTTTCAGTTTCACAGGAGGATGGAACAAACTTCAGGGAAGTCACTAATTCCTTTCTTTACACACACACACACACACACACACACACACACTTTTTTTGAGGCAGGTTTTGCTGTGTAGCCTTGCTTGTCTTTGGAACTTGTTCTATAGGTTGGCCTTAAACTCACAGAGATCCACCTGCTTCTGCCCCCCGAGTGCTGGGAGTAAAGGCGTGCGCCACCACTGCCCAGCGTTATTTTTTATTTTTTTAGTTATTTTTGTGTGTATCTGTGTTGTGTTAACACCACAGCACACATGTGGAGGTCAGAGGGAAATTTTTGGTGGTTGTTTTTCTTCTTCTGCCATGTGGGTTGTCAGGCTTGATGACAAGTACCTTTAGCTACCTAGCCATCTTACAGGCTCTCATTTGTCTATTTCCCCTTAACCACTTTCTTTTGAGACACTGAAGATCTCATGTAGCACTGGCTGGCCTCAGACTTACAGCGTAGTTGGGGGTGACCTCCGCCTTCAGGTGCTGGGATGACACCTAGTGCTAGAAATGGAACCCAGGGCTTCATGCAAGCTGGACAAGCACCCACACATCTTTCTTTGCTTCTCTCCTCACCCCCAGAGCTGAGGACCAAACCCAGGGTCTTGTGCTTGCTAGACAAGTGCTCTACCACTGAGCTAATTCCCTAACAAGTTCTCTATTTTTAATGTATAACTACAGTATCATCTAAAGGCCAGGAGATTGATGGTTGCCAAGGGTACAGTCCAACCATGTACTCTGGCACAATGGTACTTGTTCAGATTTCCCCAGATAGACCTAGTGTGTGTGTGTGCATGTGTGTGTGTAGCAGTCTTATCATATGTACAGATTTGCTAAACTATCACCACAATTAAGATACAGAACTTCATAGCCCAGCTCCTTCAACTGTTGATTCATAACCCAGTCTCCTCCCAGTGTCGTAGTCACCCGTTTCCTGTGGCGTGGATCAGATCGCACCCTTTCCTTGGGAATACTCTCCAGTGGCTTCCCACTCAGAATAAAATGAAGCCTCTGCAGAGGTCCCCTGTGATGTGGCAAGCTGGCTCCAGCTTTAGGGCTCTTACAGGAATTACTCTGAGGGTTGGTGTCAGATTGGGCTCCAGGGCTCTCCTCTCCACTTTCCTGTGACTTATCACTTAGATCTCAGTCTCAAGGTCACCACCCCAGGGAGACCCTACCTGGCCTGTGGCTCCCCATTCCCTCTCCTTTAGCTGTCACCGCTTATGGATCTTTTGCTGGTCTGTTCATCTGTCACACCCAGAGCTATCAAATCAGCTGTATATTCTGTCTCTGCTCCTGAAAGTTCCCTGAAGCTAGACTTGCTCTTTTGGTTATTTCTGTGTGCCTACTGCACATTGCTTGGTGCCTGGGTGCACACGCAGACACGTGCCTGCCTCCTTGTTGCCTGGGCCTCATGGCTGTGCTGCCTCAGGCAGGTAGTATCCAGTGAGGCCAGTTCTGTTCATATGAGTGTGCTTGCGCCTGTGTGTCCATGTGCATATGTGCACGTATATGTGTGTGTGTGTATGTATGTGTGCTTGCATGTGTGTGTGGAGGCCAGAGAACATCTTGAGTGTTGTGGAACTATCATCCTGTATGTGTTCTTCCCTCTCAGCGCCCAGCCTGCCTCTGCAGCAGAAGGGCCTCTTTCAGCAAAGACACTCCCCTCCTCCTTCTCCTAGGACCTTGCTGGCTGCTGTGGGAAGTAGGCACACCTCCAGCTGGTCACTGACTCACCTTGTGTCCTTCCTACAATGTCCTGTACTACTCCTGCTCACTTTGGTGGCCATAGTCTGGCTGTTTCCCCGTTCAGTTCTCTGGCAGAGTTAGTGGCCTGCTGTTGATAGCCAGTCTCACTTTGTGGCTCTGGCTGTCCTGGAACTAGCTCTGTAAACCAGGCTGGCCTCAAACTCACATACGCCTCTGCCTCCTGAGTGCCAGCATGCCTGCAACTCTAGCATTTGAATGTCCATGTGCCACAGCATCTGTGAGGAGGTCAGAGGGCAACTTGAAGAAGTCAGTTTTCTCCTCTCATGTGGGCCTCAGACTGAACTTAGGTTATCAGGCAGGGCTATAATCATTTATCTCAAAAAAACTATGCTTTTGCATAAAATCTAAATTACCTTTTTCTATAATGCTAAATTCGGCTTATAACAATGATTGTGTACTGTTCTGGTCTTTTCAGAAATGCCCTGTTCTCTCTAAAGAAACATTATTGAAAAAGGATTGCTGCCGTCTATACCTGAATTCTTGGTAGTCCCAAATAAAGTATCACAGAATCACGTGTTATTTTCAGACAAGGTCCTTTGTTGCCCACGATGGCCTCAAACTCAAGACCCTCCTGCCTCAGCCGTGCAACACTGTACCTGCCTTAATCCGGAAACATGCTATAGTCAGGACAAAAAGCTCAGAGGCAGACTTGCCCAGAGCAGTCCTAACCCTTGGCAGAGATTCTTGCCACTTCTACAGACACACGCTCGTCTTTGGTGTCATTCACATTGACAGAGAAGCATGCTACTTGGACCAGCACTAAATGGAGCCTCTACCATCCTTATACCCAGCACACCCGACGCCACTATCACAAAGACACTACTTCAAGAGCATTCGACCCCAGGGCCAGCAGTCACAGAGCCGACTCTTAACTTTCTGTTGGATCTAAAGCTAGGAACCAACTCCTAGCAGCCACCTTTCTTTGTTTGTGGGTTAAAAAGAAAAGGGGCTTTAGTTTCTTCTGAGACAGGGTCATAGACCCAGGCTGATTTCTAACTCCATAAGCAGTCGACAATAACTTAAACGTCTGATCTTCCTGCCTCTATCCCCCAAGTGCTAGGATTACAGGCACGCACCACCACACAGGCAAGCACTCTACCAACTGAGCCTCACCCCAGCCCCTAACTGACGTCTTTGTACACAAGAAGAAATGGGCACTGAGAAGTGGAGAAGCCAGACCCTCCCAGGCCACTACTGCTTCGGGATGCTTTGATTAATTGACCAAAAGTCTTCCCATTGAACTAATTTAAGCTAGGTTTTCTGGTACTTATGCCTTAAAGTATCCTGCTTTTGAAAAATAATTGTAGAAAAATATTGTTATCTTGTAAATGAAACAAATACAAAACCAAACCCGGGCTGAAGAGCGGAGCAAGGTGACTATCAACGGCAGGCCGCTAACCCTGCCAGAGAACTGAACAGAGGAATAGCCACACTATAGCCTGACTATCAACGGCAGGCCGCTAACCCTGCCAGAGAACTGAACAGAGGAATAGCCACACTATAGCCTGACTATCAACGGCAGGCCGCTAACCCTGCCAGAGAACTGAACAGAGGAATAGCCAGACTATAGCCTGACTATCAACGGCAGGCCGCTAACCCTGCCAGAGAACTGAACAGAGAAATAGCCACACTATGGCCTGACTATCAACGGCAGGCCGCTAACCCTGCCAGAGAACTGAACAGAGAAATAGCCAGACTATAGCCTGACTATCAACGGCAGGCCGCTAACCCTGCCAGAGAACTGAACAGAGAAATAGCCAGACTATGGCCTGACTATCAACGGCAGGCCGCTAACCCTGCCAGAGAACTGAACAGAGAAATAGCCAGACTATAGCCTGACTATCAACGGCAGGCCGCTAACCCTGCCAGAGAACTGAACAGAGAAATAGCCAGACTATAGCCTGACTATCAACGGCAGGCTGCTAACCCTGCCAGAGAACTGAACAGAGAAATAGCCACACTATGGCCTGACTATCAATGGCAGGCCGCTAACCCTGCCAGAGAACTGAACAGAGAAATAGCCAGACTATAGCCTGACTATCAACGGCAGGCCGCTAACCCTGCCAGAGAACTGAACAGAGAAATAGCCAGACTATAGCCTGACTATCAACGGCAGGCCGCTAACCCTGCCAGAGAACTGAACAGAGAAATAGCCACACTATGGCCTGACTATCAATGGCAGGCCGCTAACCCTGCCAGAGAACTGAACAGAGAAATAGCCAGACTATAGCCTGACTATCAACGGCAGGCTGCTAACCCTGCCAGAGAACTGAACAGAGAAATAGCCACACTATGGCCTGACTATCAATGGCAGGCCGCTAACCCTGCCAGAGAACTGAACAGAGAAATAGCCAGACTATAGCCTGACTATCAACGGCAGGCCGCTAACCCTGCCAGAGAACTGAACAGAGAAATAGCCAGACTATAGCCTGACTATCAACGGCAGGCCGCTAACCCTGCCAGAGAACTGAACAGAGAAATAGCCACACTATGGCCTGACTATCAATGGCAGGCCGCTAACCCTGCCAGAGAACTGAACAGAGAAATAGCCAGACTATAGCCTGACTATCAACGGCAGGCTGCTAACCCTGCCAGAGAACTGAACAGAGAAATAGCCAGACTATGGCCTGACTATCAACGGCAGGCCGCTAACCCTGCCAGAGAACTGAACAGAGAAATAGCCAGACTATAGCCTGACTATCAACGGCAGGCTGCTAACCCTGCCAGAGAACTGAACAGAGGAATAGCCAGACTATGGCCTGACTATCAACGGCAGGCCAATAACCCTGCCAGAGAACTGAACAGAGAAATAGCCAGACTATAGCCTGACTATCAACGGCAGGCTGCTAACCCTGCCAGAGAACTGAACAGACAAATAGCCAGACTATGGCCTGACTATCAACGGCAGGCCGCTAACCCTGCCAGAGAACTGAACAGACAAATAGCCAGACTATGGCCTGACTATCAACGGCAGGCCGCTAACCCTGCCAGAGAACTGAACAGAGAAATAGCCAGACTATGGCCTGACTATCAACGGCAGGCCGCTAACCCTGCCAGAGAACCCCTCCCCCCAAAAGCTAGAATCTATGTTCGTTCTTCCTTTCGACAGGGTCTAATTCTATAGATCTGGCCTTGAACTTATGGCAGTCTAGCCTCTCAAGTGCCAAGAGCCAGGATACTTGGCTTGTTCTTGGTGTGTGTGTGTGTGTGTGTCTCTGTGTGCATGCACCAGAGCGTCTGTGAAGGTCAGAGGGTGACTTGCAGAAGTCTATTCTCTCCTTCTGTGTGGTCCTCAGATTGAACTCTGATAAGCGTGGGAGTTCTTGAGTCTTTAGACCAACGGATCTCAGCCTTTGGGGGTTGAACAACCCTTTTACAAGGGTCGACTAAGACCATCTGAAACTCAGATATTTATGTTACAAATCATAACAGTAGCTAAATTCCAGTTATGAAGTAGCAACAAAAATAATTTTATGGTTGGGGGTCACCACAACATTAGGAACTATATTAAAAAGGCTCACAGCATTAGGAAGTTTGAGAACCACAGGTTTAGACAGTGGATTTCCATCCTTACTTCCTTGGCTATATTTGCCTGTCTGTCTGTTTGTTTGTTTGTTTGATTGTTTGATTGATTGTTTAAGACAGGGCTTCAGTATGTAACTCTGGCTTGGAACTCACAAAGATCTACCAGTTTCTGTCTGGGATCAAAGACTTGCACCACCTTGGCTGCATTAAAGAAACAAAAACATAAATGAGAGACATATGTGGGAGAAATAATTATAAGCAATCAAGAGTATTGGGACGAAGGAGACGTCCACTCAGGCTGGCTGGCACCTAGACAGTTCTCCATCCATGTTGGCTGCGGGTCCTGCCATCTCTTTCGGGGACTCAGATATGACTGCCCGAGAGCCACACCACTGCTTTGTGTGCCACTTAAAGGAAACCCAAGTAATTACAATATACCATTCACTGGAAGATTTCAGACACGCCGAATTATGAATTGGTGATAGATGGTGTTGTGTCTCCTCTGACTTAAAGTCCTGAAAATTGTTTGCATATCACAAATTAATGCCATCTGTCCTCAGTTTAAATATAACAAAGTGTGACACTGTGATTCAAGTCCTTTTCTTTCTTTGGTACTATGTTTATGTTGGGTTTGGTCTTGTGAGCTGCAGTATTGACACATTGAATTATCTTAGGTTTAGGTGATGGGTTGGATGTCACTCCAGATAGGCACAGGTACTTCATTTGCTTTTCTTTAGCAGTTTAGAAAAAAAAAAAAAGAGCCATTTTTTCATATGAGCCATGTTTTCAGAAATCCTGCGGGGAACTGTTGATAGACCTGTTTGGAAGCTGAAGAGGAGGGAGGGAGCGAGGGAGGGGATGGTAGTGCCCGTCACCTTTTTAATGATTCAGGGTTCTTGGCAGAAAGCCTGACCTGGAAAACACCTTAGCTGCATCCAAACACTTGCAGCTTTGGAAGAACAATATTGATATTTGAAAACAATGTGTCGTCGTTGGTTCTCCACTATGGGCTAAACATGGACGGTAAGTTGCAGGGCTTGAGTGAGCCACAGGCTGCCTAGGCAGCCACCTTGTGTGGCAGAGTTGCTGTAGGACTGCTTAATGGTAACCGTAGGTAAAGTTCAAAGGGTAAAAGATATCTGATGGCACATGGCCTTGATTCCCTCCCTCCCTCCCTCCCTCCCTCCCTCCCTCCCTCCCTCTCTCCCTCTCTTTCTCTCTTTGGTTTTTCGAGACAGGGTTTCTCTGTGTAGTCCTGGTGATTCCTGGCTGTAGACTAGGCTGGCTTGGGACTGTGAGATCCCCTGCCTCTGCCTCCCGAGTGCTGGGATTAAGGGTGTGCACCACTGTCCGGCCCCATTTCTCTTTATAGCCTTGTGTGTTTAGTGCTGTGCCTGGGCCCATACAAAACCAGCCTTTTAGTCAGGGTCTCACTGTATAATTCTGGCCGGCCTGGGATTGCAGAGATCTGATTGTCTGCCTGAGTGCTGGGATTAAAGGTGTCTCCCACCATACCTGGCAAAACTATCTTTAAAAAAAAAAAAAAAATCCATTCCTTAATGGATATCACAGTGAATCATGGAAGTTGTCGGAGGCCTGACCTACTCACTTCCTGCATTATTTGTGGCTTACTCCATTAGCTCCAATTTGCCAGATTCCACTTTTAAAACCAACCAGACAACTACACAGGAGGCAGATGCCTTCTGGGTTGCTTTGAGTACATTTGGTGTGTAAACTATTTGAATTCTAATAACTTTTTTTTTTTTAAAAGACCGAACCTTACAATGTAGCCCAGGCTGGGCTTGAAGTCTTGATCCTCCAGCCTCAGGTCCTAATTCAGGGCTGACAGGGATGTGCTGTCATGCTCAGCTCGTACTGGAATAGTATTTGAGAGTGTTGATTATAATTTTATAAAAGATGATTCTAGCTCATATTATAGGTGACTTACACCTAAAAGTGGGCCTAGTACTTAAAGACAGAGGCAGAGGGATCAAAGTCATCCTCAACTATAGCAATTTGAGGCCAGTCTGGGCTAAATGAGACCCTGTCCAAAACAAACAAACAAACAAACAAACAATAATAACAAACCAAACCAGTGTGTTTTCATGTCTTAATACATCCTGAAATAGAAGTGCCCTTCCCTAAATAAAAATCCAGCAGGATTCACTTACCAGATTTTGTGTAGGGCTCACCATAACAGTGTGGAAAATAGAGTTTACTTTAGAAAAGGGGTAGAAAATTGCACCTAATTTGAAATAAAAGGAAAATTATCCTCTAGTGAGGAGAGTTAACCAGCCACAGTCCTTTACTGGTCACCTGCCGGGCAGTGCAGCTCAGACTGAAGGTGGTCTAAGACCTCCCAAGAGGCTTTGTGGGAAGCAGGCTTGTGCCAGTGCTGCCCCATGGCTTTAGCTCCAGCAGGGTGAGTCAAGGGTTCAGTGGTTCTCACCCCAGCACAGACTGCGTTTTACTCAGAAAAGGAAAACTCATTGATCAGAGGTGTGTGGCTCATAGCCTGGAATTTGTTTTAGTTAGTGTTTTTAAATAGTGCCTGCCACTAATAGAAAAGGATGGCAGGGTCTGGCATGCGCATCAGTTGCAGAGTGCTGGCGTGACCTGCAAAAGCCCAAGCTTCGTTCCCAGGACCATGGGTCAACCTTTGCCTTTCCAGACAAAGGAGTGAGTACATTTTCTTGCTTGAGGGGCTGCCTGAGTGGCTCTGTGACACCCCTATCTTCTTGTCCATTTCCTATTTGCCTTGATGTTTGGTGGGACTAGCTTGGGCTAGCAAGCTGTGAGAGGTGGCTTGTCCCCCTTGGGGCTGAGATGTTAAATGATTCCACTCTGTCATGGAGTACCCTGAAGCTGTGTGTCATGGTGAGTTCTCCATTGGCCTGAATCCCTTCGTGATCTCTGGAGCTGAGGGTGTTTCTTCCTCCCCATTCTTCCCTGGCCAGCAGGTACCGGGCACAGGTAATACAGTTCAGCCAGGGAATGAGCCCTTGTTATAGGAATTTGTTTCTGTCATCTCAGCCCCTCCCGACTGACACAGCCTATTTCTTTTTGACAGCTGTGAAATGCATGATACTGTGAATGAACCCGGCTCAGGTGATCAGATAGTTTGTTAAAGAACAAAGAACACCTAACTGAAGAGTAACAATTTTAAAGAAACACTAGATAACATCTTGCCCTCAAATGGATATATACCAATGGCTGCTTTGTAAAAACAAAAGCAACACAACAAACTACCTACTTGTTAAAAAAGAGAAAGGAGAAATAGGAATTTTTTTTTTTAAACGGGGTTCAAGTCTTCATTCCTGGATATAATTTTTGTATTAGGACATGACATAGTCATGTTATTTCCAAGGGAAGATAAACATGGAAACTATGTTTATTGGCTGTGTTACTTGAAAGCTAGACCCTCAGGATGAAGGGTATTGGAAAGAGTTCCTATGTTCTGCTAGGACTGTCATCAGGCAGAGGTGAGAGACACTGACTAGAATGCTGAGAGACAGGCAAAGGTCTCTGTTTGGAAGGGAACATTTGGTCTGGCTGTTCAGGAGGTGGGCTCTGAAGGGGCGGTGGAAAAGCCTGTATGAGTAGAGGGGACTGTACACAAAGTGGGGGGGGGGGAGGCAGCCTAGGATTGGAACAGGGAGGGCACTGGGAGGAAGAGGCTCTCATCTTTCAACAAATGGGGTGTCTGGAAGATGGGCCCCAGCACTAGAAGCTAGTAACCAGGGTCCCACCCTCGGCCTGGCTGCCATCTAGCCATGGGGAGTGGTGGGAAGGGTGCACATAGCCCTAGCTTGGGCTGCTGCTGCCGCCGCCGCCACCACCACCGCCGCTACCTCTTGGAAAGGAACCTAGTGACAGAATGCTGTCTAAAGAGGGAACAAATTCCCCCCTCTGCAGAGCAAGGCATGTCATATTCCTGTCTTCTGCACACGCAGGCTGACAGTCTCCCAGGTGTTTTACAGGGATTCCTAGGTTGGCGCCAAGTTAAAGCTAAACGACTTACAGATTTTTCTAAAAGATATTTGTTGGGACTGGAAAGACGGTGCAGTGATTAAGCACTGCTGCTTTTCCAGAGGCCTGGAGTTCTGATCCCAGCACCCACACTGGGTAGTTATAAATGCCAGGAGATTCAGCTCCTCCTTCTAGCCTCCATAGACACTGCAATCACATGTGTCTAAGTACATAGGCAAATATATAATTAGAAATAAAATACTTTAAAAGACTTATTTTGTTATTTTTAACTATGTATGAAAATGTGAGTATATGCACATATTTCTGTTTGGCCCTTGAAAAAAACATTGTAGTTAGAGGAGGTTGAGGGTCTCAGAAACCACTATAATTCTAGATAAAATGCCGTTGTGGAGCTGGGAGATGGCTGTTAGGGAAGAGCACTTGCTGTGGAAGCATGAGGATCTGGGTTCGAGTCCCCAGCACCTATGCAAAAAGTGTCACCATGAGTGGCTGTAACCACAGAGGATCCCTGGGGCTTGCTGCCTGCCTGCCTGCCTGGCTTGGGTTTGGCGAGTGACTCTGTCTCAGTGGTGTAGAGCAGGACACACAGTGTTCATCCTCCCCTGGAGCCAAGTTAAGACCTTGGAAGTACAGTGGCACTAACTGCGAGGCCTCCCTTGACTCCTGCTGGTTTACTGTCACTGCTTTCCCAAACCCTTCTTACAAGTTCTAATTGGATACCAGCCGTGGCTCATTCAGTGGGTGGTAAACTGGTATTTGTGTGGTGATTTCCTTCCTCCCTTTTTGGCATGGGGCCTGATCCACTTGTACTCAGATACTTCAGGGAAGGCTTGTCAAGCCTAGAGCATGCAGGCCTGAATGCTTAATGTGGGGAGGTGCTTCTCCCACCAGCTTCCGTGTCTGCATCCCTTAGCGCTGTCCTGGCTCTTACGCCGCAGCTCTGGAGCTTTTACACCCAGTGCTGGAGTCACTCTCCAAATGTTGTAGAACAAGGTACTGTCAAGGGCTAGCTTTAATGCTTCAGGATTGGGACAGTTCTGGCCCCTTTTATGGAAACAAGGTCAGAGTTAGTGTTTTGTTTAAAAATTATGTGTGCTTGTGTCTCTGTGCGGGTATGTGCATTTGAATACAGTCCCCATGGAGGCCTGAGGATCCATTGGATCCCCTGGAGCTGGAGTTACAGGCAGTTTCAAACCACCTGACAGGGGTACTGGTCTTGTAGAACTCTTCTGGAAGAGCTCTTAACCGCGGAGCCACCTCTCTCTTCAGCCCCTGACTTAGTAATATTCTAAGGGGAAATGCCTGCGGAAGGTGGGTGCAGTCTTGCCTTCTGTCTCGTGCACATCAACCCAGCGTGGTGATGGCTGTACTCAGGAGGTGGAGGTAGGCTACCTAGAGAAGTAAAGTCCAGCCGCACCTGGTCTCTTCTAAAGAAAAGAGGTGGATATTAGAGGTAGTGCAACTCACCTGACTTTGATCTCGGCTTTGTTGCTCAGTGGCCGGGTGACTCTGGGCCATATATTAATAATAAAGATTACTAAAGCTTTCATTGTTTTCCAGGCAGGAAGTGTGCTAATCACGTTCCTTGAGTTTCCTCCTTTCCATAAACTCAGGACATGGGTCGGATTCCTGTCCCCATCCTGGAGATATGCAGGGTAGTAGAGTCAGTGACCCAGTTCTAATCCACACCCTTGGCTCTCAGCGAATTGGGAGGTTCTTCTTTCAGTTTTGACAATCCCTGCCTCATCAGTGTTGTGCGGCTCCAGCGAGGAAACCCAGCACTCAGTGGTGCTCACCTCCCAGCAGGGGCTGGCCTTTCCAGGGCTTGTCTTGAGATGTTTTTGTAAGTGGACTCAAGTTAAAGTGCTGCGGGGATGGCCTTTGTTTCTTACTGTATAAACTGGAGTAGAGATTGTCTGAATCACACACAACACACACACACACACATCTCAGGGTCTCAGAGAGTCCAGGTAGACCTTGATCTCTAATTTGCTTTGTAGCTGAGGATGACCTTGAACTTCTGCTGCTATTGCCTTCACCTGCAAATTCTGAGATTAGTAGCTAGTCTCACCGTGGTGCTTGGGCTGTTTCTGAATGTATGTCTGTGTATGGAAGTCAGTTCTACCAGTGATGCCAAATCTTAAGCCCCTCATCTGTGCCTTTGAAATCCAAATTAAACCATTACAGCGCATTCAGCTTGGAAATTCTGTGACCCGCCCTGGGAAGTGATTAGTCCGGGGTCGTGTGGACCAGGAAGTGTCCGTCCCTCTATTGGGTGATTAAAAGGAGAGAGAATATTTGTTCTCTCCACATTGTGCTACTTTCACCAACCTAATACTTACTTTTTGTTGCCATTTGCAACTTGGCTGACCACTCCTATTGATGACTTACTAAACTTAGAGTGAGCTGTACCTTATTAGTCACTGTGTGTGTTTCTGAAACTCAGTAATTGCAGCTCTATTAGAAAACTCTCAGGGCTGGGAAGAATATACAGGAAGAGAAAGTTATGGTGGCACATGCCTGTAATCATAGTGCTGAGAGGTAGAGGCAAGTGGATCAAGAGTTCAAGGTCATCATTGCTACACAACAAGACCTGGGCCAACCTGGGCTTCTGTCAAAAAACCAAAATGAAGTTTCAATGACTTCTCAGAGATGGCAAGTTCTTGGTGGTTCAGCCACCCCTGCTGCACTGTGACTTTGTTCCTTTCCTTGGGTCTTGCCATGTTTCCTCTCCTTGGGAGAACTTTGCCTTATTTCTGCTTAGTTTATAGTGCAGTTGTCGATTTGAGACGGAGCAGCCTGCGCCTCCGCGTAACCAGTCTGTTACTTGAGAGCAAGGTCCAGGGAGTGAGTGAGCTAGAACTTGCTGGAGCCTGGAGCCATTTTGAATTGGAATGAGATGCCCAGGAGCCCCAAGAGTAGGGACGTGAAATCATGCTTCTGGGATGGAGTTTGCCTGCGTGTAGCGGAAGGCTACCAACGTTTCCAGATTTCTAAAGACCTAAGCCAGCCCAATGACACCCCCCCCAAAAAAAATCTAACCAAATGAAAACTCCTAAAAGTGGGTCACTCTTGTTCTTGTATATCCCAGGGCATTCATTGCTGAGAGCATGGAGCACTTCACAGGTGGCACAGTGAGGGAAACCACATAGTGGCCTCAGGTAGGGACTCTATCTGTTAGCACCCTCGTTCCCACAGAACCCTTGCGCTCTGTGAGCAGTGGTACCCCAGAGTCTGGGTGCTCCTCCTGGGCATGATGCTCAGGGTTCAATCTCTCCGCAGTGTTGCTGACATAGAAGTGTCATGTTAAACCTGCCCATCACGGGGGCTGTGAGGAGAGCTCTTGGGCAGTGCACAGGACGTTCTCTCGGTGGGCAGAGACCCCATGCATTTCCTGGGCTGGTGTTTACAGGGGCTCAGCTTCGGAGGATCAGGAGCTGGAGCCGGAGCTGGAGCCGGAGCCAGAGCCAGAGCCAGAGCCAGAGCCAGAGCCAGAGCAGTCTGGGAATGTTCCCAGCAGTCTGGGGGTGGAGCGAGGTTTAAGAACAGCCAGAAACCTCACTCTGTTTTCTCCTCTACAGTTCTCTGCTGAGGTCTGTCTGCAGATGCAGCTTGCAAAAGAATCTGCTTTGGAGCAGGATAAAGTAGCCAACTGGTAATTTTAAAGTAATGTGTACTATTTTTGTTTTAATTTGGTAATGGAATGTCCCCAAATTAGCTTTTAGTTTAGTATTTATGGTATTCTAAAAAATGCATTAATCTCAGTCAAGTGTGGTAGTACACACCTTTTAATCCCAACACTCAGGAGGCAGAGGCAGGAGGACTTCTGTGAATTTGAGGCTAACCTGGTCTACAGTGGAATTCCAGGCCAGCCAGGACAACATAGTAAGACCCTGTCTAAATAAATAAATACATAAATAAATACAAGCCTTAATCTGAAGCTTCAGCATGTTTTGACCCCATCATTTCCAAGTTTGTCTCAATAGATACATTTTGGACAATCAGGCTGTTGGGAGAAAGAGGACCCCATAAGTAGCCCAACTCCCTCCCACTGACACCCCACTACAAAACAGTCCCTGCTCTTAGGCAAAGTCCTGTAAAGACTGTGCTTCCCTTTAGCTCATTGTTCCCTTTGCTAAAAGCTTTTGTGGGTCTTTGGTCCCCTTGATCACAAATTAGGATGTTGGTGATGCCAGGAGCCAGTGTCTGGGCTGGGGAAGCTTTCCTTCCATAACATCCGTGAGCTGTGTGGTGTTTGAAGGTGGCGTGTCTCTCCTCGCCACACTACTGTGTGTGGGCTCTGAGCTCCATGGCTGGCAAGGGTGATGCAAGTCTTGAACCTAAATTTAGATTCCTTCAGAGGCTTCGAAAGCACTTCCTCAGATTCACAGGCGGCGGGGGCTGCTGCCGAGGGGCTTCCTGTGCTGCTCTGCACCTCAGAAGTGAGAATGAAGATGAGGCTGGAGGGGCTGTGTGTACCCTGTAGACCACATTACTGGGGCTTCTGTAAAGAAACTTCAAGGTTGGGAGGCAGAGCTGGCGAGATGGCTTGGAAGGGAAAGGCACTTGCGGTCCAAGCCTGATGACTGAGTTATATAGAGCATTGCGGTGGCAGGAGAGAACTGGGTCCATGTGCATGGTGGGTGCGTGGTGTCGCACTGCATACCTTCCCACATGAATAAAACATGTAAAGAAAGAAGATTGGGAGGGCCTGGTGCTGTGCTTCAGTTGGTAGAGTACCTGTCTAGCACGAACAGGGCTCTGTTGAACTCCAGCATTGCATAAACCAGGCATGGTGCTGCACGCCTGTGAGCCCAGCATTACACACACACACACACACACACACACACACACACACACACTCTTTGGGAGAGTGGATTTAGAGGCAATCTAGCAAGTGTGGAAGTAGTCTGAGTTGGAGGGTGTGCAGTCACAGTGGCTTTCGTCTGGATTGGTTTGCAGCCCCTAGGTGGACTCCCTCACCTGTCACTGTCTCCGTCAGCATATATACATTGAGTTGGACCAGGACCCTGAGGGTTGGGGACAGTGATGCAGTTGGAAGGTTTTCTGAGTGAGTAGGTTGAATGGCATGTTGGGCCAGAATCATGGGTGTTTTGTTACAATGATTTTTCCTCCTTGAGTCATAGAAATGATATTTGAAACTGAGTCTGCTGGCAAAGGCATGAAGCTTAGACAGGAGCATCCTTAGTTCAAGGTCATTTTGGTGCTACATAAGGAGACCCATCTCCAACCAAACAAATGAACCAAATGAAAAGCAGTGGTGTTCTAAGGCTTCTGTTGGGATGGTGCTCCCTCATCTTTTAGGAGTTGAAGTCTGGACGCAGACAGGAGAGTTGTGCAAGGATGTTATAGGAGGTCGATGACCAGGTCTTCTTGCCCTACAGGGACTTGGGTCCTCAGAGTTGTCTGCTGGGAGAAGGGCTTAGAAAGGCCTGGCCAGCCATTCCCTCACACAGCCCTGTGCTCTGTGATGTGCCTGTGGGACTTGCCTCATCAGGTGGTTTCTGTGTGTGTTTGTGTTTTGTATTTTGTTTGTTTGTTTTTCGAGACAAGGTTTCTCTGTGTAGCCCTGACTGTCTTAGAACTCAGTCTGTAGACCAGGCTGGTCTTGAACTCACAGAAATCCACCTGCCTCTGCCTCTGCCTCTGCTGGGATTAAAAGCATAACCAGTACCTGATCACGTTCTTGAAGATTGTCCCAAGGTCTGTGGCCTTTCAGTAAATACACAGAATCTCACTCCCAGTGTTTTCCCAGCCTGGGTCAACTGCCTTCCCATGAGCCAATCTTCATTCTATAACTCCCCTTTACTTAAATATTTATTCTTTCAAAAAAGGTTAATTTGTTTTGGGGATAAGGTAATACATGCGCTGTGCAGTGTCAAAGCTGTGAGATGGGCTGTTTGTCTTTTTGCTTGTCCCTGGCTGCAAGCTACTCTTGCCAGGGGCGGCTGCACCTGTTTTTCTTTTCTTCCTCTGCCCTCCCATCCCCGTTTAATGGGGTGGGATATACTATTTACAGCTTTGTACCTTGCTACTTTAACTCATTGTATCTAGGAAATCTTCCCGTGTCAGTATAAGATAGTGCAGTTTCATGGTTTTAAAACTTGAGGTGAGGTGCGGGAGAGATGAACCCGAGTTCTGTCCCAGTACTCATCTCATCTTGGACCATTTACACTGCTTGTAACTCCAGGGTGCACACGCCACATATGTGCATTCTTGCAAAACACACACACAAAATAAAATAAGTCAATCTAAAACAAAGTTTTAAAGTTGAGATGAAACTGACATGCTCGAGATGGATACTTGCTGCGTTCACGCCGGTGCTTGGTAGTTGTCTCTCCTGCTCCACCTTCCTAACGCTGTGGTCCTTTCGTACAGCCCCTTCTGTTGGTGACCCCCAGCCATCCTCCACCTTCCTAACGCTGTGGTCCTTTCATACAGCTCCTTCTGTTGGTGACCCCCAGCCACAAAATTATTTCAGTTTCTTTGTAACTGTAATTTTGCTACTGTTATGGATCATAATGTAAAATATCTGTGTTTCCAATGGTCTTAGGTGATCCCTATCAAAGTTATTTGACCCCCTAAAGGGGTTGTGGCACACAAGCTGAGAAACACCACTCTAGAACATTCTTACTGCCAACCCCCCCCCCCCAAAAAAAAACCAATCCCAAACCAGATACCTTAGGTAGACTGATGGAGAAGGGTCTTCTGTCTATGTGTTAATTTCATTGGTTAATAAAAAAACCTGCTTGGTCTGATAGGGCAGAATTTAGATAGGCAGAGTAGACCAAACAGAATGCTGGGAAGAAGGGAAGTGAGGCAGACGTGATAGCTCTCCTCTCCAAGATGGATGCAGGTTGAAATCCTTCCTGGGTGCTACACAGATTATTAGAAATGGATTAACCAAGATGTGAGAGTTAGCCAATAAGAGGCCACAGATAACGGGCCAGGCAGTGTTTAAAAGAATACAATTTGTGTGTTGTTATTTCAGCGCATAAGCTAGCCAGGCATGCAGGAGCTGGGTGGGAATGCAGCCCGCAGCTCCTTCTACAGTAGATTCATTGCCTACCCCCATACCAGGTGCCGGTTGATGTGATTCTTGTTTGTAAGAACCCGCCTGCCCCAGATGTTTCACAACAACAGGGTTGTGTAATGTGGCCTTTTAAACTTGGACAGCTTTTCAGACTTCCTTCATCTTAGAATCTTATCATTACCAGGTCTTGCCACACAGTCCAAGATGGCCTCGAACTCATGATCTTCCCTCTTCAGCCTCCTGAGTACTTTGTTGAGGGGCAAGAATCATTGTTGTCAGCTTACTTTACTCCTTTTTGTGAGTGAAAGGATCCCATCGTCCAGAGAGATTTATCCATGTGCCAGTTTGTCGACATTGCAGGTGTTTGTACTTTTGGCCTAGTATGTAATATGCTAGTGAGCGTCATGTGTGAGCTTGTTTTTACTGCTTTTGTGTGACCTGACGATGGAAACGGATGGGCTGTGTGGAATTTTCTCTCAGTTTTGAGGAACTACACACTGTTTCCACCAAGGCAACATTGTTTCACTACCCCCGGCATCCGTGCCAGTGGATGCTGGTCTCTGTCTCATTTTTCCAGTCCTTGCCAACACTTGATAATGTCTGTTGCTTGTTTGAGTTGGTTTTTGTTTTTCAGTTGTTTGAGCCACAAGGATGGGTGTGGTGTTTTAATGATTGATGATAATTTGTGTCCTTTCTGGGGCATTTGTGTGCCTTCTTTGATTAATATTAGTTGTCATCTTGTTGTTTTATGGATGCTCTCAATATTTATATTAGTTTTAAAGTAATTAAAACATTTTATGTGTGTCTGTGTATATGGGCGTTTATGTTTATGTGTGCGTATGGGTTTCATTCCTTTGGACCCACTGTCTTCAGTTGATATGTAATGCCTCCACCCTGTTTGATTGCTGTAGGTTCTCAGTAAGGTTTGAGATGGTAGGTGAAAGGCCCTTTTCTTTTCTTTTTTTTGTTGTGTTTTGTTTTTTTCCAAGCTAGCTTTGGCGGTTTGGGATCCCTGTAATTACATACGAATTTTAGCAGGAGTGCACTATTTCTCTTCTAAGAGGCAGCTGATTTAGGAGGAGGTTGTTTGTGGACTACCTCAGACTGTTGATGAACATGGACTATCTCTCTGTTCAGTTGTCTTGGATTTCTTGCAGCAGTGGGTTGCAGTTTTTAGTGTGTGAGTCTTTTCTGGTTAAGCTTGTTGGCGTGTATTTTACTCTTTGGTGTTAATATGGATGTTCTTGTCCTTAATTTCATTTATTGATTGTTGTAGCTAGTGTGTACAGTACTTTTGAATTTAGTTTGTTATTCTGCAATTTCACAGAGCTTTTTCACTGACCAGTCTGATAGCTTTTTGTATAGGTCCCCTCTTTCTAATCTTTATGGCTCTTGTCTGACAAGAGCAGACAGTCTAGTCTTATTAGTAGAAGGGAGATGCTCCAATCTCTCGCCAGTAAGTGTGATGTCAACTGTGGGTTCTATAGATGTCCTTAAAGTAAGTGAAGGCATTCCCTTAAATTGGTAGGCTGTAGAGTTTTTTCATTAGAAGTTTTAGCATTTGTCAAATGCTTTTTCTGTATTATTTCTGATTATATCATAGTCCCCCGCTTCATTCTAATATAATTCATTCTACTCCTTGACTTCTGTATACTGACTTTCATTTTTTAAATTCTTTTTTTTGTTTTGTTTTGTTTTGTTTTGTTTTTTTTTTTTGGTTTTTCGAGACAGGGTTTCTCTGTGGCTTTGGAGCCTGTCCTGGAACTAGCTCTGTAGACCAGGCTTGTCTCGAACTCACAGAGATCCGCCTGCCTCTGCCTCCCGAGTGCTGGGATTAAAGGCGTGCGCCACCATCGCCTGGCTTAAAATCTTTTTTTTTAATTGATTTTTATTGAGGTCCACATTTTTCTCTGCTTCCCTCCCTGCCTCTTCCCTCCCCTTTAACCCTCTCCCAAGATCCCTATGCTCCCAATTTACTCAAGAGATCTTGTCTTTTTCTACTTCTGGTGTAGATTAGATCTGTGTAAGTCTCAGAGTCCTCATTGTTGTCTAGGTTCTCTGGGATTGTGATTTGTAGGCTGTTTTTTTTTTTTGCTTTATGTTTTAAAACCACTTATGAGTTAGTACATATGATAATTGTCTTTCTGGGTCTGGGTTACCTCACTCAAAATGATGTTTTCCAGCTCTATTTGCCTGCAAAATTTAAGCTGTTGTTATTTTTTTCTGCTGTGTAGTACTCCATTGTGTAAATGTACCACATTTTCCTTATCAGTTCTTTGATTGAGGGGCATTAAGTTGTTTCCAGGTTCTGGCTATGACAAACAATGCTGCTATGAACATAGCTGAGCTCATGTCCTTGTGGCACGGTTGAGCATCCTTTGGATATATACCCAAAAGCAGTATTGCTAGGTCTTGAGGAAGGTTGTTTCCTAATTTTCTGAGAAATCGCCACACTGATATCCAAAGCAGCTGTACCAGCTGGCACTCCCACCACAACCTCTGCAGCATAAGTTGTCATCAGTGTTTTTGATCTTGGCCTTGAATGACATTCTTGTTCCTAGGATGAATCCCTTGGCTGTGGTGCATCGCACTTTCCATGTGGTGCTGTATTCAGTTTGCGAGTATCCCGGAGGATGCTGGCAGATGCGGGCATGTACAGCTGTGAATTTCCTTCGCTGAGCTGCTCCTTCTGCATCTCGCCCTCCAATGATTGCACTTTCATTCCTTCTCTTGAGAGTATTTCTAATTTCCCTTGTCATTGCACGCACGCATGTGTGTGCGCAAGCGCACACCTTGGCACTCGTGGAGGTCAGAGATTAGTCTTAGCCTTCCACCTTGTTTGAGACAGGGTCTCATCACTGCTGTGTAGTGCAGACTGGCTGGCCAGCTGGAGATCTGGATGGAGATTCTCCCATTACAGAGATGTGTTTCAGCGCCCAGCTGTCTGTGGGTTCTAGGGATCTGAACACAGGTCCTTGTGTCTGCACAGCAAGCACTGCTTCACTGGCTCCCCAGCCCCTCTCCTGTCATTTTCCCCTTGAGTTCAGTGTGCTGCCTGTTTCACAGTGCACACACTCTACATCTCCTGCTGTCCACGGACACACTTAGTGATTTCACAGTGCACACACTCTAGATCTCCTGCTGTCCGTGGACACACTTAGTGATTTCACAGTGCACACACTCTACATCTCCTGCTGTCCACGGACACACTTAGTGATTTCACAGTGCACACACTCTACATCTCCTGCTGTCCACGGACACACTTAGTGATTTCACAGTGCACACACTCTAGATCTCCTGCTGTCCGTGGACACACTTAGTGATATCACACGTGCACACACTCTAGATCTCCTGCTGTCCACGGACACACTTAGTGATTTCACACGTGCACACACTCTAGATCTCCTGCTGTCCACGGACACACTTAGTGATTTCACACGTGCACACACTCTACATCTCCTGCTGTCCACGGACACACTTAGTGATTTCACAGTACACACACTCTAGATCTCCTGCTGTCCACGGACACACTTAGTGATTTCACACGTGCACACACTCTAGATCTCCTGCTGTCCATGGACACACTTAGTGATTTCACAGTGCACACACTCTAGATCTCCTGCTGTCCACGGACACACTTAGTGATTTCACACGTGCACACACTCTAGATCTCCTGCTGTCCGTGGACACACTTAGTGATTTCACACGTGCACACACTCTAGATCTCCTGCTGTCCACGGACACACTTAGTGATTTCACACGTGCACACACACTCTTCGTGGGCACACTTAGTGATTTCACACATGGATACACTACAGGTCTCCCACTGTCCAAGGACACAGTGTTTGTTTTATGGCCTAACTAGTCACAACTTGAAGAATGTCCTGCACACACTTAACAAGGATATGGCCCTGTCATTGCTGGATGGTGTTCTGGAGCGTTAGGTCTAGTTGGTTTATAATCTTGTGTTTCCTTGTTGACCTGTGCGGGTTTTCTGTCCATTGCTCCAGTGGAGGGCTGATGTCTCCAGCAACCATGGGAGGACTGTGTATTGTCCCTCTGTTCTGTCAGTCTCCTGACAGTGTCTGGGACTTTGTTGGTCTGTGCACATAATGTTTGTTGTGTCTTCTTGATAATGGACTTGTTTGCCATTCCATGAGAGTTTGTTTGTCCCGGTGACAATTTTTGGCTTCAAGTGTGTTGAGTTGGTGTTAGTACAGTAACTCTGCTCGTTGAAGCTCACTTTTTGCAGAGATTAGCTTTTCAAGCACTTCGCTTGTTTGTATATTTGATCGGAGAGGACTCAGACAACACTTCTGATTGTGTGTTTTAATATATCCTGTTAGTCTCTACCTGTAATTGAAGTGTTTACCTTACCTGTGTGCATGTGGTTGCCTTGCTTTTGAAGGGACGGCTGCTGGAGAGATGCCCTGGTACTTAAGATTCCTGTTCTTGTAGAGGACTAGGTTTGTTCCAAGCACTTATATCAGATGGCTTATTAAAATACTAATTTATAACTATCTAGTTTGACTCAATGCCTGTATCATTGGTGTAGTATGTGGGAAATATGCTACCATGTTTTCTTGTTCTTGTCATGGAAGTATTTGTCTTTACATAGTGTGCTCTTCACTGTAGGTTAGTAGTTTGTTTGTGAAAACATAGTTTTAACAGAGGTTATGCGTCAAATTGTAGTACTAGTGTTTATACTTAACCCTGTTCCTTCCTTCCTTCCTTCCTTCCTTCCTTCCTTCCTTCCTTCCTTCCGTTATTTTATTTTATTGAGACAGGGTCTCATTACCTAGACTTGAACTCACAGAGGTCCACCTGTCTCCTTGCCTTTGCCCCATGTGGAGTGCTTTTATCCAGCTTTGGTCACTTACTGTTTCCCTGGAGATCTTGTTTATCTTTTCTTTTTTAAACTTATTTTTATGACCACATACAGTGCTGTTGGATGGGCCAGAGTTTTCTCATCCCATCCTGTGCTGCTGGATCACTCAGTCTTCAGTGATGTGCTGGGTGCCACTTGCAGACAGCGCCAGGTGCCTGTAGACTGTACTCTCAGAGCAAGCCTGCTGAATTAAAAGGCACACATGGGCTGGAGGGCTGCTTACCGTTAAAGGTTAAGGCTCACAACCAAAGGCACATATAGTTTGAGAACTCCTTTGGAATGGCTGAATTCCCGGGTGACATTGTATGATTTTATGTTTGTCTCAGTCCGTTTCTTCACCATCTTTCCATAGATTGTTTGTTGACCTTGGATTTTGCCAGTCCGGTAGGTGGTGAGAAATGGCACCTCCATGTAGACTCAGTCTGCATCTGTTGTGTGAGGTTGAGCATCTTCACAGTGTTGAGGGCTGGTCAGGGTTGTTTTTTTCTGAGCCATTTATTTGTATCATCTCTCCCGGAGAAGATTGGGGCCACTGTTTTTACTGCATTGGGTTTCTAGGTTAATTTGGAAAGAACACGACAATGTTGACTCTCTCCCTCCACGACTTAGGTTTTCCCAAGTGTTCAATTCTAAATATATGAAGCTTAATTCCTATTGATGTTATTGCTTAAGCTTCTAGCTGGAATCTTTTCTCTTGAAGGGTTCCTCTCTATGAGACCTCATGCTTACTTTGCACTGGGATTGTGTACATAGGCAGCTTGCTTAGAGAGTCTGTGAGAACAGGGCTTCAGTGGGTTCTTAGAGTAGGTACAGTGTTTCAGACTGGGATGGTGGAGGAGCTTCTATCTACTTTTGACACTTCCTTGTGTTCTCTTGAGCCCTTAGCACCCTGTGACAGTTGTTAGCAATGGTAGGCGTGCTGGTAGCTCTGGGGCTGTCCTTGCCTGCTCCCGACTTTTATGGAAAACTTTCTTGATTCCCGTGAAGCCCAGCACTAGGTTTTAAGTTGAGATATGTATTTCTTGTCATGTTGGGAAAGCTCTTCTGTCTTCTCTATCAGATTTTTAAAGATCGTGAAGGGATGTGATATTTTATCATAATCTACTTGGTGCCTCTGGTGATTCCAGCCATGGAAGGTGGTTGGAGGACACCCTGGAGCTCAGCCTACAGGGTGTCTTGGAGGAGTGTGGAAGGCTGGGTGGAAGGTCTAGGCTGGAGCCACCATCTTCTGCTGCTGCGGTGATACTGACAGAAAAGGGACAGGAAGTAGTCTGTCTGCTTTCTCTCCGTACCTGTCAGTCATACGGCATTGCTCTGACGTGATATCCGAGAAGAAGCTTAGGGGATGGAAGACTCATTTTGCTTACAGTTCTAGAAAATTCAGTCCATCATGATGGGTAGGATATGGTGGGCAGGAAATAGAATTGAACAGCACCTGGAAGAAGTCCAGATAAGACCTGGTCCAAGGACACACCTCCAGGGACCACATCTGGGAGCCTTTCACAGCACCGCCTCCCAACAGCTGGATTCCAGTCTTGAATCCATCAGTGGCTTGGCCATCGGCTGAACACACAAGTGTGCTTTATCTATCCTATTTTAAGAAAATGATTGGTCTGTGTGAGTATGTGCATGCTCACAGGCCACACCACAGCACACACGTGGAGGTCAGAAGACAGCTCTTGGGTATCAGTTTTTTTCCTGGCGCCCTGTTGGGTTCATTCAGACCTCTGTACAGCTATCTTGTCGGCCCTCCTAGGCGCTTCTCAGTCTGGTCAAGGTGACAGTCAAGATTAACCATCATCCTTTAATTGAGGGCTTCCCTTTCAGGAGACAGCCAATTTGGTTCTGGCAGACACGCCAGAGTGGCATAGCAGAGTGGATTTGGGGACAAGAGCAAATGGACAGTAACTGCATAGAGACCTCTGCCCCCTCTTTCGTTTGCTGTTTCTGAGTGTCCAAAATGCTTTTCTGCAGGGTGAATTCACTTCGTAGTAGTGGGACAGATAAGCTGATGTGTTCTAAATGACAGGTGACACTAACCTTGCCTGAGTATAGCACGTTAGTCTGGCAGTGGTGTCTGTAGTGACTTATAGGAAATGCTGTGCCCCAGTTCCCGCTGCAGTGAGCGGGGAGTCAGCTGCTTCTTGCTTTAGCTTATTGGAGGAACAGCTCGGGTCAGGCCTTTGCCTCCCTTAGCTTGCCTTTGTCTGTACTCTCAGGCTGTCATGCTCAGTCATGTGTTTAGCAGGAGGTGAATTGTGGCATGGTGTGGCATCTGTGGCACAGGGGAAATTCTTTCTTGGAAAAGGGAGCATTTTTCTTCTTTCTGGCTGGTGTCTTCTAGGGTACTCACAGTTTCTGTTTCTGTGATGCCTGAGCCAGTCCTCCAGTATGCTCTCTATTTTAGACCTTCGAAAACTAAACTTCTCTGGTGTTTCACTGTTCCCTCGGGGTCACCGTGTGTGGTAGGGATGCAGAGAGAGGCACAGGTCTCTGCTGGGCTGACCAAGGCTTCACCGAGTGCTCACAGAGATTGTCTCCAGTGTTAAGTGCTGGTACTACTGTCTAGGGGGGAATTCTTTGGACTGGGAGGTTCAGCTCAGTGGTAGAGTTCTTGCATCTCATGTGTGAGACCTCATGGCCAAGGCTAGGTGAGGTGGGGAAGGAACAGTTCTTCAAGATGAGCAAGCCAGTTAGGTTTTCGCAGTTACAGGTCTTGGGTGCAGGGGCCTAGCAGGGGATGCCTGGTGCTTAGATACACCATGGCTTTGGCCCTGTGCCCTGAAGGTTTGATCAGAGTATGGCCTTCTTCAGGGTGACTTGCTTTGCTCTATTGGGGTTTTCATAGTTGTTCTCGAAGCTCTGAGCTTGGAGCTGTCTGTGGGCAATGGGTTTTAAGGATTCTTACGCAAGCTCTAAGAGCCTTGCTTTTCATCCTTTTGGGATGCTTGTCACACAGTTTCTGGGACAGTTGTGTGTCCATGCAATTTAGTTTGCTGGTAAGATAAGCAGAAACTGTACAGTTCTGTGTTGTTACTGAGATACAGGAGGCAGTAAATATCTTTTCTTTAATCACGGAAGGCCACTTGAATTGGCCTCAGCAAGCCCAGGGGAAGCCCGGTGTTTCATGCTTCCTGAATTTTTGGATGGGAGCTTGCTGCTGCTGGTAACTGTTGGGGATTGGCGCTCACCTTCTCTGTGTTCAAGGGAAGTTGTCCCCATTTATAGAGGATGTGAGACTGGGGGTTTCCGTCATGAACAGCCCCGTGTCTGGGTCACGAGGAACCAGAAAACTCAGTCAAGTTTGATTTCAAGTTTGGATCCTATTTTTCATTGTCAGGCTTTAGTTTTCCTCAGACAATATACGGCCCGTTGTGAGTGACCGCGTGTGTGTGTATGTGTGTGTGTGTGTAGGCCACCAGTCACTTTGGTTGACGACACAGGGTGTGCCATTATTAAATGAGGGTCACAGATTCTAATGATACTTTTTCCTTTGACTGGTAATTAAAGCAGTATTAGGATTTTTTTCATCTTGTCACATTTACTTATGGGCTAGTTAGTGTTTTGTCAGTTTGACACAAACTTGAGTTATCTGGGAAGAGGAAGCTTAATTGAGAAAATGCCTCAATCAGATTGGCCTATAGACAAGCCTGTAGAGCATGTTCTTGGTTGACGTCAGATGTGAGAGGGTCCAGTCCTATGGTGGGAAGTGCCACCCAGGACTGGTGATCCTGGGACATGTAAGAAAGAAGACTGAGCAAGCCTTGGGGAATGAGCCAGTAAGTAGCATTCCTCCATGGTCTCTGCGTCAGCTCCTGTCTCCAGGTTCCTGCCTGGATTTCTCTCAGTACTGGACTATGATCTGGGAGTTGTTTTTGTTTTTTCAAGACTGGGTTTCGCTGTAGCTTTGGAGCCTGTCCTGGAACTAGCTCGTGTAGACCAGGCTGGCTTCAAACTCACAGAGTTTGCCTCTGCCTACTAAGTGCTGGGATTAAAGAGGTGTGTGCTACCACCACCCAGCTGATACGACAGTTTTAAACAGAAACGACCTCTTTCCTTCTCGGGTTACTGTTGGTCACAGCAGTGAAAACCCGACTAAAACACTTGAAAGCGCCTGGTGGATCTCAGTGAAGGAGTGTTGGGGTCAGCACGGAGATGGGGACAGCTGGAAAATGCTTCTTTATGTTGACACCTTCGGAGTCATCTGAGGAAGGCCAGCAGAAAGGGAAAGAAGGCAGAAGAAGGATCTGGAATTCATTCATAGGCTCTGACTGCCCCCCACCCGAAGCCCCCAGTTATCTACTTTTCTGGGTAGGGTTCCGGTTAAATGTGTACTCATTATGTAAGCTCAAGAGTTTTCTGCTTTCGGTGTGCTAAGATTGCAGGTGTGCACCACTGTACCAGGCAAGGCCTCCCCACCCCTTTAAGTGCAGGGTGTTATGTAGCCCAGGCTGACTTCTACCTCTTTACATAGCTGAGAATGACCTCACACTTGTGATTCTCCTCTCTCTACCTCCTGGCCGCTGGAATTACAGCATGGGCCATCCCTCCTGGCTTATGTATGTGGTGCTGGGGATGGAACCCAGGGCTTTGTGGATGCTAGCCAAGCTCTCTACCCCTGAGCTTCATTCCCAACCCATGGCCTTAGAAGTCTTAAAGTGAGAGCTGACCACCTTTCCAACTGGGCTCTACCTCTCCCTCCCCCTCCCCCAACTCCCATGTTCTCTTACTCCCCCTACACTGGCAGCCAGAGTTTAGGCTATTTTCCTGTGGTTCTTGTGACCTTGTGTTCCCAGTGTTTACCAAATACTTCAGATGCTTTCCTCCAAATTTTGCCCTTCATTTCACACACTGCATATTTGGGCCACAAAAGGACCCATTGAGATAAATGTTAAAAGTTCCACAAATCACACAGTGTGTCTTAATGGTAGGTATTTAAATTCAGATTTACTGAGGACTTGTAGCAGTTTAATGTTCTTGGGGATCGCATCTCTAGAGAAGTTTGAGCACCCAGATGTCTCTAACTTCAGTAGTGATGAATTGACAACCACCTCATGCGGTAGCCCCTTTATAAAGGGAGAGACTTTCTCTGCTTTCTAGAATTTCCCGTGGGTAACGGGGTTCAGGGAAGTAGCAGATGACAATCCAGGAGGTAAGGGAGACTCCGAGGGTATGGAGTGGGCTGGGAGGGATGCACATCAGGAGAAGAGAGGAGCAAAGGCACACAGCTGGCAAGCAGCTGGCATTTGTGTGCTGAGGGAAGAGGGGGTCATTTGAATTTGGGGTCAGTGCATTCCCAGGAGAATAGTGGAAATAGGATGGTGTTTATGAGAACCCAACTGTGTGGTGAGTATCCTTTTGCCATTAGACCTCATCTGTGAAATGCAGTGAAAGCTTAAAATATGTGATTAAAGCTCAAATATCTGTCTTTATAAAACAAACATGAAGAGCAGCACACCCGGTGGTTATGAGCACAGCATGAAGGTGGATCGCTTGATTTCAAATTCTTGGAAGCAGGGCTACTTGCTGTGAATCCCCCAGTGAGGGGCTGGGGTGTGGTTTAGTGGTAGAACACCTGCCTAGAATTCCCCAGTGAGGAGCTGGGGTGTGGCTCAGTGGTAGAGCACCTGCCTAAAATCCCCCAGTGAGGGGCTAGGGGTGTGGCTCAGTGATAGGGACCCTGACTAGAATCCCCCAGTGAGGGCCTGGAGTGTGGTTTAGTGGTAGAACACCTGCCTAGAATCCCCCAGTGAGGGGCTAGGGGTGTGGCTCAGTGGTAGAACCCCTGCCTAGAATCCTCCAGTGAGGGGCTAGGGGTGTAGCTCAGTGGTAGAGCACCTGCCTAGAATCCCCCAGTGAGGGGCTGGGGTGTGGCTCAGTGGTAGAGCACCTGCCTAGAATCCTCCAGTGAGGGGCTAGGGGTGTGGCTCAGTGGTAGAGCACCTGCCTAGAATCCCCCAGTGAGGGGCTGGGGTGTGGCTCAGTGGTAGAGCCCCTGCCTAGAATCCCCCAGTGAGGGGCTGGGGTGTGGCTCAGTGGTAGAGCCCCTGCCTAGAATCCCCCAGTGAGGGGCTGGGGCATGGCTCAGTGGTAGAGCACCTGCCTAGAATCCCCCAGTGAGGAGCTGGGGCATGTCTCAGTGGTAGAGCACCTGCCTAGTATGGAGAAGACATCCTCAGCACTGCAAAATAAATAAGTAAGCATCAAGCAAACTTAGACTGCTTAGCACTGCCACCTTGAGTAGATTACTCAGTCTCCTTAGTGTTTCCATCCTTCAGTCTCCTCATGTTAATGTGGGGATAATAATAGTTACTTATTCCCAATTAATTGTTTGAAGTAGATGGTAGCCTGGATTATATAGTAAGACCCTGTCTCAAACAATAAAAACACCTGAACCCTACCTCAAGTCATCCTCTCCATTAACATTTTGTTTTTTTTCCAGGTAGGATTTGTCTGTGTAGCCCTGGCTGTCCTGGAACTTGATCTGTAGACCAGGCTGGCCTTGATCTCACAGAGATCCGCCTGCCTCTGCCTCCAGAGTGTTGGGATTAAAGGCGTGTACCACCACCGCCCAGCTGAGAGATTTCTTCTTTGAGCTTGTGTGTCACTCAGTGTTCTGTCAGGGGCTGTGAGAGCAGTTACCAGCAAACCAGGCAATGTCCTCGAATTTACAGAGAAGCACAGATGAGTTTGTCCTTGCCTTAAATGGAAGGTCTGTGTAGCTTTGGAAAATGCACGTCTGTCACATCTTGGCATCCGTTTGTTTGTAAAGTCTGGTTATGAAAAGATGTGGTTTCTATACATATATTTAAAGTATCCTGAGTCATGGATTGAAATTAATGCCTGACATAATACCTACCTGTAAAAGATTTCTGCTTTGTCATGTCTTAACATGAAGGTCATGCATTTACTGGTTAATTCATGACAAACATTTAGCTGGTTCAGCAGTACTCATTCTAAATACTCCTCTGTGTCAGTGCCCTTTGAGGTGGTTCTGTCTTGGATTGAAATTAGCATTTAATTTTGCAGGACTCTTAGGACAGGGGCCCACATACGCGCATACTGTAGATTGTTTCATGACTGTCACATTGATGGTGCTTACTTCTTTTCCAGATGACCTGGGTTCAGCATCCATGCTGGCAGCTCACAACTGCCTGTAATTCCAACTCAAGGTGATCTAATGCTCTTGTGTAGCTTATTTGGGGTGTTTGTGTGTTGCTCCTGACTTCAGGTGCTTTCAGAGGCCAGAAGAGGCAGTTAGATCTGGAACTGGAGCTCCAGACAGCTGTGAGCCACCTGATTGTGGTACTGGGAATCAAACTTGGGTCCTCTGAAAGAGTACCAAGTGTGCTTAACTACTGAGCCATAGTTCAGCCCCATCACCTTTTTTTTTTATTTTAGAAAATTCAAATGTTCATGATCGTATCACATTCAAGGCCCTTTGAGCTTGTATGTATATATGTGACAATACAAAAAGGAAAATATGAATTGAGTACTTTTTGTTGTTTATCACTCCTGCCATTAGCATGGGCTTGAAATGTCAGAGTTCCGCTTACAAGATGGACTGCACATTGTTTAATTTGTGTATGCATTCTGTCTGGTTTGGATATGAGTATACACTGTCTTACAGTGTTTAAACTTGAGCTGGAGCACTCTGCCTGCTGAGTGAGCACGAGGACGTACATCTGGACCCAGCATTCACATGAAAAGGCTGGGCATGGCAGCATACACCTGTAACCCCAGTGCTGGCGAGGTGGAGCTGAGCAGATGCCGGAGCTCACTAGCCAGCCAACCTGGCCCAAGTGGCAAGCTCTAGGTTCAACGAGAGAGCCCATCTCATAACACTAAGGAGGAGAATGGATTGATGGGGACACTCCCACATCAGTCTCTGGCCACATGCTCACGTGCCCGGATGCACACACACACACATACTACAGATACATACTCAGGTGGGTGCATGAGCCTCAGGGTCATGCCAGCGTGTTCAGCATTTGTTGTGGAGCTCTGTTCATGTCTGGACATCGCTGGATAACTCAGGAAGCATGACCTCACATCTTTCTGGTTCTGTATGTTCTTCTTGCTTCTCGGGGCATAGATGTCTCAATTTCCTTTTCACTGCAGTCGTGAACTCTTCCTTTTTAGTCTTCTATTTCGAGCCTCAGCTTGACTATTAATAGAGCATTTCCACTGTTGACTTCCAGGCTCTGACTCTGAGTTAACGATGCTGTTCTAACAGGGCTAGGCAACTTACCCAGCTTGTCGCTGAACCCCGGGGAAGCTGCTGTGTGCAGCAGTAACACAGCTCGGGACTAGGAGCTGTTCTTTATGCTTCAGATAAAAGTATCAAAGTATCTCCTGGTGGCAACAATGAAGACTTGCCGGATGGCTAATTTAGAACTGGCCCAAAAGGTCTTTACTGAGGTCCGCTTGACTCTTGAGAGCTGTTGTATGGCATAGGAAATTTGAGGGCTGCAGTGACTGCCTCTGGATGCTCTTGGGAAGTGGTCAGGGGTGCTTGAGAAGAACTTTCCTTCCACTGGCTGCTTCTAGGGCTTTGCTGGATCCATTATCTGTGGCTCAGTGGTATCTTATCTGGGTTCATAGCTTTTTGCTTATTCTACATGGGCCTTTTGAATACACAGATTCACGGTTTATATGTTTACGTGTGTGTGTGTGTGTGTGTGCGTGTGCGTGTGCGTGTAGGTCAGAGGTCAATGTTGGAGATCTTCCTCTGTCACTCTGCAGCTTCTGTTTTGTGACAGTCTCTCAGGAAACCCTGAGTTCAATGGGTCAGCGTTGCTGGCTGACCAGTGAGTCCCAGGGATCTAACTTTGTGTCTCTGGCACTGGGTGTGCCAGGATTTTACATGGGTGCTGGGGATCTGAACTCTGGCCTCATGCTTACACTGCAGAGTGTTTGTTCCACAGAATGAGTCATATCCCAGGCTCCCTGTTCTATTACTCGAGGGAGGCCAGTCCCAGAGGTGATGGATAGATTCCACCATTGTGTCCTCCTTTATCACTTTTTGAAGATTCTCAAGCACAAATTTCTCCATTGTTACCTCTACCCTCCTTTTTCCTCTTCTTTTTCTGGGATTGTACTTCAGCTCAATTTAGAGTTTCTTACTGTGTGAGTTTAGTTCATTTTTCGAGACAGGGTTCTTTGTGTAGTCCTGACTGTTCTGGAACTCACTCTGTAGACCAGGCTGGTCTTGAACTCATAGAGATCTGTAGTGATACTTCATTTGTATTTTAATAAGTAAAGCTTGCCTAAAGATCAGAGAATAAAACAGCTCCACTGATCAGCCTTACAGACCAGGCAGTGGTGACCCACACCTTTAATCCCAGTAGCCACACTAGTTTGCCATAGAAACCAGGTGATGCATGCCTTTAATCCCAGCCCTAGAGAGGAATATAAGACGGGAGGAGACAGCTCTCAGACACAGTGTCATTCTGAGATTCCTGGAAGCAGATTTGCCATTTTGAACTGAGGTAAAAGTATGACCTTCAAGTTGAACCCCAGTTCCTGCCTTCGGGTTTTTATTAATTATGCTATAGAGATGTAGCTGCCTCTGCCCTCCTGGTGCCGAGATTAAAGGCGTGCACCACCATGCCCAGCTGTTTTTCTATTTCTTACAATATAAGCTTAGACCATGATTTAAGGCTTTTCTTCTTTTTCAATAAAGACATTTAATCTTAATTTATTTTTCCTATGGGGGGCATGTAGCAGGATGGCTCACCAGGTAAAAGTACTTGCTGTTCATGCACAGGAACCCTTATACAAAAGCGGATGTGCTGCACATCTGTAATTCCAGCATTCCTATGATGAGATGGGAGGTGGGGTAAGGAAAATAGCCCTAAAGCTCAAGGGCCAGCTAGCCTGAAATATGCAGAAACACAGAGAGTCCATGCCTTAGCAAGGTGGAGGGAGAAAACTGAGCTCCAAAAGTTGTCTTCTGATCGCTACACATGAGCCATGCAAGAATTATTTAGAGGTGTTGTGTTTAATTTCCAAGTGTTTGAAGATGTTCCTAGCTTCTCATACTGCACGGTTTCAGTTCTAGTGATTACAGTGTTGACGTCTCCTGCTGCTAGTCTAGATTTTTCTGTTTCTCTTGAGTTCTGCCATGTTTTGCTTTATGTGTTTTGACGATTTAGGCACAGACATCGATAGGTGTGCAATGTCCATTTTTAATCCCTCTTAATTTTCTTTGCCCTGAAGTCTGCTTGGTGTGTATGAATACAGTGGGTCTGGCCCTTTTGTGATCATTACATGTCACACCTGTTCCTTCTTTCTGAGCTGAGATTGTCATGGTTATCCATCTGCTGAGTCCTAACCGGGTCAGACCTGTGCCGTTTCGAGCTTTTTAAAGGTTTATTTATTTGTTTGTTTATTTCATGCATATGGATATCTTGCTTGCATGTATGTCTGTGTACCGTGTGTTTGCAGTGGCCATGGAAACCAGAAGAGAGTGTTGGATGCCCTGGAACTGGAGTTACAGATGGTTGTAAGCCACCATATAGTTGCTGAGAATCAAACCTGGGTCTTTTGAAAGAGCAGCCAGTGTTCTTTTTTATTATTGTTTTTATTGAGCTATATATTTTTCTCTGCTTCCCTCTCTGCCTCCCCTCTCCCACTCAACCCTCTCCCATGATCCTCACACTCGCATTTTACTCAGGAGATCTTGTCTTTTTCTACTTCCGATGTAAATTAGATTTATATAAGTCTCTTTTAGGGTCCTCATTGTAGTCTAGGTTTTCTGGGATTGTGAATTGTAGGCTGGCTTTTCTTTGCTTTATCTCTAAAAGCCACTGTTAGTGAGTACATATTATATTTGTCTTTCTAGGTCTGGGTTACCCTACTCAGTATGATGTTTTCTAAATCCATCTTTTTGCCTACAAATTTCAAGATGTCATTATTTTTTCCACTGTGTAGTACTCCACTGTGTAAATGTACCACATTTACAAGAATTTATCCATTCTTCGGTCAAGGGGCATGTAGGTTGTTTCCAGGTTCTGGCTATTACAGATAATACTGCTACGAACATAGTTGAGCACATGCCCTTGTGGTACGATTGAGCATCCTTTGGATATATACCCAAAAGTGGTATTACTAGGTCCTGAGGAAGGTTGTTTCCTAATTTTCTGAGAAATTGCCACACTCACATCCAAAGCGGCTGTACCAGCTTGCACTCCCACCAGCAATGCAGAAGTGTTCCCTTTTCCCCACAATCTCTCCAGCATAAGTTGTCATCAGTGTTTTTGATCTTGGCCATTCTTACAGGTGTAAGATGGAATCTCAGAGTTGTTTTAGTTTGCCTTTCTCTGATGGCTAAGGATGTTGAGCATTTCTGTAAGTCTTTAAGCCATTTTGGAATCCTCTGTTGTGAGTTCTCTGTTTAGGTCTGTACCCCATTTTCTTTTTTATTGGATTATTTATTCTTTTGATGACCAATTTCTTAAGTTCTTTGTATATTTTTGGAGATCAACCCTCTGTCTAATGTGAGGTTGGTAAAGACCTTTTCCTATTCTGTAGGCTGTCGTTTTGTCTTGTTGACCGTGTCCTTTGCTTTACAGAAGCTTCTCAGTTTCAGGAGATCCCATTTATTAATTCTTATTCTCAGTGTCTGTGCTACTGGGGTTATATTTAGGAAGTGGTCTCCTGTGCCAGTGCATTCAAGTGTACTTCCCACTTTCTTGTCTATGAGTTTTAGTTTTTATGTTGAGGTCTTTGATCCATTTGGACTTGAGTTTTGTGCATGATGATAGATATGGGTCTATTTTCATTCTTCTACATGTTGATATCTAGTTATGCCAGCACCATTTGTTGAAAAGGCTTTCTTTTTTTCCATTTTATATTTTGTACTTCTTTGTCAAAAATCAGGTGTTCGTAGGTGTGTGGGTTGACATATGAGTTATTGATTCGATTCCATTGGTCCTCCTGTCTGTTTTTATGCCAATTCCAGGCTCTTTCCCGTACTGTAGCTCTGTAGTAGAGTTTGAAGTCAGGATGGTGATGTCTCCAGAAGTTCCTTTATTGTACAGGTTTGCTTTGCCTCTCACCCCACCCTTTTGAATTTAATGTGGTAAGACTCAGTGTCCTGTGAGTAGATAGATACTGTAGGCGCGATGCTGCCCCACTGGCCTTGCTGGGCTCAGAGCCTGTGTTGTGTGGCCAGCCTCTGTGGGTGCCTCCATGCTGGCAAACTTTAGAACCTCCCATAGTGCTGTCTGTCCCTGTTTGCTGCCTAGTGCTCACCTGGCAGGAGGCTCAGTGGTTCCCCACAGTTGAGGAGTGCTGGTCGTTTGTATTTGAAAGCCATCCACTGTCATGCAAAACCCTGATCCAAGGCACACTACATATACACATGCACACACAAGGACCCCTGCTTTCTTAGTTAGAGAACCACAGCCCCTCATCCTGAATAAAGGCTCTAAAATGGCACTGGTCAGTAGGTTACACCGGGCTGAAGCGTGGAGCCTTGTGTTCTCTCTATGGATCTGGGCCTAATATGTTTTTTGAGATGAGGTCTCATGTGGTCCAGGCTAGCCATAAATGTCTAGAGCCTCCTGTCTTCACTTGCAGAGTGTTGGGACTACAGATGCGCACTACCATGCTTGGTGTATGTGGTGCTGGGGATCAGACTGAAGGGTTCGTGCCTGCTGGGCAAGCACTCTACTGAGTGAGTTAAGTACCCAGCCCTACAAAGTGGAAATTTTGGGAGTGCTTGAGTTACATATGGATGGAGTTTGGAGCGATGTTGGCTGTAAGGAAAGCCCACCAGTGGCAGCCAGTGCTTGGTGAGCCCTTGGCTTGTCATCGAGGCCCATCCTGAAGATAGGATTCATGCTGAAGCCAAGTTAGAAAGGGCTTGCTTTTTCCTTGCCTGAGATACCAATCTCCCCCCCCCCCATTTTATGGTGACGGGAATCAAACCCAGGACTTGTGTGCAATGGGTTCTCTGATGCTGAGCTCTATCCACCCCCAGCCTACGCCTGAGATTTTCACCAAACTCTCAGCGTTACTTAGGGCTTGGGAAAACTCACAGTTGAATCAGAATGGTTTCTCTGCTCTGATATCATGGTCACTTATCAGTCAAAGCTGTGCTTGTGCATTATGGAAACGTTTCAGAGGATGTGTTGAACCCTGCTCTGTAGTCTTTAGACTCTCTGGTCTCTTGCCCAGCTGAGATGCTAACTCTCCAATGCCCTTAAATTCAGTAGGGAGCTAAAGCTGTAGTTCGGAATTATCTGTGGAATTATCTAAAAATTAAGCTGATACATACCATCCTGAGCTTTTTGAGTTTCAGTGCTATTTCCATTTACTAGAAGCCTTTCTCTTTGTGATACAGAAACTATTCTTTGTTTCTGTTTTATTTTGGATTTGTTTCTTTGTTTTTTCGAGACAAGGTTTCTCTGAAGCTTTGGAGCCTGTCCTGGAACTAGCTCTTGTAGACCAGATTGGCCTCAAACTCACAGAGATCTGCCTGCCTCTGCCTCCTGAGTGCTGGGATTGAAGGCGTGCGCCACCACCGCCCAGCTATTCTTTGTTTCTGTTGATATCCTGTTTTACAAATGTAGTGGGAGGGGGCTTGTTGGTTCCTGGCCACCTGGCTAACTTAGACCTGAAATAATCACACAAAAACTGTATTAATTAAATCACTGGTTGGCCCATTAGCTCTAGCTTCTTTTTTTTTTTTTTCCACTGAAAGTTTTTATTGAGACCAATCACACCAGTCAAGCAAATTCTGGCATTAAGCACCTTCCTCCTTGGCAATGCGGTCTTTCTTGAGTGGTCGGTCCCATGAATGCTTTCTTCTCCTCCATGGTCTGGAAATGACCGTGGCCAAACTTGGAGGTGGTGTCAATGAATTTCAGGTCAATCTTCTCCAGAGCCTGCCGTTTGGTCTGTACCAGCAAGGACTTGCGGAGTGTGAGCACTTGCTTCTTGGTTCCCACCACGCAGCCTTTGAGCATGATGAAGTCATTGGTTATCTCACCATAATGGACAAAGCCACCCAGTGGGTTGATGCTCTTGTCAGAAAGGTCATAGTCGGTAGATGCATTGTTCTTAATCAGCTTGCCATCCTTGATAAGGTAGCCCTGACCAATCTTGTAAATCTTCTTGTTGATTTCTGTCCGATGATGGTAGCCTTTCTGCCCAGCCTGAGCCACAGAGAAGGCCACTCGGGCAGGGTGCCAAGCGCCAATACAGGCAACCTTGCGCAACCCTCGATGGGTCTTGTGGGGCAGTTTCTTTGTATGCCAACGACTGGTCACCCCTTTGTAGCCTTTGCCTTTTGTCACTCCAATCATCTCATCCTGCCCAAACACCTGGTTCACAGGAACCTGCTGCTCCACCTCTCCCGGGCCCCAGTCCAGCTTCTCAGCCACAGTGCCCCCATTTAGCTGGATCTCCATCAAGTGTGCCTTCTTCTGGCGCAGAGGAAGCAGACGTATCTGAGTGTGGGCAATTATGCGGATGACCTGGCAGTACTTCTTCATGCTGTTGAAGTCCTTCTCCAGCTGTTTCTTGCCCATGTCATCCTGCCATTTCTTACAGTATTTGGTGAAGGCCTTCTTCTTAGATTTGTGCCAGTTCTTGTAGAACCGCCTTTTACACTCATCACTGATGTGCTCAGCAAATACTGTCTTGAAGGTGCGGAGACCTCGTGGGGTTTCGACGTGTCCCACGATGCCCACAACTACCATAGGTGGTGTTTCCACAATGGTTACAGCCTCCACGACTTCTTTCTTGTTTACCTTGGATCCTGGTCTGTCAACCTCCCGGACAGTGTGGGTCATGCCAGCCTTGTAGCGTAGAAAGGCTGTGAGGTGAACAGGCTTGGAAGGGTCATCCTTGGGGAAGCTCTTCACTTTCCCACGATGCCTGCTGCTGCGCTTCTGCGGCAAGAAGCCCAAGGACCCATGCCTGGGAGCAGAGAATTTCCTGTGAGACATCTCTCCTCACATGCCGCCGCCGATAGAGCTAGCTCTAGCTTCTTATTGGTTCACTTTTACATCTTAATTTAACCTATTTTTATTAATGTGTATATCACCATGAGGTCGTGGCCTACCAGCAAAGTTTCAGCATGTCTGTCTCCAGAGGCTTCATGGCTTCTCTCTCTCTCTCCACCTTCCTTCTCCCAGCATTCAGTCCAGTTTTCCCTACCTACCTAAGTTCTGTTCTATCAACAGGCCAAGGCAGTTTCTTTATTCATTAACCAATAAAAGCAACACATAGAAGGACCTCCCACACCATACAAAAGGTGTTATTAGCTGGGTGGTGGTGGCACACACTGTTAATTAATCCCAGCACTCAGGAGGCAGAGGCAGGGGGAATCTCTGAGTTCAAGGCCAGCCTGGTCTACAAAGCAAATTCCAGGGCAGCCAGGACTACAGAAAGAAACCATGTCTTGAACTCCACCCTGCAGAAAAGTGTTATTTATGAAGTTTTAGTTGGGTCCTCAGTTAATTTCTAATATTTTGAGTTTGCATTCCTGACATATTTAAGACTGCTGTCAGGAAAGAGTTGGCTGAAGAACAGCTCACCTGCTGGGCTGTGGTGGTGCACACCTTTAATCCCAGCGCTCAGGAGGCAGGCAAATCTCTGAGTCTGAGGCCAGGACAGCCAGGGCTACCCAGAAAAACCCTATCTTGTAAAGATCAAAAACCAACCAAATGAATAATATAAACAAACAAACAAATAAATGAACAACTCACACGACTTCCATCTTTTAATTGTTTATAGCTGTAGGTTGGTTTTGTGCATAAATTTCAATTGAGCAATTCATGATGAGTTATGGGGTTTTGTGTGTGCATGTTTGAGATAATAACTGATGTAGCCCAGGCTAGCTGTGTAAGGATGATCTTCATCTCCCCATCCTCTGCCTCTACTTCCTGAGTGGTGGGATTACAGGTGTTTGTCACACCCCGTTTAAAGTGATGGGGGGATAGAACTCAGGCTCTTTTCCTGCAGGCAGGCTGCCTAAGCCACATTCCAGCTCATCATGCTTCTTGTTGTAGATTTCTTTATAATCACCTCATAGTTGACGACTTGGGTTCTTATCTCATTTCAGCCAGGGGTGTGTAGTTTTCTCCTGTTCTATGTAGCAGGGTTGGAGAGATGTCCCAGATGTCAAGAGCACTTGCTCCTCTTCCAGAGGACCTTGTTCAGGTTTCCAGCACCCATGTTGGGTGGCTCACAGTCCCTATGATTCCAGCTGCAAGGGATCCTACCCTCTTCTTGACTCCATCTGCACACTCACACACAGACACACATACACACATCAATAATAGAAAGACTGAGAATTAGTCTTTAAAAACTGTGCAGAAGTGTGTTCAGTGTATGTATTGTAGACTGGGGCCAGTTTTTCTGCCCAGGTTCCTTGTGTGAGCAGAGTGGAAGCATGAACTGCACTTATCTTGGCACACAGTGCTTCTGTGCGGAAATTTCAGGCATAAAATGGCAGAATTGCTTAGGATTTGGGCGCCATTTTTAGAAGACTCAATCACTCACAGTAATTTATTGCCATTATGAGGGCAGTGGCTTTGTTGAGTTTTGTTGACGTTTCGGCGCTATTCCCACAGGTTAGACTTCACACGTCACTATGGTGGCGATTACTTGGCGTGTTCTCGCTTGATATCTGTAACTAAAGCTGGCAACAGTGGGTGAGGGGCTCTGACCTGGGAGGAGAGGGAAGCCAGTACTTACCCATGGAGCTGAACTGAAGGCAGCTTTTAATTAGATTGATTCATAATTCACTGTGGGGGAACATTTCCTAAATATGATGGTTTTGGGAGCACTGAGCTGCTCATACATCCTGGAAGGAGTGGGCAGAGAGTAGCAGTGTGTTCTGAGTGTGCAGCTCAGCTCTCCTTGTCATTCCCTGTAAGCTGACTGGGGATGCTCTGTCTACAGCCTCCTGCCTGTGCCATGCTTGTTCCTGCCCACGTCTACATTTCTAGCCCTCTGTCTGCGTGGCTTCTCATGGTGATATGGTGTGGTCAGGGCAGGGCATTCCCCAGAGTCCATGCACATTACCTGGTGGGAGTGAGAGCAGCCCTGACAGGCAGTGGGAGGCGAGGTGGGCAAGGGGGTCGGCTCCCATTATCCACGGGACTTAGGATACACACTACTTCCCTCCGAGGACAGTGAGTGAGCGGGACCAATCCTCCCTCCTGGAGGATTGCAGAGCTTCTTTCCGGCCAGAGTCTGTCACCAGCTGCCTGATCGGCAGTGTAGTTTCATGTGCACTGCTTCTGGTTGTTGATTCGTGATGACTGAACTCTGGGTTAACCGTCCAGGAACCCAGGTCCAGACAAAACTTGGTGTCTGCAAGGCAAGCCTCCACTAAGCCGCATCTGAAGCCCCCAAGCCTTTTACTGTAGCAGGGTTAGATATGCTCCGTTCACAGTTGAAGACTTTGGCTTCTTATCTCAGTGCAAGCTAGACTGGGTTTCTCTGTTAAAGTGTCTAGGGGCTAGAGAGGGCAGTTCAGTGGTTGAGAGTGCTTACTGCTCTTACAGAGGACCACATAGTGACTCACATCCATCATTTTAAAAAAAGAAATACATGTTGTCAGGTGATGGTGGTGCACGCCTTTAATCCCATCACTTGGGAGGCAGAGGCAGGCAGATCTCTGTGAGTTCGAGGCCAGCCTGGTCTACAAGAGCAAGAGCGAATTCCAGGACAGGCTCCAAAGCTACATAGAGAGGAACCCTGTCTCGAAAAGCAAACAAACAAAAAACAAAAACAAACAAATCATGTCAAAAGGCTGGAGAGATGGCTCAGCCCTGCCGTACATGCTTGGAAACACTACCTAGCACTTCAGTACGACATTGACAGATCAGGAACCTGTAAACACTTGACCAGGCAGATTGTGAAAGATGGCTTGTTTATAGAAGTGAGTCCGGTCGAGTGGCACCCCGTCTGACCTCAGCCAGGAGCACAGGCTTCCGGTGCCTCAGATTTCTGCAGTTCTGAACCTCCTCATGGTGCAGGTGGGAAGCTGATGGCCTGGAGAAGTTGAGTAATTTCCCTCATGGCGCCCATCTGATAAAGAACTGAAGTGTGAGTTTTGAACTCATGAGTTAGTAATTTCAAAACCCTCAACTGTTTATCGGTGTGCTGTAGTGGAGGAGATTCTGTATGGCCTCGGGTTTGTGTTGTTGAGTGTGGAATCTCCAGACACTGAGGGTGGAGGTGGACAGGGGACTTTGTGACATGTGATTAAGGCCAGTGACCCATCCTGGGAGGCAAAGACAGAAAACCCGTAACTTAGTCTGGGGTCCAAGCTAGGGAGCCTAGAAAGAGTTAGAGAATGCTGGCGTTGAATACTGGGGATATTCAACTGAGGAACCTGGTAGGGCAAGTCCTGTAATTGAAGGAGGTTACGACTTTGTGCCTCCTTGATATTTTCACTTAGTTGGGCCACCTTCCTAGCTGTCCATACCTAAAGTTGCAAAGACCAGTCCTTATTAACCTGGGTGGATTCTGCCCTTGGTAAATAAATCCCGGGTCTGCAAGAAGCTTCGCTCTTGTGGGCAGTTGACATGGGGGGGGGGGGGGGCTGGTGTTGTTTTCACCTCTGAGATGGGCTTTTTCTTTTTGGTCTGAATGTGTCATCATGGTGGGTTCTGACTTGTTCCAGAAAGATCTTTTTCTGGAGTGGTTTTGAACATCGACATGGCTGAGGCTTGCAGGTGGAATGGATTAGGGCCAACCCATTTCCTGTGTAGCCCCAACTCTTAGGGTGTGTGAGGCCTTAAGAAGGTACTCAGCTCCTCTCTCCCCCCAGCATTCTTACAGGGTTATTCTGAGCCCAGGCCACGCCAACCCATCAAGTTTTCTCTCATTTTCTGTCCCTTATCCTGAAAATAGATACCAGCGTAGCAACCTGAGAGAAATGCTTCCTGGGCTGCTGTGGCTCACTGTACTATACTCACATCTGGTCCAGGTTTGGTGGCTGCACATTATATGAACTATTCCAAATTGTGTGTGTTTCAAATTATGTAAAGAAACAAATAAGTACCCCAAAGCTGGTACAATATTTTGGGAATGTGTTTCCCTTAGATTCCTTGGGTTTACATACAAACTCCTAAAATGCCCAGATAGTAAATATTTTATTCTTCGTAGCCATATGGTCCCTATTGCAGCTACTCAATTCTAGTGTTGTAGCCATAGATACCAAGCAGGTCCATGAGTGTGACTGGGGGCCAGTGGAATTTTATGTACAAAACCGGGCACAGTTAGCCAACTGAGGCATAGATCAGAGCTGCTGGCAGCCTCTGCAGGGTTGAACTCTTGCAGAGACCAGCATACAGGCAGTAGAGGTGTGTCGTGACAGAAAGGTATTTCCTATATTCTTGGAGGAAAGGATCCCGATACCAGATCATTCAAGTCATTGGTCATTTTTTTTCTCTCTTTTTTAACTTTGAATTGTGTGCCTGTGTGTCTGTGCATGTGAGAGCAGGCACTAGTTTAGTCCAGAAGAGGGCGTTGGACACGCCTGGAGTTACCAGTGGTTGTGAAAAGTTAGTGAATGCTGTCTTCCTCTCATAATGTGGAATTTTCTATTGTCCATCTGTCTGTCGTCTATCCATCCATCACTGTACACATACGAACATACCTGTAGTTCTTTGTTTTTCATTTTAGGCAAGATCTGACTTGTAGCCCAGGCTGGCTTGAATTCGGCTGTGATGCTTCCACTCAGCATCCTGAGTACTGGGATTACAGCCGCGAACCCCCACTCCCGGCTCTCCATTTAATGCTTCCAGAGTCAAATACAGTCCTCTGAAACCTCAGGAAACAAGAACTCAGATGTGGAAGACTACTACATTTGATGTTTTAGAATGGAGAGCAGAGTATTTGTCCTGGTCTCCCTCCCACCCCATGTCATGCGTGCTCCCCTTTCTTGGTCTCTCCCTTCCGTCCGGCTCTGTCCCTGTGGTGGGTTGAGGAGTTGATGTCTGAGTCAACAGTTTATGTGGCAGGAAAGACAAAGGTTCTTGCTCTGCTCCACACACACACCCACACACACACACACAACAAGGTGCCGCAGCCTCCCTCTGCTGTAAGGAAGGGGAGGGGCAGATTTGGAGCTTTTCAGCCAGGATCAACCTGTTTGACCAGTGTTTGGTTTTCAGTCAGTAGAAGGACCACTTTTTAGAAAGGCTGTGTGCAGGCCGGGATAAGATAAAAGATTTACATTGTTAGGTTTGCAGAAATACTCACCTTGGGTCACTGAGGGAAACTGGCCTTTGACTGCTGGGGCAAACTGAGTTACCTGGTGTGGGTCATTCACTTCCCATTGACTGACTCTGCTGGGAAAGCTTTTAAAGGCTTCAGAGAAAAACAAAACAAAACAAAACACCAATCAGTTGTATCTTACCTTTTTTTAAAATTATTATTAACGTATATTTATAGATGTATTTTATTGTGGTGGAGGGGGGGCATGCACCCACTGCAGCACACATGCAAAGGTCAGAGGACAACTTCCAGGAGTTACTTCTCACCTTCCACCTTGTGGGTGCTGAGAATCAAAGCCAGCTGTGGTCATCAGGCTTGATGACAAGCATTTTTTTTCCCACTGAGCTATCTTTTGGTTCTATTGTTTTTTTCTTCGGAGGGGTTGCTGGGGATTGAACTCAAGCCTTAGTATGCTGGGCAAGAGCTATCCTGGAGCTACACCAAAGCCTCATCAGTTAGATCTTCGAGATTCTGTAGCCCTGTACCTCACCAACCTCACAGTGTGCAAGAAACAGGCAGGCGAGTCCCGGGATCCGCCCACCATGTTTGATTTCTCTTACTGCACCCTTTCTGTCTGTCCCAAAGCCGCCTACCCCTGCAGACAGCCTGTCTCACTTCCACAGAAACAAACCTCCAAACAAAGCCAACTTCCTGGTCCCATTGCAACACAGTTCTTTGTTTTGTCCTGAGATAGCTCTTATATAGCTTAGGCTGGCCTTGAATTCCTGATTCTTCTTGTCCACCTACTGAGTGCTGTGATTTTGGTAGGCACCACCACACCCAGGTGGTAGGCTTTATGCATGCTAAGCTGAGCAATAACCCCAGCCCAAGTTCGTCTGAATTCTTGCCATCTGCCTGTAGCTCATTGGAAATTTTGTTCCACTTGTCAGGGTCCATTTTCTTAGACAGACCCTTGGCTACTGAAGATTCTGTATCAAAGGAGTTAAAAGATCTGCTGGGAGAGTTGTGTAGGTAACTTATAGAGACAGGAGGAGTGTTCTAGGGCCATAAAGCACAGCTGACGGGGAAGGGAGTCTCTAGGGTAGGGTCTGGACAGGAGAGGAGCAGGTGGTAGAAGCTAGATGGAGGAGCATGTTGGAGGGATCCAGAGATAGATGCACACAGGAGTGTATTTAGATGTGTGTCCATGACAGTGTGTGTACACAGTGTGTGTGGATGTGTAGGCACTTTCATATATCAGTACATGCAGGTGTGTGCACCTGGCGGTCTGCCTTGGGGGAGGCTTAGGGATGGTGGGTGATCTCATGGGAAGTGGGTGCTGAGTGCTAGGTGTTTAGACTCAATGAACAACATTATTATTATTTTTTTAATTTACGTTGTTTTGTGGGTGGGTCTAATCCTGACTGTTCGGGACATTGTATAATGAAGTGCTTTATTCCCTTATCCAACAAATCATTATTTCATGTTGAAAGTGAATCTGAGCAAAGAGGTGCCAGCTCCTGTTGTGGAGTCCCGGCCGGAGAGTTGCTGGGGTTGAGCAGGACAGGCCTGACTGAGAGCTGTCACAATGGTGAATTGAGGGGACCCTGTGAGGGCTTATGTGCAGCTTCCCCAAAGCCATCTGCAGTGCTCGTCAGTACAGTGCCCCGAGACTGAAGGGCTTGTTTAGAAGAAGCAAACGCTACTGCTAGTAATTTCCAAGTCACTGTTCCATTTATTCTTTGTTTTTAAGACAGAGACTCCTTTGGTCTAGGCTGGCCTGGAACTCATTGCAGATGAGGATGACTTTGAACCCTGATTCTTCTGCCCCCCTCCAGGGGCTGAGATATAGTTGTGTGCTATCAAGCCTGACTTACGTAGTTTTGTGGATGGAATACAGGGTTTTGTTTCTGCTGTGGCCCTAGCCCCGTGCCTGAATTTTTACTGAAATATAATTAGACCAAAGCTTCGCCTCTTGAGGTCAACTTCACACCTTGAAGATATTTCAGTATTTCTTTCAGGAGTCGTTTTTTTTTGTTTTTTGTTTTTTGTTTTGGAGTCTTTGTAGTTGTTAACTTATGTGTGACTATGTGCCTCCCTTGGAACTGGAGTTAAGAGGCAGGAGTGAGCTTCCCATTGTGAGAACTGGGAACTGTACCCCGATCCTCCGTAAGAGCAGTATATGCTCTTCTGAGCCATTTCTCCAGTCTCCAGTTCAGGTTTTCAAATATATTTGGGGCCCTCTCCTTTCTCCTCTGTGTAACAGCTGGCAGTCACTAATTTACTTCGCATCCTCTTAGGTTTTGCTAGTCTATTTGGGATACTTCCTCTGAGTGGAATTATGTAATCCAGGCCTGCTGCTTCTGCCTCTTCAGAGTTTGCATAGCACATGGAAGCTGCATCCCTGTCTTTGCATATATTTGTCATATTAGTATCCTTCTCAGGGTTTTGTGTGTGTGTGTGTGTGTGTTTATTCGTTTGTTTTTTGAGAGAGGATCTTGAGCTGTGTGGACTAGCCTAGACTAATGATCAGTCCTCCAGCATAAGTTTCCTAAGTGGGGTTACAGCTGTGCATCACCCCACCACATATGGCAAATTCCTTCCTTTTTAGGGGGGCTGAGTATTATTCTATGATGAATTTGCCACATTTGGTTTCTGCCTAATCAATCGCATGATGGGTATGCGGAAGGTTTCTGCTTCCCTATCCTTCACTTAGATGTTTTGTGAACCCAAAACTGAGAGATTTGGGGGTCACTGACTTGGGAAACAGCTCAGTTTGGAAGGTGCTCATGGGGACCCCAAGTTTGCACCCCTAGAACCAATCAATATAAAAAGCCAAATGTTGCAACCCCTGCAGCCCAGTGCTGTGCAGTGGGAGGCTGTGGGCAAAGTTCCAGGCCAGTGGGAGGCTGTTGGAGACAGTAGGTGGAAGGCCCTGGGACTCACACTCAGATCCTTTTCTGAACTCCGAATGTGTGCTCTGGTGTGTGTGCATCTGCAGGCGTGTGTATTTAGAGAGAAAAGTCACAGTTGGCCTCAGGGAGAGGAGGGCCATCGACAGTCTTAGACTTGAATTTAAAAGAAGCAGTTGTTTTTTGTTTGTTTTTTTTTTTGTTTGTTTTTTTTTTTAGTTTTTTTTCGAGACAGGGTATCTCTCTGTAGCTTTGGAACCTGTGGCTGAATGTAGCTCTTGTAGACCAGGCTGGCCTTGAACTCACAGAGATCTACCCAGCCTCTGCCTCCCCGAGTGCTGGGATTAAAGGCATGTGCTACCACCACCTGGCTGGGAAGCAGTTTTTAGGCAGTGGAGAGCCTTGGGAATTGTGGAGAATTTTGCTAATGTTGAATAATTCAGTACACACATAGCAGGGATAGTTCAAATCATTGCTCAAGATGTCAGTGGTTTACTTAGTGGACGGGCTATTTATCTGTCATTCTGAAATGCTACTCGATGAACATTCCATTTAATAATTGACAAAAGTGTACAGCAGAGACTTACTCTTCTCTTCCCATGGTTTAATATTCTAGTCAATCACTTTGAATTTTTTTTAATACTTATTTATTATTATGTATACAATATTCTGTCTGTGTGTATGTCTGCAGGCCAGAAGAGGGCATCAGATGTCATCACAGATGGTTGTGAGCCACCATGTGGTTGCCGGGAATTGAACTCAGGACCTTTGGAAGAGCAGGCAATGCTCTTAACCACTGAGCCATCTCTCCAGCCCACTTTGAATTTTCTTAATAGACTGACTCGGCAGAAGTTACGGTTTCTGAGTGAAACCTAGCATGGTAGCACTTGCCTGTAATCTCCGCATTTAGGAGTGGAGGTGGGGGTGAGGACCAGAAATTCAAGGTCATCTTCAACTATATGAAGAGTTTGTAGTCAATCTAGGGTATGAGAGACTCTTTGGGAAACAGAACCCTTGGGTGTGTGCTGTTGACGTGAGTTGGTGTGGCATGTCAAGGACCCTAGCCCTTAGACCCATGGCAATCTTCCCTTCTGGTCCCAGTGTGGCTTTTAAGAGTGTGTGCAGAAAATGTCCACCACAGCTCCAGGATGTTTTTGGCCTGGAGACCTGCAGAGACTGTTCCTACTGAGATGAGCTAAGCCTGCTTCTTGTTCAGCTGTATATACTTACCCTGTCTCCTTGTCTTTCAGTTTGTAATAATTCCTCCTCTTTGTCCAGTTGTTTGCAACCATTCAAACATCTAACACACACCCTAAGCTTCTGGGATGCTGCAGCTTCTCCATCAGAGAACCTAGTCCACCCGATCCCAGCTTTTCTTTGTGTCTGTCTGTCTTCCTTCACTCTCTTAGACTGGCCCAAGTCCCTGGAGCCATGCAAAGGATGAGGCAAGACTCAGTCTCAAAAACTAAACAGTTCTGGAGTAAATCTCCAGTGTTGTCACAGTGTCTCTTCCACACTGACCTCCAAAGTCACAGAGATCCACCTGCCTCTGTCTGGTGATTAAAGTGCGCCACCATTGCCTGACTTGTCTTTATCTTTTTAAAGACTTTAATTATGTGCGTATATGTGTGTCTCTATGTGTGAGTGTGTACCCACTAGTATAGGTACCCAGAGAGGCCAGAGCTTGGGAGCTGCCCAATATGGGTGCTGGGAACCAGCCTTGGAACCCCTGCAAGAGTGGTTAACTCTTGTAAGCACCGAGCTTCTCCTCAGCCCGGTTTTGGTCTTTATAGATGTTATTTGTGATTTCTTTTTTCTTGAGCATACTGGTACAATTTTTTTTCTTTTTGTTTTGTTTTACCTAATCTTTAAAAAAAGATTTTGTTACTTTTACTTATTTTGTGTGTTGCAGTGTGCTGTGTGCCGAGGCCTGGCTGTGGTGGTTGGAGGATAACATGTTCTGTCCTTCCACCGTGTGGATCCAGATCCTAAGCGATGGTTGTCTTTACCTGCTGAGCCATCTGGCCAGCCAGGTGGTTTTGGTTTTTGTTTTTTTGAGACAGGGTAAGTGTAGTTCTGACTGTCCTGGAACTCGCTGTATTGACCACGCTGGCCTCGAACCCAACCCACAGAGATCCGTCTGCCTGTGGCTCTAGAGTTCTGAGATTAAGGAACATGCTACTGCACCTGCCTAGCTTAGCCTTTTATTTAGATCAGGACCTGGTCTCTGAGTTGATGGTTATTCCACTGTAGTCTTGTTTTGTTTTAATCGGTGTGAGTTGTTTGCTTTACGTAGTTTCATTTGTTGTTCTTTTCCTAAAAGCTTTAGTTCATTTGTTCACAATCTTTGGGTTTGTTTTGTTTGGATGTTTGTCCGTCTGTCCGTCCATATGAGTCCATATGAGTGCTCAGGCATGTGGAGGCCCAAGGTTGATGTCTGGGATTAACCTCTTTCCTTTCTGCCTCATTCATTGAGGCAGGGTCTATGAATCAAGCCCAGAACTCACTTAGGTGGCCTGTTCGCTCTGAGGATCCCTGTCCTTCACCTTCTGAGGCAGGAATTGCAGGTTGACTGCCATGACCACCAAGCATTTCCGCCAGTTCTGGAGATCTGAACTCTGGTCCTTAGGGGTTATGTGACGAGTGCTTTGACCATTGAGCCACCTCCCCAGCTCCCTTGCTGGTTTCTAATGGATGAAATTTACCTCTGTACTTTGAGGTAGGATTTTGTGTCCTTCAGCTCTTAGTTCCAGATCCTCTTTCTTTTTAATCCAAGAGCTGCTGCAAAACTTAAAAAAATCCCCTGATGCTCGGGTTGATTTACAGATGATGGAGCCGGTGTTTCTCTTCTGTGCCGTGACTTCTGTGGGAGAGTTTAGTTCCTAGTTCTGCATTCACTCTGCAGCTGGTCTCTCCTGCCTCTCTGTCAAGTGCACGAGAAGCAGGAGGAGGTGTTCTGTTGATGTGCTATCCTTCAGTCACCCAGGACACTATCCTGGGCCCCAGCCTTCCCTCTTGGGACCTCTTCTGCCCACATAGCCACACGGCATGCCGGGAGTGTTGCTTATGAGGAGCGGAGCTCTGGGAACGTGTGGAGGATCTCTGTCATGCTGCCTTCATTATACAGTGAGGTGGTGGATGGCAGCAACGGCAGCCTGTCAGCCTCCGCCTCCTCATCCGGGCCCCCGTTCCGTAGGAAGTGAGACTTAGGGTACCAGCATGCTCACAGACCTCCCCCGCTCTTGGTCTGGGATTGAACCAGGGCTGTGCAGAGGAGACAAACACATTCTCAGCCTGTTGGCCCTTTTAGATGAGAAAAAACAGCAGGGTTAGCAGGACAGGCAGAGGGACATCGTCAGCCCCCGTGCAAGCTATTTTATGAATCAGTTTTTGAAAGAGTAGCTGTTGAGGACAGGCTTGGCTGCTCCGTATCACTTTGCTCTCATTGACTTGAATCTCATTCCCTTTTCAGTTGCTTTGTTCTCTTCTGTGTATTTATGCACCAACCTGGAGCAATGCCACGGTCAGCCTTTGGAGTTGGCTGATGGCGAGAATCGTAAATGGCGTATTAATAACCCGAGCAGAGACTGCAGAGGGGGAGCATGCGCAGCATTTGGTGAATGGCTAAGAAGCCGACAAGAACACCAGCTCCTGGCCCTCCCCTCTCTTCTACAAAGTCACTAATACTTTAATTGAAAAGTAAGATTTTTCTCATGAATGTTTTTTATATAGTTATTTTGAAGGAAATTTAAGGATTACTGCCTTAAACAAAGCAAGAAAATTATGCTGTATTATTTACCGTCATTTCCACATTTTTTAAAAAACAACCTCGTGTAACCCAAGCTGTCCTTGAGCTTGACCCTGACTGCCAGTACTTCTGTTACTTCTACTTCTGTTGGGACTGTAGTATGTACAGATGTGGATTTTTGGTTTTGAGACAAGATCTCACTATGTAGCCCTAGCTGGCCTGGAACTCACTATGTAGACCGGGCTGGCCTCCAGTGTACAGAGGACCCCTAGCCTCTGCCTTCTGGATGCTGGGTTCAAAGGTGTTGTCCATTATACCCAGTAAAAGACTTTTGTGTGTGCCCGTGTATTCATGCATTTGCTATGGTGTGCATGTGGAGGTCTCAAACTTGGTGGCAGATGCCTTTACTCACTGAGCCCTTTCACTGACTTCCCTTTTAATTTCCTTTTTTTTTTTTTTTTTTTTTTTTTTTTTGAGGATGCAGTGTCTCTTGTAGCCCAAGCTAGACTTAAACTCATGTCACCAAGGATGATCTTGAACTCGTTCATTTGGGGATGGGAGGTTTCAAGACAGGGTTTCTTTGTGTAACAGCCCAAGCTGTCCTGGAACTCACTCTGTAGACCAGGCTGGCCTCGAACTTCTAATCTTCTTTCATTCAGCTTCTCATGCTGAAATTGCAGGTGTGTCTTCCATGTCAGGTTTATGCGGTGTTAAGGGGTCACCGCATCATACAGTGTAATTAGCCGTCACAGAGGAGCAGTTTATCCTGTCCTCCAAAAGAAGCCTGCTTTGTTTTTATCAACAGACTTACTTGTTAAGGATATTTTAGTATTCCCAAATTACTGGGCAGATAATAGAGCCCACCCCACACATCTGGGAGCTTCCCCAGTTCACACTGACCCTGTGTGCTCTCATTATAACCAGTGACCCATTATTAATGCATTGTTGTTGGAAGGAGTCCTTGCTGTGTTCAGGTTTCCCTGGTTTTCAGGATGTTTCTTTTCTCTCCTTGGGCTCCTCGTGCAGGGGCGGACTTTCAGCCTTGTCTTGTGTGGGGCCTAGTGGTTTCCAGAGGAACTAGCTGGGTGCTTTGTGGACTTACTCAGCTGGAGTTGTTCAACGTCTTCCTCCCTGTGAGACTGTAGGAGGCAGACCCCTGGGGCACCATTGTCACCCAGCATGTCACATGACGCACTAGCAATGGGACTTCACAGTGCTGACACTTACCTGGCTGCAGTTGATTGTGTAGGTTCTAAGCCACCCCCCACCCTCACCCCACCCCCACTCGCCCCCAATAAAGGCATTCTGTTCTGCTCCTTCCACACCTGGTACGCTTTGGTGGTAGGCAGTTCTGCAGTGTTCGGAGGGCGGAGTCAGCCCCATTGATTTGAGGTGCCTCTGTACACTCGGGATGTCTCCCCTTTATTACTCTACTGCCTCATTTATTTATCTCTGTATGGATAGACTCACAGACATTGATGGCTCTGTTTTAGGGAAAGCTTACTGCCTTGTTTCATTGTGGAGAATGTTCCAGGCTGGCCGTTAGGGGCTATTACATGACTCCTCTGCCCTTGGACTTGATACTACCAGTATGAGCTGATCTCCCTTAAATTTTTAAAAAATTTTCTTTTATTATTTTGCAAGTATGAGCCCTTGGTTTCCATATAGGCCTGTGTACCTTGTGTGTGCAGTACCTACAGAGACCGGAGAGGTGTGGGAAATTGGACCCATGTCCTCTGGAAGAGCAGTCAGTGCTCTAACTGCTGAGCCATCTTTCCAGCCTATCTGTCTATCTATCTATCTATCTATCTATCTATCTATCTATTATCTATCTATCTATCTATCTATCTATCTATCTATCTATCTGGGATATTGTCTTGTTGTGTTTCCCAGGCTGGCCCTTAACTCCGGTGCTTAAGTGGACCTCCCAGCAGGCGGGGTTGCAAACATTTGTGGCCAAGCCTGGCTCCTTTAATATGCAGTGTGCACTGAGGTTCACCTCAGTGGTTCCTAGGCCTCATCTCTTATTTGCTGCACTATGACCCTTGAATGATACTGTGAACATGTACACATGCATACTTCATGCATGCATTTCCACTGACTGTGAGTATACCACAGGGTGGAATTGATGGCTCGTGATCATCAAACAGAACTTTGGAAGGATGTTCTCATTCTGTCTTTGACCACAGTGTTTTGAATTCTTTACTGATGTGACACATTGTCCCATTCTGAACACTCATTGTTAGTGCGACAGCAGGCCTCAACAACCTGTTATGGCCTTCTCTCATAGAGTAGATCAGTTTTAAAAAAGCCTTAAAAAAATACATTATTTACCTTTTGGGGAGAGGGATGAGTGTGCCATGATGTGCTTGAGGATGACAGGCAGGTTGTCCTTGCAGGTCCCTGTGTTTGGATTCTGGTCCTCAAGCGTGGCGGTTTGATCTGCTGAGCCATGGCCCCAAATAGATCAGTGCTGATCAGTCATTGGCTCTGCTGGGACATCTTGAGTGGTGGCTTTGATCTCTGAACTGTTTTCCTGTCTGCTTTGATGTATGCCACCTGTCCTGCTCTCTGGTTTGAGTGAAAGCTGCCTAAATAACTCTACAGCATGTGAGAGTGATCAGACGAGCTTCTGTAGGAAGAAAGGGCAGAGGAACTTGTTCAGAAGTGACTGACTTTTGGGGTTTTTGTGGCATGTATGTGCTTTCACAGAATGTTACTTTGCTGAGCCTGAAATCCAAATGCAGCCCTCTTGTCTTCTATGTGTGAATTTATTAATGTAGTTAGTATGCAGGCTGATGAAATGGGACAGCATCTGAGAGAGAGAGAATTCTGACAGCGCTGTTTCTTGCTGTTGTTTACCTACCCTCACCCTGTTTGTGTTTTGACTTGTCTGATGATATTAGGGACTAATGCACTTAGCTTTTATCTGTGAAGTCATCCAGCCTTCCCTTCACTCTCAGCATTTACCACCTTGTTTGAGGCAGCTTCAGCAAAAGAGCCATGTCTAAGGTGCACCCGCAGTCACTGGGAGCCAGGGATGGTGGTGCATGCCTGTGGTCCTGGTACTCTGGAGGCTGGGGGCTGATGTGGGATTCCCCTCTGTATGCTATGAATATGTTTTATTACCACTGGTTATTAAAGAAGCTGTTTTGGCCAATGGCTTAGTAGAGTAAATCCGAATAGAGTTATAGAGAAAAAGTAGGCAGAATCAAGGAGATGCCATATAGCTGCCAAAGGAGAAATCCCCCAGCCAGAACCTTTAGGCCACAGCCTCATGGCGATACACAGATTAATAGAAATGGGTTAATTTAAGATGTAAGAGTTAACTAAAAATGTACCTAAACATTGGCCAAACAGTGTTGCAATTAATATAGTTTCTGTGTTATTATTTGGGTTTGAGGATTAGGAAGTGAACAAACAGTCTCCGCCTTCAGGGGGCTTAAAGTTGTAGTCCAGCCTGGGCTAATAGTGAGAATGTTGTTTTAAAAACAAACAAGAGTGTGGTCAGTGGGGGAGGGGGGTTTGGATTAAAGAGACTGTTCTCCCTGATAACTCTGGGATAGTTCAGGGGGTGGGATTAATTTGATTATCTTCTAGGGTGATGGTCAGATCTATTTTATCTGTTGAGAGAGCTAGGGGTTAAAGGTCTGTGCTTTTCTGAGGATTTCGTTTTCTGCTTTACACCCGTAAGAGGCCAGTCTGAGCCTGAGAAGAAAGACAGTTTTAAGCAGTTGGTAAAAGTGAAAAACAAAAAACTGAGAGTGATCTTAGTTCGCCTTGCTTGAAAGCCCAGCCCTTGGGGCCTGGCAAGGACAAGCAGCCTTTGTGTTTGTTCCTGCTGGTGTCCTGGGAGCTCCCATCAGACCTTGGTGTGTGGTCCACCTCCAGTAACTTGTTGGTTAGTTGTAAAAATACATCGCTGCTCAGAACCCACAGCTCCTCCTAACTGTGGCTTATTAAGCTGTTTAGGGGAGCACACACTCCCCCCAACTCCCTGCCTCCCACCAAGGTTTCACATAGCCTAGGCTAGCTTCCAGTTCACCACATAGCAAGGACATAGACCTTGAACTTATGATCCCTCCGCGCTCCACCTCCCAAGCGCTGGCATTTAGGCCTGCATCATGCTGGGCCTACGTGATGCTGAGGATGGAACCCAGGACGTTGTGTATGCTGGGTACGCATTCCAGCAATTGTATCTCCAGCCTGAGCTGCTTAGGCTCCTAAGCCTTTGTTTTCTGTGACCAGTTCAATGACTGTAGTGCAGTCCTGTCTTGTGGAACTCTGATAGTGGGCAGATATGTTGCATGAACAGTGCCTGCTCATCCTGTGAGCAGCTAATGCATGTTATTTGCTGTGACTGACTCCACTGAAGGGAAGTAGATTGTGTTTTTAAATTCTCACATAACAGGATGTGCCAACAGCCTAGCGCATCCCATTGATAGATTTCATTGAGTACTTCTGGCAGGGGCATGGATGGGTCAGACGGTTGTCTGGGCGACAGTCTGTTCCCTAGGGAGGTGTTGGAAGCACCTGCTTTGCAAGCTGCTCATTAGCTCCAGCTTGTAGAATTACCCTGAGCTTTTTTGGAGATAGAAGACAGCTAATGATTGGGGGATGAGTTGTTGGGATTAGTAAGCACTGCCCTACATGTGGCATTTGAATTAGTGACATTGGGAAGGAAAGATAAACAAATTGCATGGAGACAGTATTCAAATCTGAGTACTTCTGGGTTATAGTATTTAGTCAAAACTTCCTCAGACCCAGATCCAGAAAGACAAATCTAATAGTTATCGCTTACAAGTGGCTTTTAGACATAAAGCGAAGAAAAACCAGCCTATGGGCCACAACCCCAGAGAAACTAGACAATAAAGAGGACCCTAAGAGATACATACATGGATCTCCATAGGAAAATGAAAAAGACAAAATCTCATGAGTAAAGTGGGAGTGTGGGGGTCACAGGCGAGAGAAGGGGAGAAGGGGGGGGTGGAGAAAAATGTATATAGCTTAATAAAAACAATAAAAAAGATTAAAGAAAAAAAGTGGAGCTAACAAAAAAAATTTCTCTGACAAAACACAAGTTTTGTTCCTCTAGTCTAAAACAAGGAAATCTGTTTTTACCTATAAATGTCCTGGTTTTGTTGACCACATTGAGACGACTCCCTCCAACCCCCCGAAACTCCGTGGGAGAGAGAGACAGAGCCAGGACCTGGGATGGTATTGGATACTTAGTTTTTGTTCTGTTGCTGTGACAGAACACCGTGACCAAGGCAGCTTATAAAAGAAAGCATTGAATTTCTGCTTACAGTTCCAGGCTCACAGAGTCTATGGTCGACATGCCCAGGAACATGGCACAGGAACGCAGGTATTACGCTGGAGAAGTAGCTGAGAGCTTACACCTGAGCCACAAACACGTAGCAGGGGGTGGGCGCGTGGGTCCTAACTGGAAATGGCTTGCTTGAAACCTCAGATGCCACCCCCGGTGACACACCTCCTAATCTTTTCCAAATGGTTCAACCAACTGTAGACCAAGCATTCAAATCTATGAGCCTATGGGGACTGTTCTCATTCAAACCACCATGAATGGAATTGTCCTACTGAGACAGGCTCTACAGGAGACTGGCTTCTCATCTGCCAAGCTCTGGAGTACAGTCAGTGATGCTTGGAAGAAACAAAGACAGGAGCTCTGCAGAGTGTGTCCTGAGAAGACAGCTTCTTTTCCCAGGAAGGGATCCAGGGGCTTAAAAAAGCAGTGTTTAGGGGTTGGTATAGAGCATAGCTCAACAATAGGTGCCTTCCCAGAATCCCTAGGGAGGGGCTGGGGCGTGACTCTGCCTCGCATAGACCTTGGGTTCCATCCTCAGTAAACTTTAGAAACCCTGCAACTCAGTTAGGGGTTTTCCTAGAATTCATCATCCTGAAAGATCCTGGGAGAGCATCCCTTAAGGTGTAAAAATGGCTCTGTCAATTCACAAGACTTTTTTTTTTTTTTCCTTTCAAGACAGGTTTTCTCTGTGTAGTCTTTGCTGTACTGGAACTTGTTCTGTAGACCAGGCTGGCTTCAAACTCAGAGATCCACCTGCCTCTGCCTCCCGAGGGCTGGGATTAAAGGTGTGTGCCACCACTACTTGCTCCTCAACACTTTCTTCAAAAGTTCCAAATATCCTTGGGATTTTGTTGCATCCTTTAGATGCATACTTCATTCCTCCTCATTGCAATCCACCTCAGATTTGAAACTGCAAAGCATTCTTGTTAGTGCCGAGCTCTTGTCACCAGTGCCGCCTTGAGAAACAGCTTTGGCAGGATGCAGAGCCACCAAGCTTTGAACCCCAGCCTTGAGGAAGGCGTTATGGGGTCCAGGTGTGTCACTGTGGGGACTAACAGATATATTACCTTCATTCATTGAACCAGACTAGCAACTATTTCATTCATCTCAGCGTTTATGACACACTGGCTTAGGCTGGGCCCTGTGCTGTGGTTGGAGTGCAGTGGATCAAAAGACAGTCTCTGCCCTCTTGAGTCTATCTGTTAGCGTTACAGGGAACTGTACTGGGTCATCACCTAGTCCGTCTGTGTAGCCACTGTCTCTAAAGTCGCTTCTGTGTACCAGGCATTACAGCCGGCCATGGGGACATGCCTGGAAGAATAAAATCATAGCCCTCTCTCTGGTGCAGGCTACAGGGCAGCAGGGGATAGGTTCCCAGGTCTGGAGAGATTGGCTTCCTGGTACTAGGGTAGACAGCATAAGCCACCGAGTCAGACGCTTTAACCCACAGAGGTGGAGAAGAAATCATGCCCTGGTCTTATGCTACCTCATCCTGTGAGATCGAGTAGAAGTGCTTTATAAAATACTTGCAGTGTGCACACACTCATGCATTATGTCCTTAATGTGTGTGGCGCTCAATTGCCTTTCACTGTGTGGGGCTCGGGGTTTGAATTCAGGTTGTTGGGCCTGCTAGCAGGTGCCTTTTACTCACTGAGCCATCTCTGTGGCCCAAAAGTACTTATTAAGTGATATAGGTGCCCATAGGTGGCAGTAATAGGTAGGAGGCTGTGGGGCAGGCAAGGCAGCTACTTCAGTGCCAGGCAATCTTGCTACAGCAGCTCCACCTCTCCTTACAGGTTCTGAGGCATACGTGCAACTCAGTGCTGCGTACTCCATGGCAGTAGTTCGTAGGGGCTTCTGTTCCTTTGTAGTTTGATGCACGTAGAACCCAAGTTTTCTCAATTAGTGGCGTCTGAATAGTTGGAATGTTTGTGTTTGTGGAGAAGTTGCTGAGGGCTGGGGAGCGGTATTTGCTAGGTCACTCATGCAGCTCTGCCCATGCTGCAGTCTGACGTCACAAGCTGCAATGTGATCATGTATGTTTTATCTATCTGTTAATTCATTTTTGCTTCTTAAAAAAAGCATTTATTTTTAATTGTGTGCACACACACACAAGCACTCGAGCCCTTGGGGGATGCAGGAGGGCGTTGGACCCTCAGAGCTAGCTAGCGTTCCGGTAGGTTGTGTGGCCTGCCTGAGATGGGTGCTGAAAACCAAACTCAGGTAGAGGACCGGTATGTGCTCATCTCCTCAGTGCTCATCTTTGTCTCTTACTGCACAGTTGGAGATTTCCTAAGTTTGTATGAGAATTTACAAGTTAGTGGCTTTGGGACTGTGGCTTTGAACATGAGGCTCTCATCCCCTGCCTTGAACAGAACTTCTGTTCTTTGTGGTCCTTGTCACTTAAAGACTGTTTAATTTTAGATTTGTGGTATGGGCTCACCATGTAGCTTGGGCCAGCCTGGAGCTCAAAATCTTTGGCCTCCACCCTCTGAGTGTTGGGGATTAGAGGCTTGAGTGATTTATGTGGCGCTGGGGATGAACCCAGGACTTTGTGTGCCCTGGGCATTCTCTTTCAGCAGCTGAGCCACATCCCATGTTCTCTAACAAAAAAATGGTAGTAACAAGTTAATAAGCTTTGCAATGATAATTTTTTTGGGAGGGGTTGGCACTATTATTTTTCTTTCTTTTTTCCTTCTTTTTCATGAGGCCCCTATTTTGCGTGTGCATGCCATAGCCATCGCCACAGCCAGACCATTTCTAAAGGCAGAGGCCTTCTTCAGAGAACCCACCTCATTGGGGTGGCAAGGCCACCTATGTTAAGAGTGTTCAAACCTTAAGTTTTGTTTGTTTTGTTTCTTCCTCTTCCTTTTAGAGGCAAGTTCTCCCACGAGGGAGGCCTGTAACCCTTGGTCCTCCTGCCTCCACATTGTGACTATGTCATCATGCCCCTTTCAACCATTAATTAAAGGACACTTTAAGGTGGAAAAATGACAAAGGCCTAATGTCAGAATGTGAGCACCGTAACTGTTTAAAGGACTAGTTGGGGGCCGGGCGGTGGTGGCGCACGCCTTTAATCCCAGCACTTGGGAGGCAGAGGCAGGCGGATCTCTGAGTTCGAGACCAGCCTGGTTTACAAGAGCTAGTTCCAGGACAGGCTCCAAAGCTACAGAGAAACCCTGTCTCGAAAAAAAAAAGACTAGTTGGGTTTTGTCCAAACTGAACTGGTTGTCCGTCTGTGCTCATTGGCAGCCAGAGGGATGCTGGGGAAACCCCGGCCCGAGTGAGGCTTCATGGGGGAAGCGCCCGGCAACCGACCTGAGTAGCCATACTTAGATGTACAGAAGTAGAGGCCAAGGAAGAGTGGGAAAGTCATGTGATATGAGGGGGCGGAAAGCCTTAGAACACAGGGAGAAGTATCATGTAATACAGAGTTCTAGGCTCTTGGACATGAGGTATGTTTCAAAAGATGAACCTATGGCCAGGCATGGTTGGGTTGTGCACACTTGTAACCCTAGCACCTGATGGAGCCTGAGGCAGGAGGATGGCAAGTTCAGGATGAGTCTGGTTGCAGACAGAGTTCCAGGCCAACTTGGACTACACGCTGAGACTACATGGTGGCCTACACACATGAAAAGCTTGGTGCAGTGGTACGCGCTTGTGATCTCAATGCTTGGAATTTGAAAACATGTTGGCAGATCTCCAGGCTGCTGCTAACTAGTGTAGCCAAATCACTGAGTTATAATTTCAACGAGAAACTCTGTCAGAAACTGAGGGCCCAGTGAGATGACTTGGCTGGTCAAGGTACTTGCCCTGCAAGTCCAGATGACCTGAGTTTGTTTCCCAGATCTCATGGAAGGGTGGAAGGGGGAAGTAATTCCATAGAGTTTTCCTCTGACCTCCACACACTTGCTGTGACGTGAACAGTCTTGTGTACACACACACACACACACAGAACACACACACACACACACACACAGAAATACTTAAAAACTAATAAGAGATTGAAGAACACAGAACACAGGGACATAGGGACATTAAGCTCTGGCCACTGCATGCGTCTTGCACATGTGCATGAGAACCCACACACATATGCACACACACACACAAACAGTACATATTGATATATACACACAGAAAATGACAGAGTCAGGAGCCACTGAGAAGAAAGATGGTGAATTTTGATATTTAAGAGGAAGAGAAAGTAGTAAAGAGAATGTAGCAGACAGCCGAACACCACAGTACCTGTAATTCCAGTACTTGGGAAGCTGAGACAGGATTGTTGGCCATGAGTTTGAGGGCCCAGTGGGCTATGTAGTGAAACTCAATCTCCATAACAGAAAAAATTAAAAGTTGCAGCATCAGTTTCTAGAAACTGAGACTAGGAAACTAGTAAAATACGAAAACAAGTTTGAGCCTTTCTTAGCTCCCAGTCCTGATGTTGTGTCTTCACAAATAGCCCTTTTGTGAGCGAGCCTCCTCTCCCGATTTTATACACTCAGGAACATGCTGTTATTACTCTTACTGTGGCCACAGCTTGGGAGAGCAGTGGAGTGTGCTTAGGAAACCATGGGGTGCAGGAGAGGGGACTTGGGGCCAAGGTCAAGGGCCACATTAGAGTTGGGTGAGCCCTGCCTGGTGGTGCACACCTGTACAGGGGTAGAGAATAGGACTAGTAATCCCAGCCTTGGGAGGTAGAAGCAGGAGGATCTGGAGTCCAAAGTCATTCCCAGCTATATAATGGGGTCAGGACTAGCGTGACTACCTGAGACGCAGCCTCAAGGAAAACCAAAACAGAGAGCGGAGATGGCAACATCTGCACAGTGGCCTGCTCTGGAAAATAACTGAGTTTTCCATAAATTAATTTCTTTCTCTCCGCTTTTTTTTTTAAAAAAATGCCAGTTCTCATATAGTCCATATTGGCCCCCTGCATTGGCCATACAGCTAAGGACGACCTTGAACTTCTGATCCCTCTGCCTCTTCCTCCGGTGCTAACATTACAGGCCTGTACCAGCAGCACACAGGGCTTATGCAGTGCTAGGGATCAAACCAACCGAGGGCTTCATGCATGCTAAGCAAGCACTCTGCCAGCTGAGCCCCAGCCCCGGTTCCATGCCGAGTAAATGTCTTCGACTCATTGCTGTGTCCCTACAGCCCCAGTGTGAGTAGAACATAACTGGAAACAAGGGGCAGGGCCAGGCGTGATGGTGAGCGCATTTAATCCCAACACTGGGGAGGAAGAGGCAGGAGAATCTCCTTCAGGCTGGCCTCCATAGTGACCCCGTGGTAAAGGTGGCCTCTCTGTATACGGCGACTTTTTGCATTGTAGGAAGAGTGAGCATTCATTACTCCATATCCCTCTTGTGGAGGGAGGCAGAGGAACCAAGAGAGGATGGAGATTGCAAATTGGCAGCCATTATTTTAGCAGGAGAAATTCTGTTTCTTTAAAGTAGACTCAGGGGCCCTCAGTGACCTGTACACAAACCGAGGCAAGGCTTTCCTCATGCTAACATTACCAAACTGTCTCCATTTTATGATGTAACCAGATTCCACTGAAATGAGCTCTAAATGAAAACATCAGTAGCTTTGTAAATATGAATGATGATTCTTATTTTTGAAAAGTGAGATCAGAATTACTCCATTCAGAAGTAATCGGGTGCCAGTACCTCAGAAAACTGGGGCCCAGCCTTGGTGAGTAACGTTTGAGGCTGGTGAGGTAGCAGATGGGGGTGTCCTAGGTTCAGAGTTCTGACAAGATCTTAGGTAGCCCAAGCTGGCCTTGTGCACTGTGTAGCAGAGGATGGCCTTCAATACTCTCCCACCTTCACCCTCCAAATGCTGGGATTATGGGTGTGCATGTCTGCACCTGGTTTAGGGAGTTGCTAGGATCAAACCCAGGGCTCTGTGTGTGGGGTGAGCTCATGCTTACTCTGGTCTCCTTAGGGAAAGTTAACACAGTACCGGCCTTCAGCTCCTACACAGCATGTGGGTCCAACCATCAGAAGTGTTCAGAATTAGGCAAATTATCAGAGCCAAGAAACAGACCAGCTGTTGCCTCAGGCTGAAGAGTTTGAGGTGACAGAGGTGGTGTTAATGGGACAGTACTTCTTTCGGAGATGATAGAAAAGTTTGAAAATTGGCCCTGGTGACAGCTGTTAACCCCATGTGTGCAGGAACACATCAGATTGTATGCTGTCTAACTGGAAGAACTGCATGGTGTGTGGATGAGGTCCCTACAGCTGTTTCTTAAGAACTAAGTGGAAAAATACACAATGTGGTATGAACATAGACCATCGTACCCTTGAAAACTAGCAAGATTTGTAAAATAGTGCAACAGAAAAGTGCATATCTCTCTAGCGCTCCTGCCGAGTGGCAGCTCTGTGACAACATTTATCATCTTCATCCATCATCCGTCCTTCTGTTTGTCCATCTATTCATCCGTCATCCGTCCTTCTGTTTGTCTGAGGCAGTGCCTGGGCTCAAGCTGGCATGACACTCATTAACTAGCCCAGGTTGTCCTTGAACTCACGGTCCTCCTGCCTCAGCTTCATGATGGTTATGAGCCCTTCACTCATCTAGTCAGTTACATTCTTGCTGACACCACCACCCTTCTACCTTCTTTGCAAAGTTGTTGCATTTATTTATTTATGTTGGGTATGGCGCAGGAGTCCATCCATCAGGTCTCTCCTTCCACCTGTGGGCTCCTGGGAATTGAACTCAGGTGGTCAGGCTTGGTGGGAAGTACCTTTACCTGCTGAGTCCTCTTACCAACTATTCCACCTTCTTCTTCTTCTTCTTCTTCTTCTTCTTCTTCTTCTTCTTCTTCTTCTTCTTCTTTTTAAATTATCATGAGACTGGGTTTCTTTGTGTAGCCCTGGCTGTCCTGGAACTCGCTGTGTAAACCAGGCTGTCCTTGAACTCAGGAGATCCCCCTGCCTCTGTCCCTGAGTACTGGGATTAAAGTTCTGCACCACCACCATCTGCATCCTGTACAACCTTAACATGCATCCTGTTCTTTTTTTCCACAGCATTCTGCAAATAGCTGTATTTCCTACTAGCCTCCTGCTTTCTAGTCTTCAATGTACCAGAGTCTATGCTTGCAAAAGTCCAGGCTTGGTTGTAGATGAGTGGCAGATGTGTGCTCAGCAGATGCAGCGCCCTGGGTTCCATCCCCGAATGTGCGTGCGTACACACATGCACATGTGCACATACAAGGTGCCATTATCAAATACCCAGAATGCATAGCTCCTTTTGTTGTTATAGTTCCGAGGTAAATGCACCAAGCCTTTTTAAAAATTGGTGTTTATCTAGCTTTAAAACACACCAGTAATTCTGTCTCTGTGTTTATGCATTTAATGTTTCAAGCTTAAATTACAGCATTTAAATTTGTTGATTCCTCAGCTTGAGGAAAGGTACTTTTAGATAGTTGCTAGGGATGCTTGTCTAATGTGACACTAAGTTTGAGAGCGCTGGCACATTAACTGGTGATTTTTTTCCCCTCCCATTGCAAACACTAAATGTGATGGAAGTCTGCTCTATCAATGTTAACTCCCGTGTTTGTTTGTTTTCAGTATTATGTGCCAAGAACCTTGCAAAGAAAGACTTCTTCAGTAAGTACCACCCAGCTTTGCTCTTGTATAATGTGATTTATGTATTTCTGAAAATTAATTTTTATGTGCGTGTGTGTGTGTCTGCGTGTGTATGCTCCCATAGCATGAATGTGGAGGTTGGAAGGCAGCTTGCAGGAGTAGGTTCTCTCCTTCTACCATGTTGGTACCACCATTGGATTTAGAGCTTGTTGGCCCTGACATTTAATTTTTTACAAAGCACTGGGTGTAGTCTTCTCAATGTCTAGGAATCCGGAGCTTGACCAACATCTCCCAGCTGCACACAGCCTTCATCTCATCCTCCATCCTAGCCATGCCCAGCCGTGGCCGTGGATCCTGCTTCCTGACCTGGTAGTTGGGAGGACCTTGCTCTCTGCTGGGAAGGGTAGTAATCTCTGATCAGGCATTTATGATGTAGTTGGCTTGACTAAAATTGCCAGTCCAGGTTTGCAAATTAAATCCCATTTTAAACTGTGTGTAATGGGAGGAAGTGTACAGAAGTAGGGGCTGTGCCCCTGCATGTGCCCACGTTCAGTGACATCAACACCCACAGCCCTGGAAACTCCCACTTCTAGTGCCTGGGGACTCAGTGCTTACTTGGCATTATCTGCATTGTCAGGATGAGGGGACTTAAGCTTCATCCAAGTGGCCAGGGATCTCCAAAGTGGAGTGACTCACAAGCCGGTCTCTTTCTAAAACCCGCTGCCTTACCACTTGTCTCATGTTATAAGCCTGTTGGATGCATATGCTAGAATTTAGGGACTTTCTCCAATTAAGTCTTGGGGACTCCATGATGCCACAGCTAGCATAGGCAAACGATCAGTCAAACTCCTGTGGACTGTGACTATTCGGATATTTACTTCATCATAGATTCTGTTCTTACATTATTCAGTCCCTTTAATGATCAACAGGGATGGGGCTAGCTGGAGACAGGCAGCTTGGCATATGTGTGTCCCAGTGCCCTCACGAGTTGTTCACCACCTGCAGCTCCAGCTCCAGGAGAGCCAGCACTTGTAGCCCTCGCAGTACACACACACAGAGACACACACACACAGAGACACACACACACAGAGACACACACACACACAGACACACACACACAGACACACACACAGAGACACACACACAGAGACACACACACAGTGACACACACACACTGAGACACACACACAGAGACACACACACACAGACACACACAGAGACACACACACAGAGACACACACACAGAGACACACACACACAGAGACACACACACAGAGACACACACACACAGAGACACACACACACAGAGACACACACAGAGACACACACACAGACACACACACACAGAGACACACACACACAGACACACACACACAGACACACACACAGAGACACACACAGAGAGACACACACACAGACACACATAGAGACACACACACACAGAGACACACACACAGAGACACACACACAGAGACACACACACAGAGACACACACACAGAGACACACATACAGAGACACACACACACAGAGACACACACACAGAGACACACACAAATAAAAGCAGTTTTTAAAATGTGAAACTCAGCAGAGATGGGCGTTTGAGTTTGAGCTTGTTTTCATGTGTGAAGATGTGACCTTCTCCGAACTCTCCTTGCTAATGGAGACTAGCCTTCAAAAAGAGACCAGTGAGGAGTGACCCGTGCGGGCCCTTTCTCCCAACGGGTGATCTTGCTGGTCTCTCTGCAGGGAGGGTGCCACTGTGCCACCAGGTAGACTGATCTCATTTGGGTATGTCTGCTCTCTTCCTTGCAGGACTCCCTGACCCCTTTGCCAAGATTGTTGTGGACGGCTCTGGGCAGTGCCACTCAACCGACACTGTGAAAAACACCTTGGACCCAAAGTGGAACCAGCATTATGACTTGTGAGTCAACCTCCCATGAGGCTCTGGGGCATGAGGAAAGCAGGCGTGAAGTCATTTGAAGAGACATCCTGGAGAAAGAAAATAGATGGCTGACTCTTTAACTGATGGCCAAAGGGCTGGCCAAGCGGACTCATATTGCCAACTTTACAGTTAATGCCCTGGGACGTTCTTGGCATTTGTTCTCGTGGATTTTCATGGTTTGGTTCTTAACAGAGTGATGCTGTGACCCTTGGACATTTCAACTCCCTAGCCGTTTTTAGCAGAAAAACAAACAGAGCTATGTATGATTCATGCCCCAGTCTGCTACATTTTTTTTCAGTGAAACCTAAATCTAATTGTAGTTTTTATCTAAAAAGTACATTAGCATGACCACATATTTCTGTTATTTTTTTGAAAATGTTGACTTTTTTGGTACTGATATTTTGTCTATAACCCATTGTGCAGTCTCGTATATTCATTTCAAATTTAAGATCTTTTTTTTTTTTTTTTTTTTTTTTTTTTTTTTTTTTTTTTTTTTTGGTTTTTCGAGACAGGGTTTCTCTGTGGTTTTGGAGCCTGTCCTGGAACTAGCTCTTGTAGACCAGGCTGGTCTCGAACTCACAGCAATCCGCCTGCCTCTGCCTTCCGAGTGCTGGGATTAAAGGCGTGCGCCACCACTGCCCGGCCTAGGATCGTATTTTTATATGGACCCATGTCCCTGCGTAATGATTAGTAACACAGGCTGCACTGTGTGCGCATGCGTGGGTGGGGTCTTTAGTAGTAGTTGCATTTGTGATTCTCTTCCCAGGTCTTGGACTGGACCTTTGTGCACTCTGGACGGATTTTGGGGGGTTGTATGGAGTCCCTTGTTGCAGACTAGTACTCTCTGTTAGGCCCAGCTCATTGCCCTCCAGAAGTGCTATAGTGTAGTTCGCTGTCAGACACCATCCTGTCGTGTGCTGGGCCTGGCGGTGCTGGCCTGTGGCTCTGACACTTTGAGAGGCTGACGCAGAAGCATTGTGAGTTGAAGGCCTGCCCAGTTTACAGAGCCAGTTAATCTAGCTGTTCCGTGTGGAGATGTAATTCATGCGGACCACAGTCACAACTCCACCAGAGTCCCACTCGGTGGACTGATGTGTGTACTGGGTTGACTTATAGGAAGGTGGGTGAGTGGTGACATAGCCCAAGTGATGCCCCTGTTGCTCTCCGCAGCACGCACAGGCAGCACTGCAACTCAGAGTGTCTCCTCTCCTCAGCAGCCTTACTAACCCTGGGATGAGGGGGAGGGCTTATGAATTTGATAACTTTCAGGATTTCCTGAGACTTGTGAGTTTCTTATTTCCTGTGTTTTAATGAGATTCCTTTAGAATTTCCTGAGTTTAAATAAGTCTCCCTCTGGTGTAGAATATTTCAATTCCAAAGAAATTGCTTCACAACACCAGCCTGGGCAATTTAAACTCCATCTCAAAAAAAAAAAAAAATTAAGGATGAGATATGGGATTGGGCATCAGATGGCTAGGGAAGAACACTTTCCAGCGAAGGGTCCAGGGCATGGCTTGGTGATGGAGCACGTGCTTTGACTTGTGGGAGGCCCTCGGCTCCATCTCTAGCACAATAAACAAATGAATAAAGGAAAAACAAATCTAGAATGCGTATTACGACATGGTTCCCTACACTCACTGCTCGTGTGTCTGGTTGGAGTCTTTTTCCCCACGCCGAATGGGACACAGGCAGCTCTACCCCCACCCCGTGCATGTAAACGAAACTGTCACAGTTCAGAAGTGCATCCGAACGAGTTCATGTGCTCCTGCAGGTACGTTGGGAAAACCGACTCCATCACCGTCAGTGTGTGGAACCACAAGAAGATCCACAAGAAGCAGGGGGCCGGCTTCCTGGGCTGCGTGCGACTGCTCTCCAATGCCATCAGCAGATTGAAAGACACTGGCTGTAAGAACCAATGCTCTTGCGCCTCTCAGTGCGGCTGGAGAAAGCTTAGGAGGCATCTTTTTCTTTCTTTTATTTGTTTTGAATGCTGAATACAGAATTCCTGCCTTCCTCTCTAGTTGACCTTCCCTGGGTTAAGTTTTGAATTGTTTGTTTGCAGACCAGCGTTTGGATCTATGCAAACTAAATCCCTCAGATACTGATGCGGTCCGTGGCCAAATAGTGGGTAAGAATTTTCTCATCTGCATAAAGGGCGCTTTGACGGAACCCACCGTCCTGCTCCCAGTACCAATGGGGCACAGGCTTCCAGGGCAGACCACATCCGGGCCATCTCTCCAGAACTAAGCCTTTCCTCTTGTGTGGTTTTCATTCTTTTCTCCGGTTCCCTTCATCCTGTCATTGAAACTGAGTTCCTATGACTCCAGTTGAGACGGAGGGTGTGATTTAAGAGTATCATGCCACTGCCACAAGAATGGACAGTTGGTGTCTGTGTTGTCCAGGAGTGCTAAGAGCTGAGGCCACATGTTGAAGAGTTGAGTTGGGATGGCCACATGTGCAAGAGCTGGAATATGTGACTTTCTCAGGGAAGCCCCTTCCTGTGTGACAAAAACAACGATGGTGTGTAACAATGCAATGATGCGATTCTAGTCAGAGGGCTCCGTTGTGTGGAGAGAAAGAGTAAAGTGTGGCCGGTGTTGGCTGGAGGCATTCCGATGGAATGACCTTTGAGCTGCCCGTCCCCTTGCCCACCCTGTTCTTGGCAGTGCCTTAGGGGAAAGCACACGCTGGCTCTGTGTACTGCATGGATTCAGTGTCAGTGGAGCAGCAGCCAGGCTGAGTCACTCTGCAACTCCAGATGCCTCAGATCCCAAGACAGCAGTGCATCCGCCCTGGAAGCAACTTAATAATGTTCTCACGGGCTGCATCCCACCTGGAATCTCTTCTTCTCTTTGTGGAGGGATGTGTCGGGGGCAAAAACCAAACAACTGAAACCTAGGAGTAAAATGTCTTTCTCGTCCGCTCCAGTGAGGCCAGAACATGGATGTTTCTTTAGATTGAGCTAGACTGTGGGCACGGAAGGTGTCCTTGTACTTCACTAAACATAAACCTGGTCTTCTTAAGATGGGAGCTAACGTAATGGAATTAAACATTGGGGGGCGGTGGGCATGAGAAACTCAGCGGCTTTCCTGCTCTCTGCTTTCAAGGACTGTTGAAACAGTGTGTGGTGTGTGCAGCTGCTGGCCTGACGAGCTTTGCAGTGGAAGCATCGGGGGTGTATGTAAACTCAGTTTCTTCTTATGATACTGGACACGTATAGGGTGTCAGTGGCTCACTGTGCTGCAATGCAGGGATGTCGAGCATCCCTGGGTTCTAATGCAAGCTCTTCTTTTCTATTGTAGTCAGTTTACAGACCCGAGACAGAATAGGCAGTGGAGGGTCGGTGGTGGACTGCAGAGGACTGCTAGAAAATGAAGGGTACGTATGCCCCCATGGTGCCAGCCATGGACTCTGAGCCTAAAACTGCTGTGTGGATAAAACTGTTCCAGACTACGGTTTATGAAGGGAGGTGTAACTACCCCAGAGACTAGCCCCCAAAGATGCAAGAAATAACTCAGGGAGGTTGAGCTAGGTATGGTGGACTATAAAGAAAAAAGCCCAAGAAACAGCTACTAAAAGCAATACAGGACTCTGTTCACACGTGTGCAGGCCAGAGGTCAACCTCAAGGCCATTCTTTAGGAGCCACCCACCTTGGATTTTTTTTTTTAAGATTTATTTTATGTGTATTGATGTTTTGCCTGCATGTGTGTCTGTGTGATGGTGTTGGATCCCCTATAACTGGAGTTACACCGTTATGAGCTGTTGTGAGGGTGCTGGGCGTTGAACCCAGGTCCCTGGAAGTGCTCTTAACCACTGAGCCATCTCTCCAGCCCCAACCTTGGATTTTGAGACAGGGTCTTTCATTGATTTGGTACTCACCATTTAGCCTAGCTGGCCTACAGTGAGCCCCAGGGATCCACCTGTCCTCTCCCCAGTGCTGGGATTACCATCACACTCTGGGCTTTGTAGCAAGGACCCCACTGCTTGCACAGTAAGTGCGCCACCAGCTGAGCCCTCGCCCCCGGCCCTCGACTTTGTTTCCATCATGATTTATAGGAGAAATCTGAACAGTGGCTCATGTTTGATTTTGTTTTTCAAAGTTAATGTTCCTTTGTTCAGCTGCAATAATGGAGAAGTCATTGCCTTTAGAAAAGTGGTCCCTGCCAAAACACGTACGGTAGAATGGTAGAATGTAGGAGCTGGACTGGCAGTAGCCCGTGGTGGGGAGGGTGGGAGAGCAGCCTGCTGTAACTGGTCTCGGTAGAAGCTCATTGTTTGCTCTTTCAATATAAGAGGCTTTTAAAAAGTATTCCATAGTAAGGGAAGTGGTTCATTAAGGCAAATTGTTTTGAAACTGCTAGGGTAGGGGGCAAGGCTGTTTAAAAAACACTTAGAGTCATGGTATTTTTTTGTAACAAAGGATTTCATCATTGAGTAAAATAACAAAGAAAATGGAGTGTTTAGATTAAATCAAGAAAAATGAAAAGTCACCTTCTGCTCCACCTCTCCGACATTTAGAGCTGTTACCTAGTGTGGCCCTATTATTCTAAACTGTAGTCCCTCTGACCTCTTGTTCCACTTAAGAGTCTTTCTCTCTTCTCTCATTGGACACCCTAAATGTCATGAAACTTAGCATTGGGAACACTGTCACTCGTTAAAGGGACCTAGAGCAAGTGCATGTGGCCTTTGAGTGCGTGAGTCTTGTGACGCTTCCATGATGTTCCCACACCTACTCTTCTGCCTTGTCCCTTCCAGAACAGTGTATGAAGACTCAGGCCCTGGAAGGCCGCTCAGCTGCCTCATGGAGGAACCTGCCCCATATACAGATGGTACCGGTGCAGCTGCGGGAGGTGGGAACTGCAGGTTTGTGGAGTCTCCAAACCAAGACCAGAGACTCCAGGTACAGCGACTCCGAAATGCTGAGGTTCGAGGGTCCCTACAGACACCCCAGAACCGACCACATGGCCATCAGTCACCGGAGCTGCCTGAAGGCTATGGTGAGTGTCTTAGTTTGCTGTCTGTTGCTGTGATAAACACTGTGACGAAAAGCAATTTAGGCTTACAGGTTTCAGCCTGTCACTGAGGGGAGTCAGTGGAGGAATGCTGACTCCTTGCTCAGCCAGCTTTCTTTCTTTTTAAATTCATCCATTAATTAATTTTACATCCTGACTGAAGTTTCCTTTCTCTCCTCTCCTCCCAGTCCGTCTCCCCCCACCTCCAGAAAACTGACAGAACTAACTAACCTGGGCTCATAGGGGCTCACAGAGAGTGAAGTGACAACCGGGGCGGGCGCCCGCATGGGACTGATGTAGGTCCTCTGCATATCTTACAGTTTTGTAGCTTCGTCTTCTTGTGGAATTCCTAACAGTAGGAACAGGGCTGTCTCTGACTCTGTTGCCTGCTTTTGGGACCCTTTCCCCCTACTGGGCTGCCTTGTCCAGTCTTAATAGAGGATGTGCCATGTCGAGGTGCTTGCTACTTGATATGCTATGACTGGTTTATGACAGGGTCACACTATGGAGTCCTCGCTGGCGTGGCCTTGAACTCCAAAGTCCACCTGACTCTGTCTCCTGAGTTCTGGGATCACAGACATGGGCCTCCATGCTCAGTCTTACATCATCCAAGTTCACGTGCTCAGTAGGCTGGGCCCTCCCACATTAATCACTAATCAAGAAAATGCCCCAGAGACTTGCCTGCAGACTAGTCTGATGGAGGAATTTTCTCAATTAAGCTTTTCTTTTCCAAAATAACTCTAGCTTCTATCAAGTTGACAGAAAACCAACCAGGAAAATGAGGAACTTGCCCTGTATCCCTGGGGAATCAGCACTTTTCCTGAGAGCCTGTGCTCTCAAACCTTTAAAGTATCCTGTGCACAGCTGCTAATGGCCTGGCCGTACCTTCCACGGCTGTGCCCTCTGCGGCTGTGGCCATGTAAGGATGGGACACTCGTAATGAACTCCAGAGCAGGCATCCCTTCTCTCTGTGTAGAGGCCCCGTGGAAATGCTAACTACGGACATAGCAGAGAGACAAGCAGTGTGGTCTGTGATTTGAGAATGGAAGGGACACCAAGGGGATGGAAAGAGCAGAGTCATGTGGCTGCAGTGGAGAGAAGACCAAGGGGGGTGTGGTTCCCATCATCAGATCACCCAGATGCAAGCATGTTAGGAGACGATGGTGGAGATGGAAGGTTGCGGCTATGGCAGAAGTGGGTGGAGACATCCACTGTGGCTCAGTGAGAAATGGATTCGCCCCAATGTGGGGACAGAGTAGATTTGAGGAAGCCAGCCATGGCCTTGTAATCATTTTCTCTGTAATCATAAAGAGTGTTGAAAGAAGCTGGTATAGTGGTGCTCACCTGTGGTCACATCACTGCGGATGCGGTACAGTGTGCACACATCACTGAGGACGTGGTACGGTGTGCACACCAGCAGCCATGAAAATGTGATACAGTGTGCACACCTGCATTCACATCACTTAGGATGCGGTCACATCACTGCGGATGCCACTGAGGCAGGAGAATCATGAGTTCAAGGCTAATTTGGTCTACATTGTAAGACCTGTGTCAAAACACTATCATATATACATACATGAAATAAAAGCTTAAGAATCTGAAAATAGGATTGGAGTGGGAAACTGTGGAGCTGAATTTACTCACCCAGATTCCTTTCTCGTGCAGAGCAAAGGACGACAGTACAGGGACAAGTGTACTTTTTGCACACGCAGACTGGAGTCAGCACGTGGCATGATCCCAGGATCCCCAGGTAGGCCTCACAGGCTTGAAGAGCCAGCCCCTCTCATGGACTCTAACTGCCATGTGAAGGGAGATGGAGGCTGGGACTTGCTGGGCAGGGGCATATGTGGGGGAGCGTGGAACCACGGTGGGCCTTGGTCGCCCTTGAAGTTGGTCATGTGACCATCTACTGTGATCTCTCTCTACTTTTTTTGTAAATGCATAAAATTTTCCTTGCTACAAAGTGAAACAGGAAAGATAAAGACTCTGTTACCCTCTCTCTCTTCTACTTTACTGTCCCTCTTCCTCAGTCCCTTGGGGACCATTCCGGGGGGAGATGAAGCTTTTCTATACGAATTCCTTCTACAAGGCCATACATCCGAGCCCAGGTCAGAGAGACCCCCGCCCCACCCTGTGCCAGAGTTAAGTTTCTCTCTTTCTTTGCTATTTTCCTTTTACAGTAGCATTGCTACCTAAGACACCTCGGGTAATGCTCATTCCCTTTTCATTCCCGATTTGTTCCTCAAGACCCAGCTTCCTATCTTTGGTGTTGAATTTAAAATTCAGGGTCTGCCATTTGCATGGGAATATTACCTGCAAATGGCTGAGGTGCTTCTCGGTATGCATCTAAGAAAGGACAGGCGTCCATGTTAATCCCTGATGTGTCTTGAGCAGGCACACAGTCCCTTCTGACTAGAGCACAGTGAAGTTACGAAGGGGCCGAAGTGAAAGCACTTGGTGAACACGGGACTGTCATCGAGTGCATCCTCTGTTCTCCCTCTCCCAGCCTTGAGAGAGTGGGGCCCTCAGGAGCTTCTCAGGGGAGGAATCTTAGCTACACCTAGCTTCTGGTTTGATTAGTGATTCCCAAGAGCTTCCTTATGGGAGTCGGGTGCTTCCTGCTCGTATAGCGTGAGGAAAGCCCTTCCTAGGGTATCCCCATTCCTTATGGGGGGCATGAACACTTGAGAGGTCTGCGCTACCTGTCAGGTGCTGCTGCTCTTTGTAGGCCAGAGGTTTGTTTGGACTGACTGGGGTTGGCACAGGTAGCACTGTGACAGGGATGTGGGTACCTTGCCAGGAAACCTCTGTGGCTGCTGGCACTGAATGTTGGTCTGTTCCTTGGTTTTCAGTGGGATAAAGCTCTCTTTACGTTCCGTTTTGCTAGAGACCTTAACAGTGTGAACTGTGATGAACTTGGGCCATTGCCTCCAGGCTGGGAAGTCAGAAGTACAGTGTCGGGAAGAATCTATTTTGTAGATCACAATAATAGGACAACCCAGTTTACAGACCCACGGCTTCACCATATCATGAAGTAAGACTGTAATATCTTTGCTGGCCTCTTTACTTTATAATTGGATGCTTCTTTGCACCAATATTGATGTGTGTGTGTGTGTGTGTGTGTGTGTGGTAGGGAGCAAGTGCTCAACATCGATGTGGTGTGTGCAGAGGTCAATGTCAAGTTTTTCTTCTATCATTCTCCACTCTAATTTTTGAGCAGGGTGACCTGGAACTCACCTCTTTGGCTTATCTAGCTGGCTAGCAAGTCCCAAGGATCTGCCTGGCTCCACCCCCAGCACTAGAGTGACAGATGAGCACAACTGGGTTTTTCCTTGAGTGCTGGGGATCTGAAGTCAGTTCTTCACGCTTGCAAAGCAAGAACTTAACTTGAACATTCCCTCAGTCCTACACTAACATTTTTCTTAATGTATCTACTGCAGTGTTTGCTCGATGGTAGGCAAAGAAAGTAAGGTAGATATTTGATGAATAGTGACATAATTTAAACCCTGAGATTAGCGTGGCTGCTACTAAGGCTGTTTATTGTTGGCAGCCCAAGTGAAGGTCACTGCGGTGATGGCAGAAGGAGGTTCTCCAGCAAAACTTGCACAGCACATTCTGTAAGGGCCTGCTGCTGCTGGTGGTGGTGCTGCTTGCCAGGCAATTATGCCGTGGAAATGGGCATGATCTTTTGTGCCACCCCTAGGCACAGCTTCATACATAGCTCTGCAGTATGGTTGGCATTCGTGGCAAAACATGAATAAAGCAAATGCCACATTGTTCCTAATGGCCCGAGTCCTGGCACTGAGCTTCATTCTTAGTTAATAGGGCTGGGAATCTTGATCAGAAGGAGTGGGTGTCACTTCCAGCCTCGCTTCTTATATCTCCTGTAAAAGTCCTCTACCAGCCTTGTTTCATTCCTGCCAAGGCCCTGCCAATAGTGCACCAGTTGGTATCGATGACCCATATAGATGCATGACACACAGACAATTTCTCTTGTAATTTTCAATAATAATGTAGCAGATTATATTAGTCAGGGTTCTCTAGAGGAACCAAACTTACAGAATGGATATATACAGAAAGGGAATTCATTACAATGATTTATAGGCTGTGGTCTGACCTCTCCAACAATGGCTGTCTACCAACAAAAGGTCTAAGAATCCAGCAGCTGCTCAGTCTACAAGACTGGGTTTCTCAGCTGACCAGTGATGGAAGGGACTTGCTAGTGAGAGCAGGAGCAAGCAGACAGAGAGCTGGCTTCTTTCTTCCATGTCCTTTATCTAGGCTGCCAGCAGAAGGCATGGCCCAGATTATACGTGGATCTTCCCACTCCAAAATATCTGCATTAAAAGTTTATCTTCCCACCTTAAAGATCCGGATTAGAAGTGGGTCTTCCTACTTCAAATGATTTCATTAAAAACAAAACAACAACAACAACAACAAAAAAACGCAATCAGGTGGTGGCACACGCCTTTAATCCCAGCACTGGGGAGGCAGAGGCAGGTGGATCTCTGTGGGTTCGAGGCCAGCCTGGTCTACAAGAGCTAGTTCCAGGACAGGCCTCAAAGTTACAGAGAAACCCTGTCTCAAAAAACCAAAAAAAAAAAAAAAAAAGGTTGACAACCAACAACAGCCATCACACAGATAAATGACTGCTTAGAATTGGGGTATCTCCTTATTGCACCCCAAAGCTATCTCGGGCTGATGCCCACTGTCAGCAGCATAGAAGAGTGCAGTGTGTGCTGGGGTCTCCAGAGTCAGTGGTGCTGGCTGGCCTGCAGCCCTTTGCCTGTCTAGTGATGGCTGTTTCTCCTCTTTGCAGCCACCAGTGCCAACTCAAGGAGCCCAGCCAGCCGCTGCAGTTGCCCAGTGAGGGCTCCATGGAGGACGAGGAGGTTCCTGCCCAGAGATATGAGAGAGATTTAGTCCAGAAGCTCAAAGTTCTTAGACACGAACTCTCTCTTCAGCAGCCCCAAGCTGGTCATTGTCGAATAGAAGTTTCCAGAGAAGAAATATTTGAGGTAAAGGATTAAATCTTGATAAGTCGTGTAGCCCCATGGAGAAACAAGCAGGGAGGTTTGTGTTAGATTATCTGCTCCCACGTCTCGGTGGACCTGCTCTTGGCTTCATATTTGAAGAATTGGGTCACTGATTTATTCCTGTTAGTGTTTATTGTAGCTGGATGTGGGAGCACATGCTTTTCATCCCACTGCTAGGGGGGCAGAGGCAAGGGATCTCTGTGAGTTTGAGGCCAATCTGGTCTAGAGTGAGTTTCAGGGCAGCCAATGCTACACAGTGAGATCGAGTCTCAAAAAAGATTTTCTTGTTCTGGATATTCATTATACAAGGTACTGTCACACACGGACATTTTCATACTCTTCTCTGTGCCTCTTTCCCAGCCCCCACCCTCCACTTTCTTGCCTGCCCATAGTCCTCTTGTTCTCCTAAACACTTTCGCAGATAGGTATATGATTTTATGTATCTGTAAAATTTGGGACTCTTTTATATGAGAGAAAACGTGGTATTTGTCTAAGACAGGCTTAGTTTATACACTGTCTATCTCCAGTTGCTTGCACTTCTCTGCAGACAACATAACTTCATTCTATAGAGAAAACAATCCGGTGTCTGTGCATACCATGTAGTGTGTATCCATTCCTGTTGCTGGACACTTAGGTTGTTCTGTAGCTTAGCTGTTGTGGATGAGCATTGATGACTTATTGTGTAATCCTCGAGTTAAGTCTCTGGAACACATGTGTGCCACACTGTAGATCTAGTTGTGGTTCGCTGAGAAACCTCCAGCCTGACTTCCATGGTGCCTGGACTAGTGTGCACACCTATCAGCTGTGTGTAGGTGTCTGACTTCCATGGTGCCCTAACTAGTGTGCACACCCATCGACTGTGTGTAGGTGTCTGACTTCCATGGTGCCCGGACTAGTGTGCACACCTATCGGCTGTGTGTAGGCGTTCCCTTTTGTCCATGTTCCCAAGAGCATCTGTTTTCTTAACGTCTACCATTCTGATGGGTGAAATGAGCTCCCCGTGTAGTTTGAGTTCTTTGTATAGTGCATATATGAATCCTCTGAGATTAGTGTAGCTAGCAAAGATTTTTCCCACTGAGAGATCAGTTTTATTGTTTAGTGAGATGCAGAGTTTTAGGGACCTAGGCTCATGCTGAACGTTTCTGTTTCTGACAAGTCTAAGTGCTCAGTGGTTTCAGGGTGAGAACGGAGCTGTGCAGAGCCTGGTTGCTGTGCGCTGGGACCTGACCCTGAGCACGTGCGGGTCACTTCTCATCCTGGTGCTCTCCTCAGACCCACTTGTCCCTTCCGGAGTGTCAGTGGAGGGGCTTCCTTCTCAGAGACAACAGGGACCATTTGGGCTGGACTTGTCTCTGGGAATAGGAAGGAAAGTGGTTCTGCCTCTTGCCAGTTCCCGGCAGTCAAAATTGCTACTTGGTTAGGGACTTTTTACACACACAAAATAATGTGGGTTATGAGGTGAAACCTTAACTTTGTTTGGGCTTCACCCTGCCCACCTGTGTGGAGATGCTTGGCAGAAATTACCACCTGAAACAGTTTTCCAGTTTGGAAATTTGGTGAGAACCTATCTCAGAATGCAAAAGTGAGAAAGGACTGGGGATGTTGTTCAGCAGCAGAGACCCTGCCTAGAATCTAGTGAGGGGCTGGGGTGTGGCTCAGTGGTAGAGCACCTACCTAGTGTCCCCCAGTGAGTGGCTGGGTGTGGCTCAGTTGCAGACTTGTCTAGTATTTTGCAGTACCCTGGATTCCATCCCCAGTACCCCTCAAATTTTTCTGAACCCGTGGTTTTGATGCATAGGAGTCGTATCGCCAGATCATGAAGATGCGGCCGAAAGACCTGAAGAAGCGCCTGATGGTGAAGTTCCGTGGGGAGGAAGGCTTGGACTACGGTGGAGTGGCACGGTGAGCTCCTGGTTTATCCCCTTTCCCACCTGAGTCTTAGGTCGTGGTAGCTGAATTTCAGGAAAGCTGTTTACCCTTCACTTCTCGAGTGCTACAGTGGAGTGTGGCCTGCTCCACTGTGCTAGCCCCACCGGACGCTCAAGCCTCTCCTGCTGACTTGAGCCGCTGATGTCACCACTTAGAAAAGCCATGATTGTCACTTTGTTTACTTGGCACAGTCGGGATTACACTTTGAAGCACACTTTGTTAGCTCACGTGTCTGAACACAGAGCTCCAAGGGCCACTCCTGAACTTAACAGGGAGGCAGCCTGGCTTGTCTCATTGCAGCATGGGGCAAGGCACGGGCAAATTGTACTTGTATCAAGGGAATTTTATATGCTGGCATTCTGAGTCGGAATAGTTATAGTAAATTTAGAAAGAATAATGAGAAGTCTCTTCCTGCCCAGCCCCTTTTCACTTTTGAGACGAGGTTTCTTCCGAGAAGCACCTGGTATCATCCTGGTGCTCAGGGTCAGGCCGCTCCTCCTGATAGAGGGATGTGGTCACAGACATGGACTCTGGGCTTAACTTCTGCTCTACTGTTGGGCTGCCTTTAGTTTTCCATGTCTGCCACACGAGCTCCTCTGAAACGCATTTTCTCTTAAAGACTTCACTTTATGTGTGGCTGTTTTGCCTGCATGTGTGTCTAAGCACCACGGCATGCAGTGCCCACAGAGGCCAGAAGAGGGCATCAGATTCCCCTGGGACTGGAGTGGTTGTGAGCTGCCATGGGAACTGGGAATCAAACCCAAGTGCTCTGCAAGAGCTGTCCGTGCTCTTAACTGCTGAGCCATCTCTCCAGCTCCTCTACTCTTAAATTACAGAATACTGTTTAGCTCTTTAGAATTTAATTGTCTGTGGATTCTGGTTTTTCTCTTCCCTCCCCGTTCCTCTTTCCTTCTCATGTCCCTATCCCAGAATTCAATACATAGCACAGCCTGAGCCTAAGGTAATCCTCCTGCCTCAGCCTCTTGAGTGCTGGAATTAGAGGTGTGAACCACCACACCTGGCTTCTTTTTAAAACAAGGCCTGTCTTCCTTGTCCCCATAAACTTGAAAATCCCCACAACAGCCATTTCCTTAGAAACCTGGTCCCTCTGTGGCTCTGCAGCCTGAGTGTCACTTGGGTTGCTTCAGCGTTGTGACCCCAGCCACTCCTTTCCTGGCTTCGCCCTTGTGGAGTAGTTGTGTGACGTACTTTTTCTTTCGTGTGTCCCCAACAGTAGCTCCTCTTGGTGAGAAACGTTGATGTTCTAGAATGGACCAGTGAATACCTGCTGTGCACAGGAGTCTCTTTCCCCATAGCTCCTCCTATCCCCGTGCTTCTCTTCCTGCAGGGTTTCCTTACCTTGTCTTCCAGTGTGTAAAGGCGGCGGGGTTGGGGTGGTTTCTAAGTGAGTGTATCACACACCAGCTTTTTGAATTCCGTTGTAATAAAGTATAAAATGAAGAATTAAGTCCTCTCACCAGAGCCCTTCCATCTCCACCTGCGTGTTCTGTAGGACTTGCTTTTATGCACTAGCCGCCAGACCGGGGGACTTTACAGTGACCTGGGCTCTTGGTGCGGCTGCACACGGCAGAATGTTCTCAGTCCCCACTCTCCTGTACTCTGAACCGGCAGAGGGAAGAAGTGCTTAGGGACCAAGGAGGGGCCCATGGTCCTCAGAGGATGTGTAGCAGGAAATCAGGGTGGGAGAGCATTAATCTGCCATGTTTTGGTCTAACCTGTCTGTAGTTTTTGTGTATTTCCATCACTTTCTTGTACAGATGGCTTTGATCTGTGCTACCTCCCTGACCTGCCTACTTTCTGTTTGAAAGAGTAAGAAATGCCACAATAGAATTTGAGGCCGCTGTCTCTGGGGTCTGTTTGGAAGGCGCTTTGCCTCAAGCATCTGCAGGATTGAACCCATCCTGCAGCAGGGTGCCTCGCAGCTCCACCACAGCCTTGATCGGTTTCCAGTGGAAGTGGTTGTTGTGTTTGGCTGCTTTGGGTTTATGATTTTTTTTTTTTGGTGTAAATTGATCCAAGCATTAAAGGAATTTAGAAAATAAGTTAACCAATGTATTCCCACCAGATTTCCAAAACTCTTGGTATCTTCTCATGTTTTAGGTTCATCTAGGTTTTTAATATTATACCAGTGATGACCAGGCGCGGAGATGGCTCAGTCTGTAAAGCGCTTGCCCTAAAGGCAGGAGGACCTGAGTTCAAGCCTTGGAACCCACACAAAAGTCCAGCACAGTGGCTTGTGGGGCTGAGGCAGTGGAGACAGGAGGACCCCGGGGCTCACTGGCTAGCTCGCCTCACAAAACAAGCTGGAGAGGACCTCTGAGGTCAACCTCTGCCCTTCACGTGAACACATCCACACAAACATGTTCACACGGTTAATTTAAAAGATGAAAGTGGTCCGTGCTCATGGTCTCAAGGGCAGAGTTGTCCCTGCAGCTTGGACTGTCCCCTCTGTGAAACTCTACTATAGAATGCTTAGAAACTTGGAAACCAGAAGTGAAGAGCTAGCTCAGCAGTTAAGAACACTCTGTTCCTGCAGCGGGCCTGACTTGGTTCCCAGCACCTGGCCTCCTTGGACTCTGCATGGATCCATGTGGCATACATTGACTGCCTTAGAAAAAGTCGGAAACGGATACACGTGAACTGTGCTGTCTTTGTTCGCAGGGAGTGGCTGTATTTGCTGTGTCATGAAATGTTGAATCCGTATTATGGGCTCTTCCAGTACTCCACAGATGACATCTACACACTGCAAATCAACCCGGACTCTTCCGTCAACCCCGTGAGTGCTCGGCAGGAGACTTAGGAATCCAGCTGGATTTTGTGAGGCAGATCCGGTTTCCACCAGCACTTGGTGACTTAGAGAGGATGCTGAGGAGAATTCAGGGCAAGGGTGGGAGCATTGGCTGGCAGAACCTGATTCCAACCTGGAGTTCTGCCAAGTTGAGATCAAGGGCCTGCTGTCTGTAGGGGAGGGATGTGGCTTCGAGCTGTTCTGTGCACAGCATGTTACCCTTTGGGGGCACTCTGGTTTAGTGAGGGACTGTGTTTTTGTGTTTGATATCATCGTAACAGCTAGGTTACGAAGTCCATACATACTCTGATCAAGATTGGGAAAGTTCCATCATTAGCTCTTTAGGCCACAGAGCTATTCACATATTCAGCTTGTTGTAGGTACAAGAGACCCATCTGGGGGTGGGCATAAGACCATGGAGGACTCCTGTGGGACCACACCCAGTGTCACAAGGCTACAGAGTTGAAATTGGGAACTAACTCAACTAGAGAATTCAAATACAAATAAACCTATGGTTTGGAAGATGGTTCATCCACACAAGCATGAAGCCCCGAGTCAGACTGCAAAATGCAAAACCTAGCCAATTATGGCCGAGTGGTGGTGGTGCATGCCTTTAATCCCAGCATTTGGGAGGCAGAGGCAGGTGGATCTCCGTGAGTTTGAGGCCAGTCTGGTCGACAGAGCGAGTTCCAGGACAGACAAGGCTCTATAAAGAGACCTACAAGACCAAACCAAAAAATCCTGCCAGGTGTTGTATGGTCATGCATGCGCTGGGGCGGTGGAGGTGGAGATGGGTGACCCTGGAGCTTGCTGACTGGCCAGGCTGATCTGTAAGGTCCAGGTTTGATGAGAGATCCTGGACAGTACCTTAGGAATGAAGGTCATCTTGAGCTTTGACACTGACATGTATGTGCACGTGCACACACACACAATGGGAATAAACCTTCATCCAGCCCGGAAGTTAAGTTTGACAAGTTTTCTGAGGTGATTTTAATTTGGAGCCGGAAGGAGAAACATGAACCTTCGAAACCAGAACCACTCTGGTTGAGGAAGAGATACAGCCTTCTCAACTGTAGAGAAGTCTCCACATCTTCATTTTGTACCAGACTGAGTTCTCAGGAAGAGACAGCAGACCTGCCCCCCTTCCCCCTTCATAGTGTTAGGCTAGGATAGAGTGGTACACACCTGCCATCCCAGTACTCTGGAGGCTGAGGAAGGAGGATTGCCAGTATAATCTCACCCAAGTTAGAAGCAAGTCCCCAAACAAAAGATGCCCTGTGGACTTGTAGCTAAATGTCAGCCTTATCCTGCCTGGCCACAGGCGGGTGACGAACAGCTGAGTATATTCCAGAGTCCCCGGAAGCCTGCAGGATGCCTGCGGCCATGCCAGCAGCTCATCTTTCTAATGACTTGCTGTTCTCTGGTGCCCCCTATAGGACCATCTGTCTTACTTCCACTTTGTGGGTCGCATCATGGGTCTGGCTGTGTTCCATGGACACTACATAAATGGGGGCTTCACAGTTCCGTTCTACAAGCAGCTCCTGGGAAAACCCATCCAGCTGTCGGATCTGGAGTCAGTGGACCCAGAACTGCACAAGAGCTTGGTGTGGATTCTGTAAGTATTACCATCCTGCCCCAGAGCTCCTGATGTGTTTGTGTGTGTGCACATGCTTTGGGGGGAGAGACGTGAAACTAAAGAGAGTAACAAAACTTAACTACTGCAGCAGCAAACACAGATTAACAAAACAGAGGTGATAGAATTTCTTAACTGACTTACATTCTTAACAATGCTTAGCAGGTCTCTTCACAAGTTGGTTTGTTTTCTTATTTATTAAGGTTTGATTCCAAATGCCAGTAATCTTCTTGATATGTGTGGTGGGGGGTACAAGCGAGCATCTCCAGTTTCTCAGGCGATCTGTAGAAGGCAAGAGAAAGAATCAAAACAAAATTAATATTAGTTACTTTTGCTTTAGAGTTTATCAAGATTCTTTGCTGGGTGGGAGAAACAGGATGAACTATAGTCTGGTTGTCCCTGTGGAAGAGCAAGGCCCTGACGGGTCCCAGAAGCTGCCGTGTGGAGTCTAGCCTGGGACCCTCTTTCTGGCTTCACTTGTTCTACTGTGCGGGGAACGCGGGGGGGGTGGGGAGGGGGGTGTTCCCGTGGGGAATCTGTTGATCTGATTGTCAACATAAAAAGTCAGCCTGACATTTCAAGTGCGTTTGTGGGAATGGATGCCTGTGAAAGAGCGCCCTGAGAGAGACGCCTTATTTTCCTGGCTTGAGTCCTTTTGACTCCACTGCCTCCTCACAGGCTTCCTCCTCCCAGACTCAGTCCCCAGAGCAATGAGGCCTCATGTCCTATGGTGTCACAGGATGAGAGTGGCTCCCCTCCCCCAGTGAGAATCAGAAAAGACAGGAACAAAACCTGAGCTGTGTTTGCCAGCTGTCTGGCACATTCCACACAGCCTCCTAGAACTCTCTGGCATAGGGCTCATCAGCCTTTGCCTGTGTCCACAGAGAGAATGACATCACGCCGGTGCTGGACCATACCTTCTGCGTGGAGCACAATGCTTTTGGGCGGATCCTTCAGCATGAACTGAAACCCAATGGCAGAAATGTGCCTGTCACTGAGGAGAACAAGAAGGAATATGTCCGGTAATATGCAGGGCTGGCTTCACTGGTGGCCCGGGGTGAGCAGAAGGTGCTGTCAGGAGCACCCACAATAGAGACTCCATGTGACAGCTCAGCTCTGGGTGGAGAGGTGGCCAGCCAGGGTCAGCAGTTGCCAGCATGTCCAAGGAGTCCACTGCGGCATCCCAGTTCCAGCCTGAGGGACAGTTCCATGCATGGCAATTGAGAACTATGCATGTGTCGTACGGCCATGGGCAGTGCAGGCCACTGCAATCCCAGCCCTTCTGGCACAGCTCGTTATGCTCCCTTGCCTTTTTAGTAGAGAACCAGAATGCTAGCACCGCTTCATTTGTTACTGATAGGAAGGCTGGGTGTCGTGTGTAATTCCAGCACTTGGGTGGGAGGCTGGTACAGGAGCAGGTCCAGGTCATTCTGGGCTACATAGTGAGTTCACTCCCAGCCTGGCCTACACAGCCCCCTTCTCCAGGGCGTGGGGTGGGGTGGGGTGGGGAGGACAAAAGAGCCAGGTGGGATGGGATAGACCTTAACCCTGGCACTCAAAAGCTAGAAGTCAGTAGGAGTTCCAGGCCAGCGAGTTTAAGGCCAGCATGGCAACCTTGTCTCAAAACGGTAACATCAGAGGCTGGGCTGACTCAGTGGTGCAGACACTTGCTCTTCTAGAGGACCAGCACCCCTGTGGTGGCTCGTAGCTGCCTGCAACCAACCAATTTGAGGGAATCCAGCACCCTCTTCCTGTCTCCGTGCGTACCAGGATCAAACATGATGCAGATATGCAGGGGAAATATGCTTATGCTTAAAATAATAACAGTAATTAAAGATAAGACCAGACAGGCAAACGAAGAGCCACCAGGGAGGGCAGGAGCAGGCAGGCACCCGCTCAGCAGGTTCTACAGTAACAGCTGTGCCAGCCACTGTGGGACAGTGTTTTCCTGGCCTTGCCCCAATCACTTCCAACATGTGGCTTTCCTTTCAGGTTGTATGTAAACTGGAGGTTTATGAGAGGAATTGAAGCCCAGTTCCTAGCGCTTCAGAAAGGGTTTAATGAACTCATTCCCCAACACCTACTGAAGCCCTTTGACCAGAAGGAACTAGAGGTGAGACCACTGGCAACCCTGTGCAGTGGGCTTGCTGTTGGGAGACCAAGGGCCTCTGAACTGTCTTGTCACACACTGGGTGGTGTCTGTCCCCTTGGCAACTGAATCCAGGTGTCCGTGTCTTGGATTTTTGGGATCTCTAGCCTTTCCCTTGCACCCGGCCTCCTTGAAGCCAGGTCTCTGCTTGCATTCTGGCTATTAATAGACTAAGAACATGCCATTGTTGTGGACTTGGACAGTGACTCATTCATCCCTTGCCAGCTCTGTCTGCTTGGTGCCAAGTGGCCTAAGCCTTCCAGATTGTTCTCAAAGCCATTTGCCCACTGTGGGCTGTGAGCTTTGAGTGGCGCATCTCTGAGGCAGTGGGTTTAGAGCATGCTCCATGTCCCCTCATCTGCACATGGCCTGTCGAGTTCCCACCCTGTCTGCTCTTCCCTGGTCCAGAGCAAACTCAGCCCTGAGGTTCTGGGGTTTCAGCCCACTGGGAGCTGCACTGCCAGTGCTTCTTGAGTATGAGGACTCCTGGGGCAGGGCCAGCGACATAGACATTTCAGATTTAACCTCCAGCCTGATGCCCTTCCCCAGCTGATAATAGGCGGGCTGGATAAGATAGACCTGAATGACTGGAAGTCGAACACGCGCTTGAAGCATTGTGTGGCCGACAGCAACATCGTCCGATGGTTCTGGCAGGCAGTGGAGACCTTTGATGAGGAGAGGAGGGCCAGACTCCTGCAGTTCGTGACAGGATCCACGCGAGTGCCTCTCCAAGGGTTCAAGGCTCTGCAAGGTGACTGACGTGGAGTCAGGGCCATTCCCTGCGGTGTTTAGTGGCTGTGCTCTGTCTAGGCTGCAAGAGTTGAAATGTGGACCGTCCCAGTAGAGAATGTCTGTGGTCAGTGTTCTCGTAACAAATACTTAGCACTGGGGTGCCTGGCAGGTGTAGGGTCACACTGGGGCCCCTTTGGGCCCATGGGTCCCGTGGTCTCTAAAAATCCAGGCGCAGCAGGGGCTACTGATAGCCTCTGGTGTCCACAACCCAAGGAGGGTGCCACCTAACACCGACCTGTGGGGGTTGGTGGAAGAAGAGTCAGGTGGAGGACACTGGAGCTTAGTCTAGTATTGCAACAAGAGTGGAGTCCTCCCCGACTGAGTCCACCTATTTCCATAGTGATGCAGGATTGCAGGAACCCAGACTCACCTTCCACTTTGTCCTGCTAAGCTGGGCTTGCTGCTCCTCCCCATACCAAGTGGGTGGGTGGAGTCGGGTTTGCTGTCCCTTGCACACCAGACTAAGACACAGTAAGGACACGGGATTTATTCTCTGCCTACTAAGGAAAAAACAGTTGTTTGGTCTTTGTGGGGGTCCAGGTTTTTGTAAACCCCCACACCCTCTCTCCTTACCTTCAACTTCTCCACAGCAGGGCTGTCCACCAAATATTCCCATTCAGAAAAATTTCTCCTATCACAAGGGTCTTACTAATATTATCCAAGACCAGTCAGGGGCGTGGGTGTGAGCCAGGGATGGGACATAGTCTCCGTCCAGTCCTGGAGTGACTGGTCCCACGGGAGGGAGGAATGAATGCCCCTTAGAGCAAGGCATTGAACTGGAGGCACACAGGCAGGTGCTGAGTGGCTAGGACCTAGGTTCACTGCTCCAGCCCGGTCGGCCACACTGCCTTTATTGTAACTTGCCTCAGCACTGCCGGACTTGGCCCTGCTGAGGGGAGTGTGTGACACATCTGTCAGCACCAGTACACACTGATGGCGTCGGTTAACCTCAGCAGCAGGTGGCTAAGGAAAGCCACAAGCATCCAGGAAGACTAGAGGGGAAGGGCCAGTGGCTGGTGCTTTCTGTCAACTGGTATAGAAACAAAGCCGTCTGTACCTCAGCTGCCCCCTTAAGAGGTTCTCTAGGTCCATGGGGTTCAGGAATGAGTCACACTGCCACAGGGCCTCCTGGTGAGGCCCTCCCAGGCTTTGTCTGTGAAGTACATTAACTAGAATGTTGTCTTGTAAGGTTCTACAGGCGCGGCAGGGCCCCGACTCTTCACCATCCACCTGATAGACGCCAACACAGACAACTTGCCCAAGGCTCATACCTGGTAAGCTTGGCCACTGTGGGGTCATGCGTCCTTCATGTCACCTTCAGTAGAGCCTCAGGTCACACCCTCGCCGTCAAGTGAGACAGAGAGTTGAGTCAGCAAGAGCAGTTAAAGCCCCTGAGTGCAGCCTCAAGGCTCGTGGATGGCCCTTGGTTGTGTGCACGCACGTACTCACATATGCTCACACGCATGCCTGTGCACGTACCCATCAGAATGGCAGTCACCGTCTGATGTGGAGCACATTGTCCTTCTCAGAACCTTACTGAAAATATTCTCTGTGGTGGGCGAGTTACTTGGTAGTTTAAGGAAACTGTCTCAGAATCCTCACCTCCCCTTCAGGACACTAGTTCTCAAGGTCGTGGGGTCGCCACATGATAGGAACAAAAGTTCATGAGCATGTGACCCAGTGATGAGGTTTGGAGCAAGTGATATACATCTGTCCCCACTTTCGTTCACATCTGCAAGATGGCCCGATGAGACATCCATTCCCAGGACCATGCAGGACACCATGCCTGCCTCAGCATGGTACGGCCTGCCTCCTACAGAATGAGCATGTGGCTCTAATTTAGACGAAAACCTGAAAGAACAGTGCACCCTTCACCCATTTCTAGCACATTCCCGGCTGCTCTCTGCCCAGGACTCATAGGCCAATGCTTTTTCTGTCTAGTGAATTACTGTGAGACAGTAGATGCGTCTCTGCACAAATACTGAAATGAGTTTTCCCCTGGAAATCTTAAGTGGGAAGGTCGGTATCCATCTCATTTTTCTAGAATTTAGCATTCTTTTGCTTTTGAGACCCATCATGCTCTTGTTCGGGACTGGCTGTCCTGTAGTAGGAGACCTGATGGTCACCAGTGTAGCTCGCCAGCCAGGGTTCTTCCCAGTGTAGAGAACTCACACCCAGAGACAAAACAGTGGAAGAAACAAAAAACAAACTTGTGGTGAAAACGGAAGCATGTTTTGTTCAGAACTTCATAGGGCTCTTCCCAGCCAGAGATAGGACACTGAATCCCGCCCCCCCAGCAGTGACTCTGGCTCCTTTGTCCTTTTCCAGCTTTAACCGGATTGACATCCCACCCTATGAGTCCTATGAGAAGCTCTACGAGAAGCTGCTGACAGCAGTGGAGGAGACCTGTGGCTTTGCCGTGGAGTGAAGAGTGGCCAGTGGCAGCCGAGTCACCCACAACCACCAGACCCAAAGCATATGGTGTCTGCACGCCTCCGGCATGGCGGGCTGAGGCCTGAGATTCCAGAAACCCGAGGGAAAAGGCTCGTCTCCCTCCTCTGGGGAGGGCAGGCCAGGGGACTTTCATAGGTGGCTCCCACCCATTTATCCCTCCTTTATTATAGTTCGCCCACCCTTCCATCACCCATCCAATAAAACGCAGCCAGGTTTCCCCCTCAGCCTCCTTGGCATGGTGGGCATGGCCAGGGCCAAGCTGGGCCTCGAGGGCTTGCATGGTCTCTGTACCGGCTCTCCCTCTCAGTGTAGCCTCAAGGCCCTTTTCAAGTTCAGCAGCTGCCCATAGCTTACCAAGCTCAAATTCCAGACGGTCCGGCTAGCAGCCTGTTCCAGAGAGCAGGTGGATTTCTAAGCAGGAAATAACTGCACAGTGCATGCGTGCTGGAATTCCACCAAAGCAGGAAGCTCGAGGCAGAATGTATTTCCCCTTTGAGAGGTAGAGGGATTGGAGCAGCCTCCACAGGAGGCCCAGGGATTTCTTTTCAGGGTATCCTGGCTGAAAAGATGGCTTTGCACAGGGGAAACATCTTTAAAAGTTCCATCTGCTGTGTTCTCTACCCAGTTTGAAATTCTCACGTCATGGAACTAATCAAAGAATGACCAAAACCAGGCTCAGATCCACCTGGGTCCAGCTCGACTCCTGTGCCAGGGACCGGAGGCGGCTCCTGACTGTCGTGAAATGTTAATGGACTTTTATATGGGGATTGCTAAGAGCTAAACTAACAGAACAGTTTTGTCACCACAGCCACTGGATGGGACAGCGGGAGAGGCCGCTGACCTGGGGCCTCCTGATGCAGCTCCCCAGAGTTGGTGCTATGCACAAAGCAGGGTGTGATGGAGCCTGTGGTGACAGAGAGGGGGCTTTACCTCCCTACATGGCCCTCTTCCCCGGTGGCAATGGTGATGCTAACAGTTCTACTCAATTTGCTTGCTCAGTCTTTGTCTTCTGATGAGCAAGGCCAAAGCCAGCCTAATGCCATGTCTCTAACACCATTTCCAGTTTGCACAAGTGTTTAGAAGCGGTGACTGTCCCAAGAGGCTGGATTCAGGCAGCCGAACTCTGGGGGAAGGCAGGGCAGCAGTCCATCTTCCACGTGTGGTTTTGCCATTTTTGTTTGTGGTGGGGACAAGAACAGGGTAATTCATTAGCAAGACATTTCATTGGTACCGGGGTTCAAGTTCAGCCATGAGTTCAAGTTATGTGTGGGATGATGAAGAAGGTCCTGTCGGGCCACTGACTTTTGTGTTCTTTTCATTGCTCACCCTCAGGCTAGGGATGGGGAAGCGTCTTCCCTTCTGTTCCCGCTGCTTCTGTCCAGCTTGCTCCAGAAGCAGTTCCTGAGTTACTGGGGAAGGCTGGATTCATAGGTTACACACCCTATCCCAAGAGGTTTGCCCAGCTTGGTGGCCACGGGTACTGCAGAGCGTGAGCCAGCCACACGCTGAGTGTTAAGATTTAGGGACGGAAAGGATGCTTGGCAGACCTCACTGCACAAAAACTGAGTCCATCCCACCATCCAGGCCAGACTGGGGCCTTACCAGTTTCTCAATTTTCTGCCTTGCCCCAGTAGGGCTTCTGTATTTCATCTACCTTAATGCTCCTGAGGGTGTTCTAAAACCTGGCTCCCTCATGACTGGGAAGTGTGAGGAAGCCTGTGCCCTAAGGCGCAGCCAGGTCCCACCGCGTGACTCTGGAGATGGGAAGCCCTGCGTGGTGCTGTGGCACTGTGCCAGTCTGCAGTGTTGGAGGAGACAGGGTCCTGTGCTGCCAGAATGTCGAGTTGGGAGTGATGTGGGACAAGCCTTAGGAGTCCCATGTCACGTGTGCATTGAGGATCCAGAGGTTGGCCCCTCAGGCTGACTGTGGTAGGCACACATACCACCCAGTAAGGCTTCTAAGTCTTTCTCCTTAATTGCCTGGGTTCCCTTCATTGCCAGTTCTGAGTGTCCCAGCCTCCCCCAGGTGTCCGTTGGTACCACTGCACCTCCTTGTCTGTCTACCATGGTTAGGTCCTTCAGAAGCTCCTCACAGGACACCGCGTGGCCGGCCGACCCACGGCAAAGCTCCTGGTTGCTCTGCTTTGGGTCTGGATGAAGCCCTTTCATGTAAGATCTCGATTGTCACCCTTCCTGGTGGCCCTAGACGATCCACCGTTGCCATGTCACCCAGATGCTTCAGGAGCCCGGCTCTCCAGGCTCCCCTCACCAGCGGCCAGCAGCCAACTCAGGGACGCAGCAAACACCACTCTGCTCCGCAGTGCTTCAGAGGAAGCAGCAGGCTGCAGCAATGGGGTGGCAGCGGGTTCCAATCTTGCTTTCTTTTAGGAGAATCTGCCACAAGATGGGATGCTGACCCCTACACTGGCTTGGCCACATGGTCAAGTTCAGCCTAGGTGGCCCCTGGACTGACCCTCGGCAGAGAAAACACCCCACCCTCCTGCAGCCAGGTGGGGGCCACTTGGCAGCCTTCTGAAACAGTGTGGGTTTTTAAAATGTGTTTATAATGTATCCTAATTTATTTTGTAAGGTCCTGTTCGAAGTGCTGCTGCTACCCTAGTTGCTCTCCCAGTTTTTATCGCCCATTTACTTGTGACAGTTGTACACTAATGTTCTGTTTTATGTCAGAATCGAAAGTATTTAAAGAAATGCTAGTTCTATTTAATGCAGTTGTGGAACCAGCTGGAAACACAAAACGTTGACTGTAGAGCAGGCTGGACCCGGGAGGTCAGGTTCATTTTGTTACATATGCAATAAACTCACAACTTTACTTTTTTTGGCATCTGTTACTTTGATGTGGTAACAAGATTCTGATGTTACTTAGTTTCATCAGCAGTGAAGTCCAGCCTCCAAGGAAAAGAGGTAAAGCTAAAATTTTTCTGGGGAAAAAAATGGAAATACCAGACTCAGTAAATATATGGTTCAGTCTGTCCCCGCTACCTTGGACTTGAGGTGGCACCACTGTGCCTTCCCTGGGGCTCTGCCCACCAAAGCAGCTGGCGAATTAATTCCTTGCACACTCTGTCTGCTTTTGGTTATTTTGAGGAAGGCTGCCCGGAATACAAGTTCACGAACATCTGCTGGAATCCACATCAGAGTCTGCTAGAAATCCTGGGTCAGTGTGCCCTGGGTTAACTTTTTGAGGACCCTTCTTACTGTAGATGCTTCTCATAGAACTAAGATAGTCCATCGTGGTAAACTTGTCCCAAGGCAGAAATACCATCCGCTCGCCTCTGAGGTGACGCTACAGCTCCTCAGTGCTGTGATACCAGGAGGGCTGGGCTCTTCCCAGACTGTGGTTGCACACAACAGATTAACCAGGTGCTTGTGCACCTGGTTGTCAGGTTCCCGGCAGTTCTGTGTCTTTGCGAAGCCCTACACGTACACCATTGTCATCAGGGATGTCTCCATGCCGTGCCTGACTCACGGGAGCAGGAGTAAAGGGCCTGAGGTCTTCCGTGAGGGTTCTACCTCGTGACCCAGTCACCTCCTGGGGCTCACCTGTCCACTGCTGTGAAAGTCGGACCTTCAGTACAGGAACTATGAGGGGGGCACAAACCCCAGCTTTCAGGCTTCTGCTTCTCCAGAGAATCTCACAGACAGAGTGGTGGGCCATTGTCTACAGCCGTTGTCACCCACCCACCAGGGAATGCTGAGGGCCGTGGCCTCAGCCACAGGGGTCTTGGGCCTGCGGTTGACAGCTGGAGATGATTGGGTCATTGTGCCTGAAAAACCAAGTAACTGCTGTCGATTGTACGGGGAGACACTCTAACCCCCAAGCTTTGGGCAAACCTGGCTGCAGACTACATGCCCAGGCTTGTTGCCTCAGGACCTCTTGCGGAGGCAGAGGTAGGGAGGCATCTTGGGGAAGCTTTATTCTTTTTTTTTTTTTAATATTTATTTATTATGTATACAATATTCTGTCTGTATGCCTGAAGGCCAGAAGAGGGCGCCAGACCTCTTTACAGATGGTTGTGAGCCACCATGTGGTTGCTGGGAATTGAACTCAGGACCTTTGGAAGAGCAGGCAATGCTCTTAACCACTGAGCCATCTCTCCAGCCCCAGAAGCTTTATTCTTACACTGTATGTCTGACATCCTCTTTTCACACCAGGCTGAGCCGGCTCTCCAGCCACTGCGGGCCTTAAGAGCTCCACCCGCAGCCCTCTCCGCCCTGGCACCTCCTCTCTGCCATCCCACTTGGTGTTGGCAGGTAGGGTGATAGACCGTGCCCCATCCAAGCACCCACGATGTGGTACCCGTAATGCCCTCCCCACTCCACCCCTCTATTTTACTTCCGGCTGCCTCAGTGGACAGTTCTACAGGAGGGGACAGGTTGGGTAACCTGACCCCTGTCTGCTACCTCTACCCCCCAGTGGCTGTCCTTTTGCCCAGCAGTGAAGACATCCTTACCTGTCTGCCTAGCTTGGTGCTAAGCATCACTCTAGTCATGGGGCCCAGTGTCAGGTCATGCAGCACTGGAGGCTCCAGCATGCCCAGGTCCAGTTCTCTCACGTGGCTGTGGAAGGTGCCGGTGACCTCTGAAGTTTCATTTTAATTATTCCTAGGACATCAGCAAAGTGTCAGTTCTGGAGAGAAGAAATCACAGCAATTAGCTTTGTGCAAAAACAGTAACACACAGGCTGGAGAGATGGCTCAGAGGTTGAGAGCATTGCCTGCTCTTCCAAAGGTCCTGAGTTCAATTCCCAGCAACCACATGGTGGCTCACAACCATCTGTAATGGGGTCTGGTGCCCTCTTCTGGCCTTCAGGCATACGCGCAGACAGAGTGTTGTATACATAATAAATAAATAAATTAAAAAAAACACAGTAACACACAGGTTATCCAGCATGAGGGAAGCAGAGGCAGGAAGATAAGGAGTTCAAGTTCATCCTTAGCTTCATATGGACTTTCAGGCTAGTCTGAGTGACATGGTACTATCTCAGAAAGAAAGAAAGAAAGAAAGAAAGAAAGAAAGAAAGAAAGAAAGAAAGAGGGAAGGGAAGTAGGGAGGAAAGAAAGGAGGAAGGAAAGAGAAAAAGAAAAAGGTTGGGCTGGTGATATGGCTGTAGGTAAAAGCGCTACACAGCCTAATGACCTGAGCTCAGTCTCCAGGTACCGGTGAAAGAAGTTGTCCTCTGACATGCACCATGTACATACATGTGTACACGTACACACACACACTACACAATACATTGGTGTTTTTAAAAATTGGCCCTAAAGCATTTACTACAGTGCCTAGTAAATATTCAGTCAGTGTTGGCCTTCTTAAAAAGTGAGCAAGCAGACAGGGCTGAGCAGCAGGTCCCGGCAGTCAGTGATGCTGATCATGTCAAGTTCTGGGTCAGCATGCTGCAATGAGAGCTGAGTAACTAACACTGGAATTGGCTGAGGCCCAACTGGCCCTGTGCAAGGCCCGGGGACGGCCCAGGGGGTCTTTGGAAAAGACAAGGCTCATTTCTTTTATTTTTATTATTATTATTATTTATTTATTTATTAAAGATTTCTGTCTCTTCCCCGCCACTGCCTCCCATTTCCCTCCCCCTCCCCCATTCAAGTCCCCCTCCCTCATCAGCTCGAAGAGCAATCAGGGTTCCCTGCCCTGTGGGAAGTCCAAGGACCACCCACCTCCATCCAGGTCTAGTAAGGTGAGCATCCAAACTGCCTAGGCTCCCACAAAGCCAGTACGTGCAGTAGGATCAAAAGCCCATTGCCATTGTTCTTGAGTTCTCAGCAGTCCTCATTGTCCGCTATGTTCAGAGAGTCCGGTTTTATCCCATGCTTTTCCAGACCCAGGCCAGCTGGTCTTGGTGAGTTCCCAGTAGAACATCCCCATTGTCTCAGATCCTACTGCACGCACTGGCTTTGTGGGAGCCTAGGCAGTTTGGATGCTCAACTTACTAGACCTGGATGGAGGTGGGGGTTCCTTGGACTTCCCACAGGACAGGGAACCCTGATTGCTTTTCGGGCTGGGGGGGGGGACTTAATTGGGGGAGGGGGAGGGAAATGGGAGGCGGTGGCGGGGAAGAGACAGAAATCTTTAATAAGTAAATTTAAAAAAAAAAAGAAAGAAAAACAATGGTAGAAAGTGAAGTTCCCGCAGAAATGATGTCCCTGTAGAGCACAAGGCACACAAGTGTGAGGACCTGAGTTCGAATCCCTGGGCCTCATGTAAAAGTTGGACACAGCACATGTCTGGTAATCAAGGTGCTCCTGTGGAGAGATGAAAGGAGAGTCAGGAGAATTCTGGGAAACGTGCAGGCCAGCTCACATGGCATCAGCAACAGCAAACAGGTTACTGTTTGGAACAAGGTGGAAGGTGACCACCAATACGTAGAGTACCTGACTGTACAGACACACCATGTCTGCACTCACGCACACAGACAGACACACACGCACACATGCGTGGCTCTCTCAGATGGGGAGATGGCTCAGTTGGTAACATTGCTGCACCAGCATAAAGACCTGGATTTGGTCCCCAGAACTCATGTGAAAAGCCAGGCAGAGGGCTGTGTGCCTGCAAAGAAGAAAGGATCCCTGGGGCTCGCGGATCTAGGCAAATCAGTAAGCTTCCAGGTGCATTCAGTAAGAAACCCTGCCTCAGAGTGTGTTGAGCAATGGAAGATGACACCCGACTTTGAGCTCTGGCCCCGACACGCACAAGCTGTGTGTGCACACAAGAAAAGGATCTCTGAGCACGAGCAAGGAACTCGGGACCGCGAGGGGTGCACCCACACACTGAGACAATGGGGGTGTTCTATCGGGAGCTCACCAAGGCCAGCTGGCCCAGGTCTGAAAAAGCCTGGGATAAAACCGGACTCGCTGAACATAGCGGACAATGAGGACTACTGAGAACTCAAGAACAATGGCAATGGGTTTTTGAACCTACTGCACGTACTGGCTTTGTGGGAGCCTAGGCAGTTTGGATACTCACCTTACTAGACCTGGATGGAGGTGGGTGGTCCTTGGACTTCCCACAGGGCAGGGAACCCTGATTGCTCTTTGGGTTGATGAGGGAGGGGGACTTGATTGGCGGAGGGGGAGGGAAATGGGAGACGGTGGCAGGGAGAAGGCAGAAATCTTTAATAAATAAATAAATAAATAACAAAAAAAGAGAAAAGGATCTCTGCTGGATTGGAAAGATGGCTCAGTGGTTAAGAGCACTGCCTGTTCTTCCAAAGGTCCTGAGTTCAATTCCCAGCAACCACATGATGGCTCACAACCATCTGTAATAAGATCTGGTGCCCTCTTCTGGCCTGCAGACATACAGAATACTGAGAATACTGTATACATAATAAATACATAAATACTATATATATAATAAATACATACATGTATACATAATAAATCTTTAAAAAAAAAGGATCTCTGCTAAACAGTCAACTAGGCACAAATGTCCTGTGAAAAACTCAGGCCACCGGAGAGAGTTCAAAGGTCAGCCATGCCCATGAAGAGCCAGGTGGGCTGCTCATTTCCTGGAGACACAGGTACTCACACAGTTGAGGACAAAGTGCACAGACTACAGTGAAAACTCCAAGGATGGTCAACACACATTCTTGACATTACAGAGGCCTACAAGGGAGAGTCCCCTGACCACCATGTCCTAGAGAGGGAAGAAGGGTGTCTGGCCATTGTGAGGACACAGGGCCATCCTGACAGCCCAGCCCTGCCCCATATTCTAGACAATGAGCTATTGCTCTTGAGGACCCCCTCCTCCAAACACCCTGTACTGGCCGCAGAAACACTTCTACCCAGGAACTGGGTTCTGCCTGCTGTCCACAGCCTGGAGCAGGGCTAACCGCCTGACCCACACATCTGCTTCGTAAGGTCCAGAATCTCGGACAGCCACTGTTCCCTCTGTACTAGAGAACCTGTGGTCATCTCTTCTTTCTGCTGTGTAGTTCAGATGGTGCCATGGTTCAAGTTCAGACCTTGCTAAAGAATGATGAACGTCTGAACAGGAAGTGTGAACCTCCCAAACTAAACTCTACCATTCCGTTCTCTTGATTGTAGTGCTAGTTCTAAATTTGGGTTAATCTTTGAAATAGTCTGTACAGGGGCTGGATAGAGACGGCTCAGTGCTTAAGAGCACTTGCTGCTCTTGCAAAGGACGTTCAGTTTCTGGCACTCACATTGAATGGTTCCCAACTGCCTGTAACTCCAGTTCCAAGGGTCTAATGCCACCTTCTGGCCTATGCTAGTACTGCATGCACATGACATATACACAGAAACAAAATAATAACTGCCTTTTTAAAAATAAAAATTTACTTACTTTGCCTATAAGTTGGATGCTCTCAGAGGTCTTAAGACATTGGGGTTCCTGGAAGTGGAGTTACAATAGTTGTGAGTCACTATGGGGCTGGGAACCAAACCCAGGCCCTCTGCAAGAGCAAGTACTCTTTTAACCTCTTGGCCATTCCACCAGCCCACTAATTATTTTCTTTTCAATCAATCATCATCATCATCATCATCATCATCATCATCATCATCATCACCATCATCATCATCATCACCATCATCATCATCATCATCATCATCACCATCATCATCATCATCATCATCAGATAGGGAGGGCATATCACAGAGTGCACTTGGAGGTCAGAGGACAACTTTTTGCAGTCTGTTCTCTCCTTCCCCTGGGATTCTGGGAATCAAACTCACGTTTCCAGGCTTGTAGAGCAAGCACCTTTGCACCCTCTGAGCCCTCTTACCAGCCCCCTAATAATTCCTTATATTTGACAGTTACCTGGCTCTTGTCCTCTCTGGGTCTGACTGGTGTTGTTGATAGTACCGTAGCTTTCAAAATATACAGTAAGTTTAAAAATGGGCAACCATTTCCATCTCTCCGATTTCTGGTAAGAACAGCATTCTGTTTCGCTACATAATGAGTTATTTCTCTCAGCCTGGAAACAGCCATATCCTGCTTCTCCTTTTAGAGATTTCAATTATTTTCCTCATTTAGTGTAATGTTGGCAGCTAAGTTGTTATCTAGAGGCTCAAATGGAAACTTAGCAACAATTAAAATTCTTTGGGGGCTGGTAAGAGGGCTCAATACAAATACACGTTATTTAAAAGGGAATTTTATGAGGTAATCCCCCCGCCTTTTTCTGCCTACAAGGATGGGAGACCATCGCTGCCGGTCCGGAACTCTGCAGGTTCCTCAGAGTGTGTCTCTGTAAGCCTAAGGCTGGACTCAGCCTACCGTTTAAGATTTATTTATTTTTATGTGCACTGGTGTTTTGCCTGCATGCAAGTCTGTATGAGGGTGTCAGGTCCCCTGGAACTGGAATTACAGACAATTGCAAACTGCCATGTGGGTGCTGGGAATTGAACCTGTGTCCTTGGGAAGAGCAGCCAGTGCTCTTAACCACTGAGCCATCTTGGCCGCCCCTGACTCAGTCTACTTTTATGGCAAATATACTGACTAAATAAACTATAGTTTGCTGTTTAAAAATGTTCACTTTGGGGCTGGAGAGATGCTCAGTGTTTTAGAGCACTTGCTGCTCTTACGGAGTAGGGTTCAGTTCCCAGCACCCACATGGTGGTCCACAACCATATTTAACCCCAGTTCTAGGAGATCCAATTACCTTCCAGGCACCAGGCACACATGTGAACACGTGTACATACATGCAGGCAAAACACTCACATATATAAAATGAATACAACTTTCTAAAATTCAAACTTTTACAAATTATAACTTCATGAAAATGAACAGTATGTCTAGGCTGAGGAGACGGTAAAGCAGTTGTCTCCTGTGGGTGAGGACCCGAATTCAATCCCTGTGCCTACATAAAAATGCAGGGCATCCCAACACTTGGATGCCAGGACAGGCAAATCTCTGGGACTAACTGGTCAGGCAGCCTAGACTACTTGGTGAGCCCCACACCAAGAGTCCATGTTTTGAAAGTAGGTGGTGTTCCTGAGAAGTACAACTGAGGATGATACCTAGCAGTCTCCTGGCCTACATGTGTCCATGTCTACATCCCTGCTGCACAAACACACATAACTAAAATGTCTAGAGAATGACATCAGCAATCTGATGGACTACAACATTTTAGACTCTAAAATGCTTCCAGACAACACAGATGACCAACTAGAGCAGACTAAAGCATCTCCCCTGATACTCCAGAAACCAGCAGAAGACGTACAGCAATCAAACACCTACCCTGTGAGCCTAAGCTCATAGCAGCAGGGAGGGGCCAACAGGATGGCTCAGCAGGTAAAGGCACTTGCTGCTAAGGATCATGGGTAGAGTTAGATCCTTGGGACCCACTTGGCAGAGAAAACTCCACTTTGGTCTTTTGGGTGTCCCCCTCTGGGATGAGCAGGGTGTGTTTGTGGGTTTATGTGCTGCATCTCCCCACGGAAAGTTTTGTCACACAACAGTTATGTATGTTTGTATATATGTCTCTCAAAAGGTATGAAACAGGTTCTTGCTACGAAGGGTTGGCTGTGAACTTATGGTCCTCCTGCTTCTGCCTCTCAGATGCTGTGATAACTGATGGGCACCACAGGCAAAGAGAAAGCTTTGGAAGCAGAACAAAAGCAAGCCGCCAGGTCCAAGGGAAGCTTGGTGAGATATGAGCAATTTCCCAATAAGCAGTGGGAAGATGGATTAAAAGTGCTGACAACTGCTGAGAACTCTGTATTTGACAAAATGAAGGGAAAATTAGGACATTCCAAGATTAAACACAATGATGAAGAATTCATGGCCATGGTCACTACCTTACAAGGAGTGGGGCCTTCAGCTTGAGACAGGACACTAGCAGTGGGAAGCCGTGTAAAAATGCATCTCTCCACTGAAGGCGAGTATGTGCTCAAACAAAATCCTGCAGAATTATACAAATGCTGTAGTAATGAGCCACATTTTTCTACACGACTTGAAAGATAACTGCGTGAGAAACAGCAAGTCTATCCTACGTGAGCAAACAGCACACAAAGATGTGTGTAGGGGTCTGTCAGGCAGTGGTGGCACACACCTTTAGTCCCGGCACTCAGAAGGCAGGGGCAGGCGGATCTCTGGGAGTTGGGGGGCCAGCCTGGTCTACAAAGTGAGTTCCAAGATAGTCAGTGCTACACAGAGAAACTCTGTCTTGAAAAATCAAACAAACAAACATTTATGCATCTGCATGGTATGGAGAGGGACTCCATCCTCTGAGTTGGAGTCACAAGTGACTGGGAGCTGCCTGATGTGGGTGCCAGGAATGGAACTCTGGTCTTTACCAGAGCAGCAAGTGCTCTTCCTCATCTCTCTGCCCTCAAAGCAACCGGTTACTCTTGATGTTTACACAATGAGATGGGACAGAGGTTTTTAAAGTGTAAAGTTCTCATGAGAGGAAACTGACAGAGTTCAAATCAGATCGTCCTAGTTTTAGGACATTAAGAGAATATATTGACTGGAGAGACGGCTCAGTGGCTAAGAACATTGGCTGCTCTTAGAGGACCCACATGCCAGTTCACAACCATCTGTAACTCCGGTTCCAGGGATGACACCACCTTGTGGCCTCCAAGGGCACTGCATGCATGTGGTGCACAGACATACATGCAAGCAAAACACCCATACACATACATTTTTTAAAAAATAAAAAAAGAGAATGTATTTTTACAAAGTATTTATAAAATTTGTCAATAGAAATGAGGTATTCAAAAAAATGTGTCACTACAAAAAAAATCACCGACACACACAGAAAGGCAGCAATAAAGGAGACAAGCTACGAAGAAGCAGAGACAACAGAAGGTGCCAAACCACAAGCATAAGCCTTTCTGTTGGTAATTCCTTTGAATGTAAATGGGTTAAACCCCTCAGTCAAAAGATGCAGGCTTCTGAAATGTCACAGGGTCAGAACAAGTCTTAATTCTTACCAGGATGAAGGCATGGGCTGGTGAGGTGGGTGAGCACTTCCCGCCAAGTCTGACAACTTGAGTTCTATTCCCAGGTCGCACATGGTAGGAGGAACCACCCCCTGAAGGCTGTCTTCCGACCTCCCCATATGCTGCACTCCACCCCCCAAAGTCCTAGCATGTTTCCCAATCATGTATGGGAAGATTTAGAAACCAGTCATAGAAAAAAAGTGAAAAACTCCCAAGGGTGAAAATAATACCCTAATGACTAATGATTTCAACGTGAGAAAGACAGAACATGTTTAAGTGAGCAGAAGTACAACAGACCCGGTTTACATGCACAGAAACACCATCAGCTGCCTGCCGGTTGCCTGACTCTGTAAAAAAAAAAAAAAAAAAAAAAAGTTAGTCATCAGGAAATGGTGTCAGGAAAACGACACACACATGCAAAAGAATTAAGCTTCACACCTACCTTAGACCAGATACATATGTTAACTCAAAATGGGCCCCAAATATAAAACACATCAAAGTTAAGTACTTACTCTCAGAATGTGGAAGCTGAGGCAGAAGAATTTCTTCAAGTTTAAGGTCAGCTTGAGTGGCCACAAAGTCAGTTCCAGACCACCCTGACTAGAGCAAAACCCTGTCTTAATACATTAATCAGCAGAGGGCTTGGGCAGAACTGGAGCGGAGCATTTTCCCAGTATACAGAGTGCCCTGGGTCTGTCCAATTCCCAGAGCATCACAGACAGGCGTAGAGATGCGTGCACTCGGACAGTGATGCTCACACTTGGTCCCAGCACTAGGGAGGTGGAGGCAGATGATCAGAATTCAAGATTATCCTTAGCTACATAGCAAAATTGAGACTAGCATGGGCTATACCGTCTTTAAAAAGAGAAAAACTCGTATATACATACACACATACAATACACACACACACACTTTAACACAGATGCCGGGTATTCACTGGGCAAGACTCCTTCCTATTCTGGCCATCACTGTACGGGTGGTTGTTCCTGGCGGGGAGGGGGAAGAGGCAATTCCAGAATGACGGCATGGTTGAGCCTGGCAGGGAGCCATAGGCCTTTTCCTCAGCAGTAACAGACTCTAGCTTTGGCAGGGTGGAAATCAATGGTTGCTTTACGACTCAAGCCTGGTGCAGCATGCTAACTTTGATGTCCCCATCTGTCATCAATTCCCGCTAGTCCAGCATCTGAGGCACTTTCTCACCAAGGGAGCAAGTCTCTGGAAACTGAGCATAGCTAACCATGAAGAACCAGCAGGAAAGTCCGTCAGATGGATACCATGCCGCCCCTCAGTCTCAGTCTGTAATCCAGGGTGCAGCTTGGGATGGAGTTCGACACTTCCCACTTGCTCCAGGATTGGCTCTGGGACCTTAGAAGGGCTCCTCTCTCTCTGTAAGCAGGCAATGTGTAGAGCCATCCCTCTCTTTGACCAAGGGTCCACATAGCCCAAGGGCTAGGGATCGATACAAAGACCCCAGTAAGGCTACTGGGGCCAACCAGCCAGGAAGGAGTTTGTAGCCAGGTCCCATTCCAGCTGTGTGCTGGGCTGCACAGCTACCTTCCTCTTAAGAAAGAGCCAGGAGGCTGTGTTCCTCAGACTTGACTTTTCAGACTAGGGTAAGCTTAGCTTCAAGAGATGGTCTCTGCCGGCTGGGGACACAGGGAAGGTAGATTGAGAGTCCAAGGTCAGCGGGGGGTTGTGTTGATCCATCTCCATGTGTCATAAGCAGCTGTGCAGAGTCCCTGTAGGAAGCTGGCACCTGCCAACAGCAAACTCCTTGAGACTCAGAGTCTGTGTTTACGTAGGAGTCACACATCCTATGTCACGGACTATTTCATGTCCATTGAGGACTGTCTCATGTCCACGTTGGTTCATACTGCTTTCCCAGAATGGAGGAACTGGTCAGGGTCGAGACTGGATCGATGCTAAAGGTCAGCTGAGTATCCAACAAGATCCATACAGATGGTTACAGACAGCAGGATGAAGATGGACAGCCTGGAATTCCTGTCACCTGGTTTGCTTTGACCCTTGGAGCCAAGACCTCCTCCACCTGTGACCATGGGCCACTGTGTCTGCACAACCAGCACGCACTGTCACCTAGAAGCCATATGCCACTCTGTCCAGACGACACACAGAAACATGCTAACACAAAAATAGGGGACAACAAATACTTTTATAAAATATTTATTCTAAAAAAAAAAAAATCACACTGTACAAATTTAGCTAGAACTTTCTCAATGCTCAGATTTATAAAAATGTCAACGTAACAGAGACCAAAAGGGACAAACTCTCACCGCTTTCGTTTCAAGTTAGGAAGGAAAAACAAAATGATTTGTCTTTTTTTTTTCCTGGTACAATGATAGCAAATTTCTAAGAGACCCAACAAGCCAGCAGCAGAAAGTGCAAGGTCGGCCTGCTGGCTCCACAGTCCCGTTTCCGCCCCACTGAATCGGAATCCATGAGGCCAAGCGCAGCTTTCCCCCAGGGCAGGCGATGCAGGCGCACTGAACCACATCAGAGACTTGGGGAGACTCCCCAAAGCCAGTGACAGAGTGACAATCTGTGCCAGAGGAGAAAGCCTGCCTGTGTGCCTGCTCCTGATTCCTGCTTCTCTAACCCTGTGGATGTCCTGGACCCTGTTGAAGGTCTGCACAGCACGCAGCTGCTCAGAAGTGTAGTTTCTGGATGGTAAGGGGATACAGGGACCTTCTCAACCTGCCTGTCACTCCAGGCAAGAGGACCACAGGAGGAAATCCCAATCTGGGAATCCTTAATTAAAAAGCATCTCAGAAACTGCTTTGTTGGGCTCTGCCATCTCTAATGGCCTGACCATCTTGTGTGCAGGGGGCTCTCTCCAGGACAAACCTCACGCTCTTCCACACACACACAAACTACTGGGAAAGGAACTAAAGGAAGGGGGTAACAAGGCAGAGCGAGGTCTCAACAGCCATGGGCTCAGAGGCTGAGAGGCACATTTCACATTCTGGGGGTGGGGGGTGGGGTGGGGTGAGAGCTGAGGTCACAGCCATGGGTGCCAAGCAGGGTCCATGCGACATAGGTTGTCCAGGCTATTGGCAGCGGCCACCAGGGTGTTCACCTTGCTCTCCCCGCCATCAAATTGGGCCAAGTTGTGCAGGCGGGTCATGATGGCAGTGACAGCTTTCTGAACCAAGGAGACCAGCTGCTGGCTGTCCATGTTCTCAGGCTGCCCGGCGGCCGATAATGGAGAGGAAGTGTCCTCCTGGGTCTTTTTGTGCCAAGCAATGATCTCGTCCCGGAGCACAGTTTTCAGAATGCCATCCACCTGTGCAAAGGAGAGGGGAAACGGCTTGTGTCCCACCGGGGGTGCCCGGGGGTCATCTAACAAGAGTGGCCAGGGCTAGACTGCCACCCAGGGACTAAACAAAGCACTTCTTCTCTGACAATGCTGGGTATCTGCTGGGAATCCACTGGAATGTACCAGAGTCCCAGGCACAGGGGGACACCCAGAAGTGCAGGCTTGGATGTTGTGTCCTGCCACCGTGCTCAGAGCAGATAGCCCTTGCTTACCAGGGTGCTGAGGGCATCTTGGTGAGGCACGCAAGTGCAGGGTAAATAAAGTCAGTCCTGACTTGAACCACACACACACTTCTCTGCACAAGGTCACTGAGTCACTGACCTACAGCGCCCCAGCAACCCTTTGCAACTCCCATTTTGTGATAAACACATCCCGAAACATATTTTGGGAGTTAAGAGACACTAGGCTGATCTTGCCTGGACTGGTTTTAGGAGCATATATGATAAGACAAACTATCCTTAGAATTAATTCCTAGGTGAAAAAACGCCCTATTTACCATCTTTTATCTATGAATAACTGGGCATTCGTGAACAGTCAGCTGAGGCTTACATAACCCAGGCCTGTCAATCAAACCAAAAACCCCACCTTTACTTTACATCCTTAGGAACCAGCTCTTCCTCCTTCTGCTCCACACTCTTTGAATACTGTCCGCACTTCATCTTTGAAACCCCTTGCTATTTGCCTGCTTGTTAGTTACATATTTTTAAACATTTTAAATTTTATTTTATGTTTTTGAATGTTTTTACCTGCAGCGTTTAAGTGAGATGCCTCCAGTGCCCACACTAAGTCAGCAGAGTTACAGATGGTTGTGAGCCACCATGTGGGTGCTCTAAGAAGTGACTAGTGCTCTGTCCAACTGAGCCAATGTTCCAGCCCCCATCACTGGTTTTTTAGACAAGAGCCTCAAACCACCTCACCTACAGCAGCAACCACTGGCCCTACCAGTACACCTTGCATATCCTAGGTGTCTGAGTCTGCTTGGGCCTCACTTCAGCCCTGGAGAAGGGAGGCAGCATGCCAGAAAATACTTCAGCCTTTCATGCCAGGAAGCGTGTAAGATGGAAGCCAGAGCCACAAGTTGCTATAGAGAACTCATTAGTTAGTGTCTACGGCCACACCACCCTGAACGCACCTGATCTAATCTGATCTCGGAAGCTAAGCAGGGTCGGGCCTGGGTAGTACTTGGATGGGAGAACCAATAAGTAGGGGTTCAACTGAGGACTCTAGATTCCTTTTGGCAAAGTGGCCCCCCTTTCATTCTGCACATCTTAAGACAACGAACATTCCAATCCGTCTCCAAATACTCCATTTCTAATATCTCCCTCCATGTTCACAGGCCGAGAGCACCACTGAGAGCCTGGGTGGAACTAAGAATCAGTTCATGCTTCTCACAGAAAGATGCTGAGACCCACCTTGAAGTTGGGCTGGGCAAAGCACCGTGCAACAGCAATCATGGAGGCAGTCAGCGGGCCGGAGACACCAATGGTGGTCAAGAACTCAGAAATGTTGGGCGTGAGGCGGAAAGGGACTGGACGGTTGGCATCTAAGTCCCCAGTTGCATCATTTATGTCAAATCGGAAGTAAGCGACGTTCAGCTTGCCCGTGTCCTACGTTTCAGAGGGAGACATTTTTAAGTTCCACACTGGCAGGGCAGAGGCGTCAAGGCAGGATCTGGTTGTTGACTGCAAATTACCTGAGCAATCTGTAACATCTCAGGGTTGAGTCTATTGAGATGCAGGACAAACTCTGCAAAGCCGATGAGTGCCAGCTGGATGGTGAACATCTTCCGGAAGGTCCAGTAGTCTGTAGCGTTGGGGAAGGTGTGCAGGGCCCACTCCTTTAGCATGCTGCGGGGGACCATGTTGCTCTGGACCTCTTTGAGAATGTCTCGGAGGACCTGGAACACATCACTCTATGAGTCTTTGTCGGTGTTTTGAGCAGATAGAAAGCTCTTGTATGGCGACTCCTGGCTTACTTAACATCTGACTGAACACTGCAGACCTTGGTTTCCCGCTAAACTGACGTACCCACCGCCAGTGCGGCTGTGTGGAGCATGCCTCTCAGGGTCAACACACAGAGCCACTTTCACCTTCGCTGCCTCAGAATACAACAGCCAGCTAACAAAGGGACAAAGGATAGCTGGACACCAGTATCTTCTTTAAACCATGCACAGAGAAGTGTCATAAACCAAAGAGCTAATCAAAAAGAGCCGACATTTGCATGAACTCAGTTCTGTGATGCAAGACACCAAATCTCAGGAACTGAAGAGACAGCTTTAGTCCAACTGGGAAGTCAAAACCAATTTACCTACATCTCTAGAAGCCGAAAGCTCCTGACAACGGTCAGATGAGCTCTCATCTGGGAGCAACAGGCGGAATCTTCCAAGAACAGCGAACCTGTTGGCAATTCATGCGTCTTCCTGCCAGTCTCCCCGCTACCTCCACAGTGGCCAGGGCTGCTAAACCCTCACCCCAAGAGCTGCCCCCCACCTGATCTATCTGATCGACAAGGTCTGACCCTGTCTCCATTAAGTTCACTTGGCAATACAGTGTTTACTAAAGGAACTGAGGTAACTATTTAACACTGCAGGTATCAGAGAGCACACCATCAGCTGGAGCCTGCAAGAGCCTGGCCAAAGACAAGAACTGGTGCAGTAGAAGGGGCGGGAGGGGCAGCAGCTTTGACACAACCAGAACATTCCAGGAACTTAGAAGGTCAAGTGTGACCCTAAGGCTCTGTCCCAGTACAAGTGAGAGCAAAGACAAAGCTACAAACTGTAGAGTCATGCTGATGGCATGGCCCAGACAGACGCCATCAAAACAGACACGAGGCAGATTGGTTCACTCAGAACATCGGTCAAATCAAGAGCTGGGTGCTAGTTTAGTGGTAGCGTGCTTGCCTTGCATATGCGAGGCCCTCGCTTAGACCCCAGTACTGCCAAACACACACACATGCACACAAACAGGCTCATCGAGCCAGCTACTGACTTCCAAATTGAGCTGATTCCAAAGGCTACCTGCAACAGAGGAACAGACGAAGTCTAGGAAAGTCACTGGGTCTATGTGAATGTCTAGAATTCAATATAAAATACAAATCAGGGGCTGGAGAGACGGCTCAGCAGCAGGTTGCTATTGCAGGGGACCTGGATTGGGTTCCCAGCACCCACGTGGCTGCTTGCAACTCTAGCTCCAGGGGACCCACCACCCTCTCTGACTTTCAAGGGCACCAGACATGCAGACGGTACACAGATACGCATTCAGGCAAAAACGCCCATATACATTAAAAACGGGTACTTAAAGCAGAGAAACTGCTCAACTTAAAAACAGGTAGGGACTTGAACAGGTATCATGCAAAGACAAAAGATAAGAAGCCAGCAACACAAAGAGACTCTGTCATCACTGGGGAGAAATTACTAGTATTTCATGCCCTACCAGGTGGCTACAAGGGGGGAGGCAGTGGCTATGACACAGAGGAATCTATGACACAGGCACTCTAGAATGCAGTTCACTCAAATGTTAAAAACGTTCACTATGTGACCCGACAATTCTACGTCTGGGTGTAGAGATAAATATATTCTCAAAAGAAATGAATACATATTCACACAGGCAAGCGTGACAACGTCCATAGCAGCTCTCATTATATAGCCAAAAATAAATAAGTCATTCAGAAGCCACAACTGATAAACGGACAAACTGAAAGCACTATGCTCACACACTAGAAGAGAATGTGGCACTGGAAAAGGAACAGAGCACTGACACAGGCTAGCAGAGTGGGAAGTCAGACATGAAAGTCCAGTTCCATTCATGTCATGCCAACATCAGGCAACTCTAGAGACAGAAAGCACCATGGACCACCTGGGGCTGGACTTGGAGAAAGATGGTGCATGGTGATCAATGGCCATACAGCCGAGGAACAGCTACAGACACTCCAGCACGTGAATCTCATCTCAGTGTCCTGAGAGCTGGACCAACACCACTCCTTGGGCTACTAGTGAAGCACAGAAGCTGTAGCTAGTGGCTTCCTCTGATGGCCTTGCTCATGACCTTTGCCCAAGGGGGCTCAGAATGACCAGGCCATGACCTGTGCTATAAAACACCCAATTCTCTCTCAACTGACAAGGCCTCAGTTCTGTCTACAGGGACTCACTCCCTCTGCCTGAAGGGGCAGGGAGCTGCCTCAGACCATGCCAGCCAGGACCACCACAGACTCTCCCTGCTCAGGAGGTGGGAAGAACACCTTATGGGCTCTAGCCTAAATAAAACCCAATATTGCAGGACCCAGAGAAACTACAATGAGCCCCGGGCAACACAGGGCAGGTCATGGCTTCCACCCCGTGGCCTCTCCTGGTAAAGCACAGAAGGACCCCGTGGCACCTGGGGAGGGGCCAAAACAGCTGCCTCTTGCCGCTCCACACAACCCTGGACAAAATCTTCCCAGCCAAGGGCAGGAATCTGCAAATAAGGAGAGGGCCCTCTGTCACCCTGGGAGCACAGGCTGTCTGGGATCCTATGGCCCACTCGTGCTCCTGCCCCAGGCAACCCACACAGCTGGGTCCCAAAGATTTTGGTCAGTCACACTCAGCATTTTAGAAACCCCACAGGGTCTAGACAGGTGTCACCCAATGTCACTGGCTGCAAAGTGAGCATGTCACCCACTGGTGTTTAAAGTCTAATTTCTGAGTTTTTGTCTAAGTGCAGGGCAGGGACAATGAACTCTCCGAGGTCAAGAGCCTCACCACAAACCCCCTGCAGCAGATGGTCAGCCATCTGACCTCTCCCATCTCATCAGGAGTGAGGAGTCCCTGGTGGGACAGCCCACTGTAACCAAACAGCATGGACAGAAGCCCCGGGCAGTAGCTGGCCTCCTGCCTGGTACCTGGTGACTGGCCTGCGTTCCCCGTGCCTGCACTGTGGCCAGCCTGTCATAGTAACGGGAGATGGGGTTGTCGTGCTCGATGCCTTTCTTGGCACAGCGCTGCTTGTAGATTTCCACGAGGGAAAGCGAGGAGGGGTTGTCTTCCACGAGGCGCATCTGTGGGGACACAGCCACAACCCGAGGAACTGGGGAAAAAGGAGGCAGGGTGAGCAAGAGTGACCAGGTCAGCACTCAGCCCAGAGCACAGACAAAGCTGCAGAGCCCAGGTCACAGACCTCAGTTACTCAGCAGATGCCGTAGACACCAGTGGTAGGCTTAAGTCCTTGACAGGTGCACCAAACACCCTTTAGCGGGGACTCTACCCATGCTTACTCCTTAGAGGCCTTCTCTAGCTGGCCCACCCTGGCTCTAATGCACCCGTTACATCTGCCTACCTGCAACAAGAAGGGCTGGCCTCCACCTCTGCACAGAAAGGCAGCTGACATTTCTGTCACCTGAGGTTCAGTGACAGACTCTACTCATAACAGAAACCCTACAGTCTGTTCCCAGTGACGACTGCAGAGTTGAGCAGTGTGTACTCTGGGATGGCATCTGCCATGGCCAAACTCCTGAGCTCCGGTTGGGAGCAAGCAGCAGGTAGGTACACCGCCTGCTGCCATGGCACCACAGCTGACTCCCTGAGATGCCAGCTGGCAGTCACTGACTTCTGGGCACTTTGGGTTTTTCATGCCTATGGGGCAGTTTAGTGATAAAACAAAAGAATAATTAAGATACTACTTTAAGGAGTAAAGTCAGCTGAGACTGCCTTCCTCGGGTTGTACAACCTGGTGCGCCCTGTCTGCTGCTGAGCCCCAAGCATGGGGTAGTACTGTGGGCTGCACCACAGATGCTTGAGCTTTCTAATTTGAGGAGACCACAGCTGGCTTCCATCCAGGAGAAGTTCCCATAATGATTCCAAGACACCAAGTTGGACTTGACACTGCCTACTAACCCCGGATGGGAAGCAGCACGAAACACATACATGCTTTAGCACACACAGCTTTCTGATATGACAAATTTCTTCAGATTTCTTTTTGAATTCAAAAGACTTATTTTAGCTGGTGGAGGCAAGAAGCAGGTAGCTCTTTAAGTTTGAGGCCAGCCTGGTCTACAATAGTGATACATAGTGAGCCCCTATCTCAAAAAAACAAAAAATATGTAACAAAGCAACGCCTCCCCAAACCTATGGATTTTTATCTATTTATTCACTTTTTTATTTTTAAAAAAGATTTGTGTGTGTGTGTGTGTGTGCGCGCTGCCTGAATGTATGTATGTACACCATGAGAACACCTGGTGACCTGAATGTATGTATGTACACCGTGAGAACACCTGGTGACCCGAATGTATGTATGTACAGCGTGAGAACACCTGGTGACCCGAATGTATGTATGTACAGCGTGAGAACACCTGGTGACCCGAATGTATGTATGTACAGCGTGAGAACACCTGGTGACCCGAATGTATGTATGTACAGCGTGAGAACACCTGGTGACCCGAATGTATGTATGTACAGCGTGAGAACACCTGGTGACCCGAATGTATGTATGTACAGCGTGAGAACACCTGGTGACCCGAATGTATGTATGTACAGCGTGAGAACACCTGGTGACCCGAATGTATGTATGTACAGCGTGAGAACACCTGGTGACCCGAATGTATGTATGTACAGCGTGAGAACACCTGGTGACCCGAATGTATGTATGTACACCGTGAGAACACCTGGTGACCCGAATGTATGTATGTACTCCGTGAGAACACCTGGTGACCCGAATGTATGTATGTACACTGTGAGAACACCTGGTGGCCCGAATGTATGTATGTACACTGTGAGAACACCTGGTGGCCCGAATGTTATGTATGTACTCTGTGAGAACACCTGGTGACCTGAATGTATGTATGTACACCGTGAGAACACCTGGTGACCTGAATGTATGTATGTACTCCGTGAGAACACCTGGTGACCTGAATGTATGTATGTACTCCGTGAGAACACCTGGTGACCCGAATGTATGTATGTACATACACCGTGAGAACACCTGGTGACCTGAATGTATGTATGTACTCCGTGAGAACACCTGGTGACCTGAATGTATGTATGTACACTGTGAGAACACCTGGTGACCTGAATGTATGTATGTATGTACACCGTGAGAACACCTGGTGACCAGAGTGACCAGAGAAGAGCTACAGATGGCTGTGGGCTGTCATGTGGATGCTGGGAAACAAACCCAGACCTCTGCAGGAACAGGCAGCTGAGTGTGAGCCATCCTCTAACTCCTTATCTGTATTTGTTACAGGATGTGTACACTGTGTCTGTGTGGCTATGTGCACGGAGTGCAGCTGCTTACAGCCGACAGAAGGCGGAGCTGCAGCCTCAGAAACTGGAGTGAGAGCAGCATGTAGTCTCACGCATGGCCCCAAATCCACAGATTTTAGGATATTAAAAGTTAAAGGTCAAGTGTCTCTGATCAAAATGAACTAGGCTAAGCTGGTCAGGGAGGCACATATCTTTAACAGCATGTGTGGGAGGCAGAGGCAGGCAGTTCGCTGAGTTCCAGGTCAGAGAGACTGCCTCAAGAAAATAAACAAATAAAATAATATAAAAAAACACCAGAAGGGGTAGGGAGTAGGGCTGGTTATACCTTTGTCTATAAAGGATTAGAGCTTAGGCCCTTGCAGGAGGGTTCCCAATTTCAGAGACTACACACCAGGAAGCCTAGGGTAGAGACTGTATTGGGAACAACCTGGTAACATGGCCTGCTGCTCTTGGTGTAGCCCCAAGAAAAAGCAACCCCACACAGAACTACAGCTCCCAAACAAGACTGTGCCGAGCTGGACACAGGAGGGCGAGCCCCAGTGTGAGCCTGACCCACAGTGAGAGATCAGTTGAGGCAGGGCATGCCTGCGGCTGCTCCTTGCAGCTTCCCCGTCACACAGATGTGGCTCTCATACCTGTGAAGAACAAGTGCCTCTTGGTGGTCTCCTTTCTCTTCTCCAGGCAAGGGTTCAGCAGGCGAAGCAGCTGCAGCACACGCTCCTCCCGCCGTGACTCGGTGAGGCAGGCATCGTTCATGACCAGGTACGGGTAGATCTTGCCGTTGTGTCCCCGGATGTAGAGCCTGCGGGCCGCCGTGTTGTGCTTCTGGACAATCTCCACTCGGGGCATGAAGCTACAGGAGCAGAGGGAGAGCATGAACAGACCCTTCCTTGGGGAAACAGTGTTACGGACGGTCACAGACAAACAGGACGTATCCAGGACGGACGGAATGAAGACAGGGAGGAGGGGGACTCAGAGGAAAGGTAAACAGGTGTGGGTGTGTGCAAAGACAGAGCCAATTCAGAAATAAGAAACAAGCTGCACGCCAGTTACTGGAGGCAGCCTCTCCAAAGTGCTGCTCATCCTCAAGTGGAATTCAGCACACTCTAGTCAGTTCTACAACTGCCAAACATGCTTTTACTTTTATTTGCTTATTTTGGCTTTTTTGTTTTGTTGAGACAGAGCTTCTCTATCCAGCTCTGGCTGCCCTGCAACTTGCTTTGTAGACCAGGCTGGTCTCCTACTCACAGAGAACCTCCTGCCTCTGCCTCCCGAGTGCTGGAATTAAAGGTGTGCACCACCACCGTCAGCTTCTAATTACATTTTTAGTTTCATTTTGCATACATGATGTACTTGTGGCTTCTCTCCTTCCGCTGGCCACCTAGTGGGTTCTAGCTGGATCATGAGGCGTGGGGGTCAGAGTGGGTTCTCTCCTTCCACTGGCCACCTAGTGGGTTCTAGGTATTGAAGCTGGATCATGAGGCGTGGGGGTAGGCCTCTTTACTCACTGAGCCATTCATTGGCCCCTTTTCTGTTGTTCTGAATAGGGTCTTACCTGACCTGCCTGGCCTAGTACTTGCCGTGGAACCCAGAGTGGCTCTAACTCAGAACCATCTTCCTGCCTTAGCACCCTGACTAGGACTTAGAAATGTGCACCACAACACCTGGGCATAGATATGTTTTATTGCATGTCAAGAGTTAATAAACAAACAGAATAACAATCTTATTTTCTATTTGGTAACTATGGTATCATACTGGATTACTATATAGGAAAAGTGGCAGGGTAGTCAGGGAAGCTTGTCTTTACAATATACAGTTGAGGGGACTAGAGAGATGATTCTGTGGGTAACAGCACTGGCTGCTCTTTCAGAAGACTGAGGTTCAATTCCCAGCACCCATGTGGTGGCTCACAATCGTCTGTAACTTCAATTCCAGGGGACCTCCCCACCATACATTCATGCAGGCAAAACACAAATGGACACAAAAAAATACCACTCGTAAAACAACATACAGTTGATAAGATATGTCAAGACCTCAATTGTCTAAGCACCAGTAAATTAAAGTTAAAAAAAAAAAAAACCAAAAGGAGGGGCTGGAGAGATGGCTCAGTGGTTAAGAGCACTGCCTGCTCTTCCAGAGGTCCTGAGATCAATTCCCAGCAACCACATGGTGGCTCACAACCATCTGTAATGAGATCTGGTGCCCTCTTCTGGCCTGCAGACAGAATACCAAGAATACTGTATATGTGTACATAATAAATAAATAAATCTTTAAAAAAAAAAAAAACCAAAAGGAGTAAACACCTGGCACAGTTCAGTTTGCCAAGTTCGATGGTGACTTAGAAAAGGTCTTTGGAGATAAACCTGGCCTTCTCTGAGGGCACTAACCCTGCAGTCAGCTCAGGTCCTGGAAGACACCAACAACAGAACTGTACACCCCACACCAAGGAACCAGCATGGTAGGACCCCAAAGCCCCTCTACACACCAGGCCCTGCGCTCACCGAGCGATCTTGATGTAGTAATGCGTTGGCTTAGGCATCAAAAACTCCCCAGGAATCTCCACTTCGGCTGTCTGAGCTGAGAAATTGCTCAAGAACCGACACTTTTCTTCTATGAGGAAGAATTTGGGAAGCTGCTTGGTTTTAGCTTCAAGGATTTTGATCCACTTTTTCAATTTTGAAATGAGATTATGAAGCTTCATGGATCCTGGGACACTAAAGTCAAAATCTGCAGAATAAAATAAACACGATGAAAACCAGCTTCAAGGGCTGGGTTCAATACAGCAGGGCTGGTGAACGCCTGCACAGCAAGCAGGAGTCCTGTGATCCGCCCAGAACAGGGCTGCCGCGAGGGTGCAGGGGGGCAAGGCGCAGGCCTTTGGCTGTCCCACCTACAGCCCTGTGTGAGCTTCATAGGAGCAATCTGTTTCAGGTTAGTTGATGTATTTCCTTCCTCCCTTCCCTCCACATCTATCTGGTTTACAGTCGAACTGTTTCCATGACGACTAAGATCAGCCCACACTCCAGCACCAAGCTGCACTTTCTGTTCTGTCACTGAAGTCCAAGTCCTCACAGGGGCTGGTGCTGCAGCTCAGTGGAAGACGGAGCCACAAGCGTGGGTTCTCTGAGACTCACCCCAGCAGAGGTGTCCACCAGTAACTCCCTTCCATGGCTGAGTCGGGATGAACGACACAGCTATTCTATGCTCTACCTCCTGGAGCAGGCCTGGATAGTTTCTCGCTTGAATATTAGCAGGGAAAAAATATTCATGCACACCTTACTACATGAAAATCCAAGTGCCCTCCCTTCTCTTTAGGGCTACTGGTGGAGACAAGCTCATTACGTACACACAGAATCTGGAGAAGGTCAGATTGTTCTCATTTACCTTTGGCTGCATCTGAGGAAACCTTGTGATTTTAACTTTAAAATTTTTGGTTTTGTAGCTTTCACACTGAAAACCGAGTGCTTCAATTCATATCTGATTCTGTTTCAAACTACATTGAATGGAAGGATCTGAGGCATAAGATTAAGACAGTGAACACCGGCCTCCAGTTAAAAGCAGGCGGTCCTTGGTGTGTCAGTAAAGTGCGATGGTAAAACGTTCATCTCAGGTGCTTCCCTCTAACAGGGTGACGGCACTGCTGACTTCAGAGGCCAGAATCAGAGCTAACAGTAGCGAGTTCCCTGGTAAAAAGGAGGGCAAAGCTCAAAAATTCTTTCTCTTCCTTATCATCTCTGTGGGTATATAATGTCTTTATGTGTGAATACAGGTACAGAGTGCAGGGTTACAGGCATGCACATGCCTGGATGTTCCTCAGCAAAGGTCTACCAGGTGGAAGACTCAGCATGAGGCGACTGTGTTACCCTCTAACGCTTATAAGTTCACCAACTTATAAGACTCAAGTGTTCCCACCAATAGGAGCCCAAGCCTTCCCAGACCGACCCGTGAGGTGACAGGGCCACACTCTGCAAGCCAGGTAGAGGGACAGTAGGCTGGAACTGTAAAGCATCTTGCATAATCAACAGGTATCTACTATAGGTACAAACACAACACACCATTTTAGCTGCATTCCTTTTTCGAGACAGGGTTTCCCTGTAGCTTTGGAGCCTGTCCTGGAACTAGCTCTTGGAGACCAAGCTGGCCTTGAGCTGCTTCTATCTGGGATTAAAGGTTACATCACCACCACCTGGCTTTAGTTGCGTTCTTTTTTTTTTTTAAAGGATAATAAGGAAATCACTGAAGTTTTGGGCCTGGAGGTGTGGCTTAGCAGTTGAGTATTTAGCCAGCTTGAGGGAAAGAAAGAAATACACTCCATGTCCCTATAGTTTCAGTATGCATCAGTGAAAAATGATGTTTTAGACAGTTACAAGAACAGTAAGTAAAAATGTCTCATTTGAGAAACTGAGGCGTCTGCATCTTGCCTCCATGTCCTCTCTGATGGTTAGTGACCTCTTTGGGATAAGTTGCTCTAAACAGCATGTTGAGCTCCGTGTTGTGTAAACACATATGCGAGCTAGGGAGTGGTGAGATTCCCTCAGATGAGGTGGGAAGAGACCAGGGGAGGATTTGAACACCTAAAAGTCTAGGAAAGAAAATGCCTTCACATGAACCACAAGTAATAAAACAGTCTCCCTGTCATCCTGCCTCCTGAGTGCTGGGATCACACAAAGTCTAAGCAGCACGTGCCCAGTGCAAGGCTCACCTGTGGTGAACTGGCCCTTCAGCTTCTGGAAGACGGGGTCCTGGGCTGTGGCTTGTGCCCGGCGGGCCAGAGACTCAGAGGCTGCACTGGAGAACATGGTTGAGACATTGGACACGTTCTCCAGGCCCACTCCGAAAGTGCTCACCAGCTTCTTGACAAAGTTAAGCGTGTGAGGGGTAATCTTGGCGTCAGATACAGCGCCGCTCTTTTCAAAGGCGACAGAGTAACATTTTGCCAGGCCCTGCTGGAGCTGCCTGAGCACCTGACAGAAGAAACGAAGACCATCAGCCAGAGGGCAGCGAGGCAGCCAGTGTTACCTACGAAGTTTCACACCAACAAGCTGGCCCTGAACACGTGGATTGTGTCACCAGCTGAAGCGACTGCCGTCAAGAAGACAGCACAGTCCTTCCCTCACACGGTCAGAAGTGCCTGAGGCTGTGGAGGGTACTGCAGCGAGGAGTGACTGCCTACCTTCACTTCCCTCTCATCATCACATGTAGTCCAGCTTGGTTTGAAACTCCTGAGATTCCTGCCCCTACCTCCTGAGTTCCAGGACTGGAGGAATGGGTCACCATGGTTTGTTTACATGGTGCTGGGCTTTGTGTATTCCAGGCAAGCGCTCTACCTACTGAGTTACAAAAACTTCCGCCTTCATCCCCTCCCCATTATTCAATGACTTGAAGCTGCATGGTTCGCATTCAACTGTCAGCAGCAAGATGACCAGACACCCAGTCTGAGGACAGCATGTCTGTAGGCGCTTCCGTCCACGTCCTCTCTGGGGAGGCAGAGATGCAGCTCGGGTCCACCTACCTCCTCGTGCCAGTTCTCTCTGAACCAGACCATCTGGTCGACGATGCCTTCCAGGGAAGACAGGAGGGTGGGGTGAAGCTCCCGCTGCATGTGCATGATGCGGCTGCAGCGCCACATGGGTGCTGTTGCTCTTATGGGCCCTGGATCTGATGCAGAATGGGACTGGTTACCCACTGAACTGGGCTGCTGTTGTCCAGAATCTGAGAGCAACACACACAACGCCAATGTCAGCGCAAGACCCACTTATGACGAGTTTAGAGTGCTCCAAGACCCACTGGCCACAGGAAGGCGGGTTTGTGCCATTGTGGGACAAGACCTTTCACCCCAGGGACAGGGCAGAGATGCCCTGGTTCTAGGAGCAGCTGCCCCACTTGGTTGGGCCAGCAGAGAGCACGGTCAGCTCTGCCCTGACTACAGGTAGTTCAGGGAAGAGCCAGTGTGTGTGCCAGTGAAGCAGAGTCCAAGTGGGCAAAGGCCATGGCTCCCTGAACCCCTTTCATCATCAGTTGTCTGACAGAAAATATTTGGAAAATGACTTCCCAACATATTCCTTGCTACTGAAGTTCAAAGAACCGAAAAGCAGCTAAAACAAAACAAAACAAAACTGTTCTACACACTTCTTTCACCCACTTGCAAAAATGGTCTCTTTCTGAGAAACATGCTACAGAACACTGCATGACCAATTTCTGGCTTGAGCTCAATGTATTTAGTCAGGAACTAAGAAAATAACCTTCATCTTTAAATGACCAAGCCGGAGTTGAGTGCACTGTGCGTCTGTGCCCACTTGGTCTTATTTCCTCTGGTGCAACCAACATGAGGAGGCCAACTGGTTTATGATGCACCAAAGCTTACCAAGTACCCCAAACCACTAGGTCAGTCCTTTCCTCAGTAAGGCTCTTCAATGTAGATCTAAAGTCATATTCTCTGTTCTTAGAACAACTGGAGACCAGATTGCTCACAGTCCTCAACAGGTCCACAGCACATCTGCACACGGCCATCTTTGTGCCCAGAAGAGCTCTCTAATTTCCTACAGCTGGGGCTTCACCAATTTATTCCACCTTCAGTAAGTCACCCCCACTGTGGCAGGGGAGAACCACAAACTACCCAGCCATTAGGCTTAGTCCTCTGGCCCTGACCAAAGAGAAGACTGGCCACACAGAAGAGGGGAGCTGTGGGCAGGTGTGAGCCTGCAGCAGTAGTGCTCTGGGGTACCCCAGACTGACCCCCTGAGACCCCACCAGCTTTCCCAGCCAAGACATACCACTCTTATAGCGCTCTCTCTGCTCGATCTTCAGGGTCAGGTACAGAGTACGGATGGGAAAGTAGACTGCTTGCGGATACACTCGTCCAACCTGCTGGGAGCCAGCAAGGAGTCAACAGCATTGTTCCCCAATACATGCTCTGGGTGTTGGACAATGTATAGGGAGAGTTAAGCATGAGCAAGCACTGAATGGGCTTTGGTTGTGCATTTAGGTCAAAGAGGCCAATACCAAGAGACTGATGTAATATATGTAGCTGTTAGCCACCAAATGAAATCTCTGGCTCTGTTGTTTAAAGCCCCAACAGACCACGTCTCATAAATTCTACCTGGTGACCATTAATAGCAGAAACCTCACTCTATTTTCTTCAGTAAATCTAAGGAAAGCAAGAGACACTGACCCCAGACCTGGATCTCAGCCAATCACAGATTCCTATGTATCTGTTGGTCTTGATATTGAGCTCAAGCCATTTCAAGCCATACAGTGACTCTAAATAAAGGACAAGCCCACTAAGTGCAACATCTGGTCTGTGTAACCCTAGTCTGTGTAACTGCGGGAGGAGTCAAAGAAACATGCACTCATGGGGGCAGCCATCAGTTCTACCATGCTAGCTTGTGACCAAGGAGATTACGCGGTCACTCAGACCCTTCCAGATGTGCCACAGAAGAAAACGGGCACATCTAACTGCCAAGGCCATGTGGCACCTGGTTTGTGTGTACAGTCACTGCATTAGTGACAATACAGGACAGACTGAGGCAGTAACCCGGCAGCTAGGCTCTAGGCAAAACGTCAGGGTTCAGGAGCATCACTGCCATGTACTCTCAAGCAAGTGTCTCTTCTAGATTGTTCTTACAGGACAATCTCCATGTAAATGGAACCAACTAGATAGGTGCTGCCTGTTCTGTGGGGCACAGCGGGTGGTTGCTTGCTCAGGAGCTGGGATTTTAAGAAGTAACAGAGGCCTTGAGCATCCCACCGCACCACTACTACTTAAGAATCTTCTCTAGGGCTGGAGAGATGGCTCAGCGATTAAGAGCACTGGCTGCTCTTCCATAGGTCCTGAGTTCAATTCCAAAGCAACCACAAGGTTGCTCACAGCACCTATAATGGGGTCTGATACCCTCTTCTGGCCTGCAGGTGTACGTGCAGACAGAGCACTCAGACATTAAAAAATAAATAAATGCTGGTGGTGTAGTGGCGCACGTCTTTAGTCCCAGCACTTGGGAGGCAGAGGCAGGCAGATCTCTTGAGTTTGAGGCCAGCCTGGTCTACAGAATGAGTTCCAGAACAGCCAGGGCTACAGAGAAAAATCCTGTCTCAAAAAACAAACAAACGAACAAATGTAAGGTCTTCATCCCTCAGACTCCTACATCCATATACTCCATGGGGTTCAGGCTTGCTTAACTCTACCTGGCTGATGAGGTTGAGGAGCAGCTTGCCCTCGGAGCCCACCAGGCAGGTGAGGAGCTGTGGAATCCATGCCAGCCACTGGATGGGGGGCACACCGATGCAGTATTTGTCCACAGCATCCGCCAGTGTATTCTTGTCATCATCAAAACTCAGAAGCCACAACACCTAAGGCAGAGGGCATGCTTTAGTTACATGAGAATTCTGAGAGCCTCAATCAAGTGGCTTTTCCCCGACCTTAAATGAAGTGGTGCTACTGGCCACGAGCGGCAATGAATTCAAAGCTTAATCTGTAACCTTTACAGCTGAAGAATCTGTAACTTGAATCCAGTTTTACTGCTAAACGATCCAACCTGGAGACCAGCAGTAACTGCTGGAGGTGACAGAGATAACCTGCTTGTTCACAGGTGGACCCTCACCCAGTCCAAACAGATTTTTATGAGAATCTGATCATCAGCAATCCACAGCAGGCAAACCACATGCTGGTGCCTGGTCCTTCAGAGCTTGTGACTGCAGCGTGCACGAGGGTGATGCTGCCACAGCACCTGGCTTAGCTACAGTGTGTGCTCATGTGCACTCCAAAGCTCATGTTCAACCCGGATTCGAAATCCCCAGCAGAGCTTATTCCTATGTCTACTGCAAACATTAATTCTAACTGTGCTGAGGCACTGGATGGAGAGCGTGCCAGGGTGGATTTCTGTTCTTCTGGACTAGAAGGTCCTGCCCAGAGTGTGACCCCAGAGAGACTAGACATAAAGGAAAGGCCAAGACCCCAGGATGTTTAGGCCTTCACTTCCTTAGCTTCAACTGTGCCACGTCCCACTGTAGGGAGATGGAAGTAAGTGAGGGCAAGGAAGCAGACCTCACTCAGATTTGGAGCTGGACCTTGACCCAAGCCCAAAGCTGCTTTGCGGCAAAGATCAATCTCCAGCCTCACCTTGGCCAAGTACTTCCTAGATTTGCTCTCGTTCTGGTGCCGGCAAGCATGAAGGTAGCAGGTGATGGCAGACACGCCCAGGTGCAGCTGCCGCTCCTTCACGAAGATGCTCTCCAGGTAGTCACCCCACATGGCCCACGCCTTCACCAGCACATCGTGCATCTGCACGGCTGCTGAGAATGCTTTGTTGGCTTCCTCTGATCTGTGTGGAACCCAAAACACGCCACATATGACAACACCGCTTCAGACACAGGATTTCAACCGAGAACGGCTCATACCTGTCACCCCAGCACTCAGGCAGCTGGGGCAGGCAGGAGGATCAAGGTCGAAGCTAGCCCAGAACACACAGTAAGCTACGGGCCAGCCTAAGGAACACTGTCAGACACTATTTTATAAACCCACAATCAAGCAACCAAATTGAACACTGAATATTTAACATATTCATGGAGCTGCTGTGGCCTTCCTTAAAGCAGCCACACTGATTCCCGGCAACGCCAAGCCCCCGGCCACCAGTCTGCTCTTCATCTTGGTGGAATGATATACCTGACACACTTCTTCATCCTACGAACCTTCCAGTCAGATGTCACCTAGTGCAGCACAGTGATTCTGAGGCACCCACACAGAACCACTGGATGTGCAGAGAAGACTGTTCACTTAACACTGATGCTATTCTACACTGGTTGTAGTGACTAGTGCTACACTGCTAGACACTCTGGAACAAGCATTGCTTTGCTTAGGGAACCTCTGGGGCCTAGGGCAACTTATTTTAGTCTTAATGTTTTCTGTGAAACTGCCACTCGTCAAATTACTCCACAACAGTGATACAAGATACCACATTCCTACCACACTACTGATGTGTAGGACAAACCAGAAAAACATAGGCCTAAAGGCTCATTTTCCAAACCAAACTAGAAGCCAATTCCAAAAGCACAGGAAAGGCAATGACCAAGTAGGAGTTACCTAGCAAGACATGGTGGGGTTCTATACAACTTTCTGCTCCAAACTGGATCCCAGATGGATCTGGTCCACAGTCGGAGCTGGCAGTGGCTCTACAATAAAAACCACTCTCCTAAGTTGGGCAGGGAATTAGGAGGCTCAACAGGATGACTGAGCTGAGGAGCTTGGATCCTGACTGGGTAGTGCACAGCAAGACCAGCTGAAACAACAGAAGCCCACACCACATCAAAAGAAACAACTGTACTCCCAACAGAGCCTAAGGAACCAGGTGAGGAGCCCTTGTCACCAACGGGTCTGTCACTTTTCTCTAAGACGCCATGTGGGGCTACACGGCCCTGCTGTGAGCTCTTCTCGGCAGAGGGCGCCGTGCACAGAGCATCTCACTAACACCATGAAAACCATGCAATTCAGCTCCAGTCCTCATACTGGCTTCACATTCCTAAGGAAGAGCTTGAGACCCTGCCACCCGGTCCACACAGTCTGCATACTTGTTTATCTGAGCCAGGAACATTCCCTTCAGAGCGTAGAACTCAGCTGTCATCTCCTTCGTGAAGTATTTCAGGTTTGTGGACTCAATAACTTCAAGGCCCTGTTCGGGAATGGAGAGAGGGAAAAGTCTCTTGGAATTTCTAGACAATTCATCAAGTACTTACAAAGCCCATCTTTCTGAAGCACCATGTCCAGCCAGACTTGCTGTCTCTTTCACTTGGTTCTCGGGGCACAGGAGGGCCAGGACTGACCTTAACTCCTCCTTTCTAGCGTTTTTTCTTCCTCAAACCCATCACTAAGCGCATGGCAGAACAGACCACAGATGCAGTCTTAACATTGAATTCTTTCCTTTCATTCCTTCTTTTGGACAGTTCCCACTGTCAAGCTGTGTTGGGAACATTCTCATCTTCCTTCCTCTCTGCCTGGCCTAGGAGCCCCGACAAGGTCACTTCTCCAGGACCCTACCTGCATGCACTCATTCTTGCCCATCACTCCTGCCAGCTGGAGGTAGCATTTCACTTGCTGTCGAATCTTCTGGAAGCAATCCACGATGGGAACAGTAGGGATGGTATGAATACGGCTCAGTATGTCCAGTGCCACATTAACTAGACCTTGCTTCCGGGCAATTTTCCCGTACTGGATGATGGCTGAGGCTGAAGCATGGACTCCAAGCATGGCATTATTGGAGCTTGGATCGTGGTGAGAGCTATTTTCATACGCAGTTACAATAGCTAAAGAACAAAGGAATTAGCTGTCAGGTGTGTCACATGCTTCTCTAAGCATGTAACAATCAGGCTTAAAGAAAAATGAAGAAGACACATAACATGGCTCATGAAAACAGGATACACCCTTATTGCTTTCCCGGGAATCCTGTGACACAGATTAGAGCCAGGATGGGGCTCAGTTGGCAGGATACTTGCCTAACATCCATGAAGCCCTGGGTTTGTTCCCTACCACAAAAATGGGACATGATGAAGCAGGCTTGTAGCCCCAGCCCCAGGAAGCTGAGGAAGAAAGATCAGAAGTTCAAGGTTATCCTCAGCCCTCAAGCTAAAAGAGGCCAGCTTGGGGTAGATGAGATCCTGTCTCAAAGGGGGAAAAGGGAAATCTAGAGTAAGTTTGTCTATCTTCCCTGAGAAGGTCATGGCGTCACAAGGTGGGTTCTCAATATAACGATGCCTGGTGGGTTTAGGGCAGGAAAAACAGGAATGGACACAAAGCCAGCTGAGAACAGGTGCTTCTAGGCAGGGCTTGGAGACAGAGTGTGCCACCACTCACTCGCCATGGCCTGCACTGAGGTCCAGCAGGAATTCCCTGCTAAGTGGGTAGATTGCATGACCCGCACCCGAGGTCCAGCAGGACTTCCCTGCTAAGTGGTTAGAATGCAGGACATGAAATCCTCCCACTGCTTCCCAGCTTCCCCACTCCCTCACCATCACCACCGCTACCTCTTACATCTACCCCAGAACACAAAATCTGGGGAAAAAAAAACAAAAACAAAACAAAACAAAACAAAAAAAAAACGAAGACATGAAACCAGCACAGCGGGGCGTCTGGAAAATTACATGATGAATGCATGCCGGACCAGGTCGGTTTACCCTGGTAATGGTGCTGCCGCCACATGAAGACGCTGCTCCAGTGGGACAAGTCGTCAGACACGATAGGCAGCCGGTTCCTCCAGGTCTTCACCACCGTCTTCATGTCATGGAGGCTGTTGTTCCTGCCCAGGTTGGTGGGCTGCAGGCCCGCATTTATCTGTGCAGCTTCCTGAAGCTCAATGATCTGCTGGGCAGCCTGAGGGGAGCATGGAGAAATTCCACAGCTGGGTTGGGAGCTCAGCAGGTAAGGGTGCTTGCTGCCAAGCCTGACCACCTGAGTCAACTTCAATCGGATGGAGTTTGGTCCCCAGAACCCATGTGATGGAAGGAGAAAACGGATTCTGAAAAGTTGTCCTCTAACCTCTGCACCTAGGCTAGAATGCATACACAAATACAAAACCAAACAGCCCAAGCTGACCACGATAGTGCACACCTTTAATCCCAACGCTCAGAGGCAAAGACAGCTGGATCTCTGAGTTTGAGGCCAGCCTGGTCTTCAAAACAAGTTCTAGTACAGTCAGGGGTACACAGAAAAAACCTTACTCAAAAAAAACCCAAAACAATAACAACAAGAAAAAAAAAACCAACAAAACAGCCCAAATCACTGAAGGGCTCCCTGGAAGTATTCTTATGGGTGTTGCCAGGGTTTTCTCTAAAATTTCTTAGTTAGGAGGCTTGTATGCAGAGATGGCTCGGTGGTAAAGGTGCTGACTTCCAGACTGAGGACCTGAACTGATCTGAGACATAGAGGAAGAAGAGAACCAAATGTCCCAAGATGTCCTCTGACTTTGACACACCACACACACACACACACAAACAAAAACATTGGATGTGGTGATGAGCATTCAGAAGAAAGGAACAAATGGATCTCTATGTATGAGTTTGAGACTAGCCTGAGTTCTAGGCCAACCAAGGCTACCTAGTGAAACCCTGTCTCAGAAAACAAAACCATCCAGCAGGTGGCACATGCCTTTTATCCCAGCACTCAGATCTCTGAGTTCATGGCCAGCCTGATCTATAGAAGGAATTCCAGGACAGTCAGGCTATGCAGAGAAACCTTGCTGTGGGATAATGCTCTTGTACACTGTAGATTTGTCACTCATATTGGTTTAATAAAATGTGTACTGGCCAGTAGCCAGGCAGAAAGTATGGGCAGGGTGACCAGACTAGGAGAATTTTAGGAGGAGGAAAGGCAGAGACACAGTTGTCAGCCAGATGTAGAGGAAGCAAGATCAGAATGTTTTACTGAGAAAAATTATCAAGTCACATGGCTAAATCTACGTAAGAATTATGGGTTAAGATCTAAGAGCTATTTAGTAATAAGCCTGAGCTAATAGGCCAAACAAACAGTTTATAATTTAATATATGTCTCTGTGTGTTCCTTTGGGACTGAACAGCTGCAGGACCAGGCAAGACAGAAACTTCTGTCTACAAACCCCTGTCTTGAAAAACAAATACAACAACAAAAAGACTTCTTAGTGGTGTGAAGGCAGCTATCACTTGGGTTGGATCCCTTAGAACTGATAGCCCAGATGGTTGTAAAGCACTGGGAACCTGAACCTGGGTCTTCTGAAATAGCCCTCAGTGCTCTTAACCATCTCTCCAGCCCTAATAATCATCTTTAAATGCAGTAGTAGGACCCGCTGACGACTGGCAAACACTGCCATTACAAACCATTAGCAAAGTAGTGAGAAATGAGACTGCTTTTCATTCACTTTCCAAGATACTCAGACATCAGGATCATGAGACAAGCTGCATTCTATACTTCATGCTTTAAATAAATAATTGCACAAAATAATTTCATGTTTTCACAAGTAACTGTTACTCATGATTGGTACTTTTATTGAAAACTCAGAAATGCAGCCATTAACTGTTTTTATGCAAAGACAACTTTCAGCAGTCAAGAGATGGGGTTGCTTGCCTAGCATGAAGGCCCTTGGTTTAAGGTTTATTACCACCACCCCCTACCCCCAAGAAAACTCTGGAAATTCAACACTTCACAGCAGCAGCGACTCTCTCCCACACTCTAGAGTAAGGGACTGCTGGTAACTAAAAGCTTCATAATATTCAGTAATCTAGACCTGTACACTCACTCATGTGCAGAGTAACTGTCATTTTAGGGCATTCTTTCTGAAACAGAGGTAAGCCGAGGTAAGAGCACATAGAGAAGACTGGAACAGCAACAAGGCACTGTTCACTAAAGCTGTGGCTCCTGAAGAGACAATCTCAGACAGGAAGTCGCTATGTTTAGAGAAGCTGCAGTGCTCTGCCCCGAGTTCCTGCCCCCAGAACTTACTGGGATTTAACCTCTTAAACCAACTATGGTGTTTTAAGAGATGCCCAGGATTGGATTAAGAGACCCCAGATGAAATACTAGCTTCTCTGTAACACGTTCTGATGTCCCCACTGTTCTTCCCAGAAAGAAGCCTGTCACAAAACGTGGGCCTCTGATCTTTTACCTCTAGAAACTGACCCCAAATGGACTGTCTGGGATGGTTCATATATAGCCCATACTGTGCTAATTATAACACAAAACAGATCGATATCCATACCATGACAAATCTAACATACTGGTTTAGTCTCAAAAGTACTCTTTCATGGGCAGGAGAGATGGTTCAGAGCACTGGCTGCTCCTCCAATGTCCCTGAGTTCAATTCCCAGCAACCACATGGTGGCTCACAACCATCTGTAATGAGATCTGGTGCCCTCTTTTGTCATGCAGGCATGTATGTAAAAGGAGCACTCATATACATAAATAAATACATCTTTTAAAAAAGTACTCTTTCACAAATCACCAGAAACATTATTACTGAAGCCTAAGGAAGATATCGGGGCACAAGTCATTTCAGCTTTTCAAGGCTGGATGGTGCCTGTCAGAATAGTAGCTTCACACTGTTATGTGCCCAAAACATCGCCCAGATGGTAAAATCACAATCCCTTTTAAGAATGTCTCAGATCCTCGGCTCCAAAATGAAAAGCCACACTGTGTTCCCCTGATGTTCTGACTCTGGCCTTCGTTTCCTGAGGATGAATTCCCAGGGGGAAAGGATGAAACCAGGAGAAAAAGTTTTCTTTATTGCTTGGCTCATCTATGGACCTCAGCTTCCCTGCAGCGCTAAGGACTCTAGGAGGGGGCAATACCCACCTGCAGAAGAGGTGTGTGCACGTGGGACACCACATGGGGCAGCCGCCGCCACTCACGGATGGCAAGGCTGCTGGCCATTTCCACCAGGCGCTCTATGAAACTGAGCTGCTGCTCCTCGGGGTGGCAGATGGCCAGGTATCCTCGGTACATGTTCACCTTCCACGCCATCTCCTTCGGACAGCTGACCTCCACCTGGAGTGAGGGGCGACAACCAAGGTGGTGATGATGCTCTCCAACTCTGGCCAATTACACAAAGCCACACACAGAAGTCTGGCCCTAAAGTAAAAACTGACTTTCAATAGAGAAGCCAGGCATTTACACTGCTCTTCTGAGATCCTCTCCTCAACTTGGGTGAGCAGCCAATCTCCTGGGTTGCAGAGTGCACCACAAAAGCTCCCAGGGAGAAGACAGAGACTACACTCTTGTCATGGTGCCATATGCACAGACCAATAAACACCTCACTCCCACTGTACACCACACCACCATGCCCAACACACTTCAGAACAAGAGCCTGTCCCTATCAGCGGCTTTTCAGATAACAGTAAACACATCAGCCTAGGCTGCTCCGGCTCCAATCTTCTGTTAGTCCTGATGATTCTTCCGACAAAAATACACCAACACTTTCAACTTAATTATTCCAAACTGCTTCACAATGTTATTTTGGTTCTCAAAGGTTAAGGTCTCTACACCCAATCCTCATTTGTACATAAAACTGAACGACAGAGGATGGAGACGGCTTAGCAGATCTAGAATACCTGTTGCTCTTGCAGAGCACCTGAGTCTGGTATGAACATTCACAACAGACAGTTTATAACCGCCAGTACACCCCTAACTCCAGCCCCAGGAGATCTAACGTCCTCTTCTGGTCTCTACAGGTACCGCGCGCGCGCGTGCACACACACACACACACACTAAATGCTCAATTAATACCAAACTTACTCAGATCTAGGCAAGATTTCTGTGACAGAAAGACAGGCAACGTGGTCCTTGCTAACAGCACATGACAAGGGTCTTACCTGCACCAGTGCCTCCTTCATGGCAGTCCAGTTGGAGACCCTCCATGCACATTCCAGGACCAGGTAGGGATTTATGTGACCTTTGGACTGGCCAAACTCAGTCAAGGCTTCCCACTGGTTCAGTTCCTTGGAGCACCTAGGAGACCAGGGTCAAAGTAGCTCAGTCAGGACAACACACTGACAGACTTGGAAAGGCAAAGGGTTTGAAGACAGCATCACTACAGAGGAGAAGAGGGCTGGAGTACAGACTGCTGTGGGACGATATTCCCACTTGCCCTCAGGAGACCTGCCTGTCCTATGACCACACGGCCCCTGAGGGAAGGCAGCAATGACTGGTTCCTAACTAGTACATTTAATTATACATGACATTAGTTTCTCAGATTCTGTAGCAAGCAACCCTTTTGAGAAAACTCAGGATGAACTGACAGAGACACGTTCCCTTGCTTCTTTAATTCATTCATTAAGACTGTCTGTCCCCTGACAGGGTCTTTCTATACAGCCCACACTGGCCTCAAACTCAGAGCTCTGCCTGCCTCTGCTTCTACTGTGTTGGGATTAAGGGTGTGTGCCCCCATGCCCAGTCCATCCATACACTTCTATACCAGGGGATTCATATGGAGTCACATAACTGAATCCCAGGTGGCCAGGTAGTTAGTGATACTAACTGGCTCTAGACATACAAGCACACAGTAGCCTAAAATCAAACACATAATGAACCTGAGACGCTTCTGGAAATATCCAGCATGTTGAACTATGTAACTACTACAGCCTTGAGCCCCCCTTCATGATGCCTATGACCGCATGCCATGAGATGCCAGTGAGTGCTGCGAGACACCTTAGCTCAGGTTCCAGACAAACAGCTGTATGCTGTGACTACAGTGCTTTATCGTGCTTACAGTTTTCTGGCCTAACAAAGAAAAACAAAGACTGTAGTGTTTCTCTGCCATTATTCCTTGGCACACACATATCGAATCTCTGTATCTCTGGACTGGACTGTGTTAGAAATCTGTTGTTTGCTGGGCTGGCAAGATATCTCCGTGGGTAAAGCTGCTTGCCACCAAGCCTGAGGTACTTAGAGGAACACCGTGGAAGGAGAGGATGAAGGCCATAGCTGCCCTCGGAGAGCCATACATGCGCCCTGGCATGCGCCCTGGCATGCGTGTATCCCACACATACAAGGCCTGCTCCGCTCACCTAATCCAGTGGTCCTCCCACAGCTGGTACTCAGGGAAAATGGCAGGGGAGGCATTACTCCGCTCATGTTCCTTTTTGGCTTTGTCCATTGCCTTTTCGTAGGATTCTTGGGCCTAAAAAAGTAACAGTGCAATTAGACTACTGAGGAGAAAGTGTTTTCCTCGTCTGATGGAGGAGGGTCTATTTGTTACTTTCATTGGTTAATAAAGAAACTGCCTTGACCCTGATAGGACAAAAAATTAGGTAGGCGGAGTAGACAAAACAGAATGCTGGGAGAAAGAAGCAGATTCAAACAGACGCCATGCCTCTCCTCTCTGAGACGAAAGCAGGTTAAGCTCTTTCCTGGTAAGCTACCACCTCACGGTGCTACACAGATGAATAGAAATGGGCTAATCAAGATGTGAGAGCTAGCCTAAGAGGCTGAAACTAATGGGCCAAGCAGTGTTTAAAAGAATACAGTTTCCATGTAATTATTTTGGGTAAAGCTAGCTGGTGGCCGGGAGCTGGGAGGCGGGAAGCGGCCCACCATTCCCACCACAACACTCGTCTTCTTAACTTGGGCAAGCTGGACAGGAACTGAGAAACCCTACAGCCTTCCAGTCCACGGCTACCTGATGCCCACAGCTCACCTACTAAGAGACAAAAGGACAGCCCTCACAAAGGTGCCAGAGAAGGCCACTGGGCACACAAATGTGTTCTGTTCTGGGCCTCAGCATCCTACATGGGGCCGAGATTCACTCTGAAGTCAGTGCTGTGCTACACAGGAAGCATGAGGCCGAGGACTGAGTGCATCGACCCACTATTTCCAGCAGAGTCACCTGTGCTAGCTTCTGACACCAGAAGACCGAGGTAAAGATGGCTCAGCAGGTAAAGGCTTACAGACCCGAGTCTGAGCCCGAGAGCCCAGGTAAAGGCGGAAGGAGAGAACGGACTACACAAGGCTGTCCATGTGTCACGGATACATGTGTTCATATGTGTGAACATACAGGCACATACCATTTAAAAGTTTAAACTATGTAAGGCAAGCACCAAGGCTTCCGAGGCTTAGAAAGGTCTTCATGAGCAGATAGTGCAGTATGGCTGGGGTAGAGGAGGCTTACTGAAGTTGTGGGTTCCATTCTCAGTACTTCAACAAACAACAACAACACTCAATGAAAAGTATAATCTCCCCAAGTGTGAACGTACTGTAACTTAAGCACGTTACAGTAAGGAAGACCAGCAGTGAAATCCACCAGGCATCACCCAAAGCCATCACCTGCTCAAAGAAGCCGTGCTGCTCATAAGCAATGGCGGTTGCCGTCTCCGAGAACTTGCAGCGCTTCTGCCACAGGCCGGCCCACATGTCTTCCTCTTGTAACAGGGAGTACAGCTCAGCAAGGGAATCCAGTATCTCCTAAAGGCAATCACTGGTTCTGAGTGCTTGGGTCAAACACAGACTTCTAGTCAACAAAGGAACTCTCCGGGAGCACACCTGTGAACCTCCGGGGAGAGGTACTTACTGAGAGTCACCGAAGGGATGAGGACTCACCTGCTGAGGTGGCGTTATGCTCTCCTGCTCGTAAAACTCGGCTGTTTGCTTCGGTTTGATCGGCAGACTCAGCCCTTTCTCAAAGGCCTGGTGCTCCAGCATCAACGTTGAACGGAACCAGAGGTTGTGAGTCTTCCCCAGATACTTCAGCACGCAGGGTCGCATGGGAATTGGGGGGACACACTGGGACATGGCTTCCACAAAGCAGTTTAATGCACTGGGCTGACAATCACGCTGCACCTGGTGACTGCCACTGCACAGGAATGGGCTGATCTCTCCTGCCAGTGCCTAGAATCAAGAGTGAGCCGTTTCAGGTCTTCATCCGAAAACCGACAAGCCTGGACCAGGTGTGCCGCTGTACACTGCAATCCAGGACTGGAGAGGTCAAGTCAGGAGGATGGCTAGTGTAGGCCAGCCTGGGCTATGAGGGGATCTTGTGGCTAAACTGAGATATACTGAGAGTCTCTCTCTCTCTCACACACACACACCCCTGGCCTCTCCCTCATCACTTGTAGCACTATGATAACTGGTCCTTGGGTGAGAGTCAGTAGTTTTATCATACTCTGGAACCCAGAATGGTGTTCATTTAGGATTATCTATTAAAAGCTAAAACTACATTCTTTTTTTTTTTTTTTTTTTTTTTTTTTATTCTGAGACAGGGTTTCTCTGTGGTTTTGGAGCCTGTCCTGGAACTAGTGCTTGCAGACCAGGCTGGTCTTGAACTCACAGAGATCCGCCTGCCTCTGCTTCCCAAGTGCTGGGATTAAAGGCGTGCGCCACCACCGCTTGGCTTAAAACTACATTCTCGCAGCAATGATTTTCAGACGTGACTCACGTGCTGCTGTCTGTCGGAGAGGATTTTCCACAGCCTTGGGAAGAGCTGGACCCAGGTCTTCTCGGCCAGCGTTGTAGAAATGTGGCACAGCTGGACAAAGGCACTGAGCAGCGCCCCCGTCTGTGGGCAGAAGAGGATGGCTCAGGTGAGTCATGTGCCTTTTGCATCCCTGTCAAAGGGACACCGAGGCTGCAGCCGAGTCAGCCCCCTGAGCCTGGGGACAGGCCCACACCCCTCCTTTCTAGCATTAATGGCAGCACATGGTGCATCACCTATATCCATGCGGACACTGGAAGGCCAGGCTGCTTACCAAGAAAATGTAATATAGAAATTACTGGCAACTAATTGGTTTTCCTTCCTACTAGTCCTGATATAAACAGCACCACTGATTTTACTTCTCAAAAGTGACTGTGTGCACAAAACCTTGGTCACAGAGTGAAAATACAGTAATGCCACCCACAGCGGGCACATGGGGAAGCTCTTTCCCATACATCCAGTCCGCCTTCACACTTTGCCGAGTCTCCTGATTTGAGGTGCTTGAGTAAGAACCGAGAGTCACTGCTCATTACAGGCGGCAGTAAATGATTTCACCGTTCCCACAGGGCACTAAGTGGCAGAGAAACCAATGCCTATTTTTTCCCCACAAAATCTTCTATCTGCTTCCTTGGTTATATTAAATGTCGAATCCAAACTCTCCCAGCATTAGAATAGTTTTAACTGGGGTAGGAAGAAAAACTCAAGGGAAACTGGTGAGAGAAAAATTAATACTGGTGGGGAAAGACCCTGTTCTGAAATAAGATGGAGGCAGAAGATATTCACTCCCAAACTTGCCCACAGACCTTCACTTCCCGGAGAGTATCGAGAAACTTGTCGTGTCTGTTGGTGAGCATGTGCAGCTGGTTCCCGATGTCCTTCTCAGAAAGCTCTTTGGTTTTGGGTGTGCTGGTCTGGTCGCCAGGGGCCAGCTCAATATCTATCTCTACGTCCTAAACAAGACAAGGGAATGCAGGAGGTCAAGGAGTTCACAAGAACCCAACAAACACAGCTCTTATCAACCACTGACCACTTTAAAAAAGATTTTAATTCTGTGTACATCAAGTGTCTGTAGGGAGTGTGCACGTGAGCACAGATGTCCATGGGGGCCAGAAGAGGTGTCAGGTCCCCCAGAGCTGGAGAACCAGACGGCTGTGAGCCACCCACTGTTGCTGGGACCTGATCTCCTCTGAGAGGGCAGCAGGTGCTTTAAGCACTGAGCCAGGTCTCCACACCTCCCTTTAGTTTTCTAGAAGCTTCTCCTAGAGTATAGGCTGAGCAGCTCTAATCTGAGAGCCACCAAAAGTAAAAGGCTTCAAATGTGAAACAAAGACCCACATGATGCTCAAATTTTAGGGTTTTATAGCATTTCAGACTTCAAAATTTGGGTTCTCAGATGGTTAAAAAATGAACTTTCAGCTTCCTTTTGTCCCCGGCTCATTGGGCTACCAGGCGTCCCTGTTTAGGTGCTGAGGAGTTCCATCGGGACGGGTGAGTGTGTCCTATCCAGGGGCGGATTATCCTGGAAGAAAGCACAAACGCCCTTCCCCCAGCTCCTGCTGCAGGGTTGTCTTTCTTACACACGAACCAGCCTCCCAGCCCCCCCCCCCCCCAAGCCTGCCCTGCTGTCTGCTAGGTCCTTTGTTCAAGAACAGTTTTCCGCTCCTACACTATGACTACCCACCCAGAGAAGTGAGTGCCTGCATACTGGGCGGGCCTCAAGGTCCTCTGCAAGGGAGCCCAGGCACCTTCAGCTTGTGCTGCAGGGTCTCCTGTGCTCTACTGGACCCCACCCTGCCTGCCATGTTCTTCCTTTTGTCCCTGGCTCATTGGGCTACCAGGCATCCCTGTTTAGGTGCTGAGGAGTTCCATCTGGACAGGTGAGTGTGTGCTATCCAGGGGCGGATTGTCCCGGAAGACAGCACAAACCCCCCTCCCCCAGCTCCTTCTGCAGGGCTGTCTTCCCTACACACGACCCCGCCCCCGAGCCTGCGTTGTTTGGGAACAGTTTCCTGTTCCTACACTAAGGCTACCCACCCAGAGCGGTGAGTGCCTGCCTATGGGTCAGGCCTCAAGGACCCCTGAAAGGGATCACGGGGACCTTCAGCTTGCACAGCAGGGTCTCCTGTGTTCTACTTGACCCCGCCCTGCCCCCCAAGTTCGCCCTTTTGTCCGCGGGTCACTGGACTACCAGGCGTCCATGTTTTGGTGCTGAGGAGTTCCATCTGGACGGGAATGGTTCCTGCTTCTACACTGAAGAGATACACCCAGAGAGTCAGTCACTGCAAAGACTGGACCAAGACACCAGGCCTCTCCTGGCTCCATTTGAAGGAAGAGATGGGAAGGCGCCAATGCAAGAATTCCTCTAACAACCTGAAAGGCAACATGTCATCACCAGAATCCAGGGATCCTGAAATAAGAAGAATTGTACACCCTACTCCAGAAGAATTAGAAGAAATCGACTCAAAAGTGAATTATATGAAAATAATAGAGGACCTTAAACAGGAGGTGAAAAACTGCCATAAACAATTAGAGATTACAAACAAAAAGGTAGAGGAAATGAATAAATCGCTCAAAGATACACAAGAAAACCAAGAGTAACAAGAAAAAGCAATCAAACAGGTAAGGGAAGCGGTTCAAGACTTGAAGAATGAAATGGAAGTAATGAAGAAAACACAAACCGAGGGAAGGATGGAGATGAAAAATCTGGGTAAATGAACAGAAACTACAGAGACAAGTACTACCAACAGATTACAAGAGATAGAAGAAAGAATATCAGACACTGAAGATACCATAGAGAAAATAAACACACTGATCAAAGAAAACAGCAAAACCAACAAATTCTCATCACAAAACATTCAGGAAACCTGGGACATAATAAAAAGACCAAACCTAAGAATAATAGGGGTAGAAGAAGGAGAAGAAGTACAGCTCAACGATCCAGAAAATATATTTAATGAAATTATAGAAGAAAACTTTCCCAACATAAAGAAAGATATTCCTTTGAAGGTTCAAGAAGCATACAAAACACCGAATAGACTGGACCAAAAAAAAAAAAAAAAAAAAAAAAAAAAAAAAAAAAAAAAAAAAAAAACCATCTCCTCGCCATATAATAATCAAAACACAAAATATACAGAATAAAGAAAGAATATTAAGAGCTGCAAAGGAAAAAGGCCAAGTTACTTATAAAGGTAAACCTATCAGACTTACACCTGACTTCTCTATGGAAACCATGAAAGCCAGAAGGTCCTGGATAGATGTACTGCAGAAACTAAAAGACCATGGATGCAAGCCCAGACTACTATACCCAGCCAAGCTTTCGTTTACTATAAATGGAGAAAACAAAATTTTCCAGGATAAAAACAAATTTAAACAATACGTAGCCACAAATCCAGCCTTACAGAAAGTAATAGAAGGAAAATCACAACCCAAGGAGTCCAACAATGCCCACAATAACTCAGATATCTAGTGACCCTTCACCAGCACAACTCGAAGAAGGGAAACACATGAACTCTACTACCAAAAAAAAAAGAAGAAGAAAAAATGACCGGAGTTAACAACCACTGGTCATTAATATAACTTAATATCAATGGACTCAACTTACCTATAAAGAGGCACAGGCTAAGAGATTGGATACAAAAACAGGATCCAACATTCTGCTGTTTACAAGAAATACACCTCAACCACAAAGACAGACATCTACTCAGAGTAAAGGGCTGGGAAAAGGTTTATCAAGCAAATGGACCTAAGAAACAAGCAGGTGTGGCCATACTAATTTCTAACAAAGTTGACTTCAAACTAAAATCAATCAGAAGAGATGGAGATGGACATTTTTTACACATAACAGGAACAATTCATCAGGACAAAGTCTCAATCCTGAATATCTATGCCCCTAATATAAAAGCACCCACTTACGTAAAAGAAACATTACTAAAACTCAAGGCAGTCATCAAACCACACACACTAGTAGTAGGAGATTTCAAACACTCCTCTCTCACCAATGGACAGGTCATTCAGACAGAAACCCAACACTAACAGAGAAATAAGAGGATTAAGGGAGGTAATGAATCAAATGGACTTAACAGACATCTATAGAACATTCCACCCAAATAGGAAAGAATATACCTTCTTCTCTGCAGCTCATGGAACCTTCTCGAAAATTGACCACATACTAGGTAACAAAGCAAACTTAAACAGTTACAAAAAAATATTAGTAACCACCTGTGTCTTATCGGATCACCATGGATTAAAGTTAGAATTCAACAACAATGCTACTCCCAGAAAGCCTACAAACTCATGGAAACTGAACAGTCAACTACTGAACTACACCTGGATCAAGGAAGAAATAAAGAAAGAAATTAAAGTCTTTCTTGAATTCAATGAAAATAAAGACTTAACATACTCAAACCTATGGGACACTATGAAAGCAGTGCTAAGAGGAAAGTTCATAGCACTAAGTGCCCACTTAAAGAAAACAGAGAAAGCACACATTGGAGACCTAACAGCCCACCTGAAAGCTCTAGAAAAAAAAAGAAGCAGACTCACCTAGGAGGAGTAGAAGACTGGAAATAATCAAACTAAGGGCTGAAATCAACAAAATAGAAACACAGAAAACAATCCAAAGAATCAATGAAACAAAAAGCTGGTTCTTGGAGAAAAATCAACAAGATTGATAAACCCCTATCCAAACTAATCAAACGGCGGAAAGAGAATACGCAAATTAACACAAAATCAGAAATGAAAAGGGGGACATAACCACAGACACAGAGGAAATTCAGAAAATCATTAGATCTTACTACAAAAGCCTGTATGCCACAAAATTGGAAAATGTTAAAGAAATGGACACTTTTTTAGATAAGTACCATATACCAAAGTTAGACCAGGACCAGGTGAACAATCTAAATAGACCTGTTAGTTGCGAAGAATTAGAAGTTGTTATAAAAAACCTCCCTACCAAAAAAAGCCCAGGTCCAGATGGTTTCAATGCAGAATTCTACCAGAACTTCCAAGAAGACCTAATACCTATACTCCTTAATGTATTTCACAATATAGAAACAGAAAAATCATTGCCAAATTCCTTTTATGAAGCTACAGTTACCCTGATACCAAAACCACACAAAGACTCAACAACCAAGAAAGAGAATTACAGGCCAATCTCACTCATGAACATCGATGCGAAAATCTTCAATAAAATACCGGCAAACCGAATCCAAGAACACATTAGAAAAATTATCCATTATGATCAAGTAGGCTTCATCCCAGGGATGCAGGGCTGGTTCAACATACGAAAATCTATCAATGTAATCTATCATATAAATAAACTGAAAGAAAAAAATCATATGATCATTTCATTAGATGCTAAAAAAGCATTTGACAAAATTCAACATCCTTTTATGATAAAGGTCTTGGAGAGATTAGGGATACAAGGGTCATACCTAACTATAATAAAAGCTATTTATAGCAAGCCGGCAGCTAACTTCAAATTAAATGGAGAGAAACTCAAAGCCATCCCACTAAAATCAGGAACACGACAAGGCTGTCCACTCTCTCCATACGTCTTCAATATAGTGCTTCATATATTGCAATAGCAATAAGACAACATAAGGGGATCAAAGGGATTCGAATTGGAAAGGAAGAAGTTAAACTTTCATTATTTGCAGATGATATGATAGCGTACATAAGCGACCCAAAAACTCCAGAAAAGAACTCCTACAGCTGATAAACACCTTTAGTAATGTGGCAGAATACAAGATCAACTCCAAAAAATCAGTTGCCCTCCTATACACAAAGGAAAAGGAAGCAGAGAGGGAAATCAGAGAAGCATCACCTTTCACGATAGCCACAAATAGCATAAAATATCTTGGGGTAACTCTAACTAAAAAAGTGAAAGATCTATTTGACAAGAACTTTAAGTCTTTGAAGAAAGAAATTGAAGAAGACACCAGAAAATGGAAAGACCTCCCTTGCTCTTGGATTGGGAGGATCAACATAGTAAAAATGGCAATTCTACCAAAAGCAATTTATAGATTCAATGCAATCCCCATCAAATTCCCATCAAAATTCTTCACAGACCTTAAGAGAACAATAATCAACTTTATATGGAAAAACAAAAAACCCAGGATAGCCAAAACAATATTATACAATAAAGGAACTTCTGGAGGCATTACCATCCCTGACTTCAAACTCTATTACAGAGCTTCAATATTGAAAATAGCTTGGTATTGGCATAAAAACAGAAAAGTCCATCAATGGAATAGAGTAGAAGACCCGAATTTTAACCCACAAACCTATGAACACCTGATTTTTGATAAAGGAGCTAAAAATATTCAATGGAAGAAAGAAAGCATCTTCAACAAATGATGCTGGCAGAACTGGTTGTCAACCTGTAGAAGAATGAAAATAGATCCATATCTATCACCATGCACAAAACTCAAGTCCAAATGGATTAAAGACCTCAATATCAGGCTGAACACACTGAACCTGATAGAAGAGAAAGTGGGAAGTACTCTACAACATATGGGCACAGGAGATCACTTCCTTCGTATATCCTCAGGAGCACAGACATTAAGGGAAACATTGAATAAATGGGACGTCCTAAAACTGAGAAGCTTCTGTAAAGCAAAGGATACTGTCACTAAGACAAAAAGTCAACAAACCCCGCAACAGACAATCTCCAGGTCTGATCTCCAAAATAGGTCTGATCTCCAAAACAGGTCTGATCTCCAAAATATATAAAGAACTCAAGAAACTAGACTTTAAAATGCTAATCAACCCAATTATAAAATGGGGCACTGAGCTGAACAGATAATTCTCAACAGAAGAAGTTCAAATGGCCAAAAGACACTTAAGATCATGCCCTACCTCCTTAGCGATCAGGGAAATGCAAATCAAAACAACTTTGAGATATCATCTTACACCTGTCAGAATGACTAAAATAAAAAACACCAATGATAGCCTTTGCTGGAGAGGTTGTGGAGTAAGGGGCACACTCATCCATTGCTGGTGGGAATGCAAACTTGTGCAACCACTTTGGAAATCAGTGTGGTGATTTCTCAGGAAATTCGGGATCAGCCTACCCCAAGATCCAGTAATACCACTCTTGGGAATATACCCAAGAGATGCCCTATCATATGGCAAAAGCATTTGTTCAACTATGTTCATAGCAGCATTATTTGTAATAGCCAGAACCTGGAAACAACCTAGATGCCCTTCAATGGAAGAATGGATGAAGAAAGTGTGGAATATATACATATTAGAGTACTACTCAGCGGTAAAAAACAATGACTTCGCGAATTTTGCATGCAATTGGATGGAAATGGAAAACACTATCCTGAGTGAGGTATCTCAGACCCAAAAAGATGAACATGGGATGTACTCACTCATAATTGGTTTCTAGCCATAAGTAATATATCACATTGAGGATATAATTTGTGATCTGAGAGAAGCTAAATAAGAAGGTGAACCCAAAGAAAAACATATAGTCATCCGCCTGGTTATGGGAAGTAGACAAGATTGCCAGGCAAAAACTGGGAACTTGGGGGTGAGGTGGCATAGGGCTAAGGGGAAATGGGGTGAGAAACGTGAGAAGGGGAGGATGGGGGGAGCTTGGGGAAATGAGATGTTGGGATAAAGGAAGGGTGGGCACGGGAGCAGAGAAATATATATCCTAATTAAGGGAGCCATCTTAGGGTTGGCAAGAGACTTGACTCTAGAGGGGCTCGCAGGTGTCCAGGGAGATGTCCCCAGATAGTACCTTGGGCAACTGAGGAGAGGGAACCTGAAATGACCCTATCCTAAAGCCATACTGATGAATAGCTTGTACATCACCTTAGAACCTTCATCTGGCGATGGATCGAGATAGAGACAGAGACCCAAATTGGAGCACCGGACTGAGCTCTTAAGATCCAAATGAGGAGCAGAAAAAGGGAGAACATGAGCAAGGAAGTCAGGACCACGAGGGGTGTACCCACGCACTGTGACAGTGGAACTGATTTATTGGGAGCTCACCAAGGCCAGCGGTACTGGGACTGAATAAGCATGGGATGAAATCAAACTTTCTGAACATGGCGGACAATGAAGGCTAATGAGAAGCCAAGGACAATGGCACTAGGTTTCGATCCTAATACATGAACTGGCTTTGTGGGAACCTAACCTGTTTAGATGCTCACCCTCCTGGACCTGGATAGAAGGGGGAGGACCTTGGACTTCCCGCAGGGCAGGGAATCTGGACTGCTCTTCATTCTCGAGAGGGAGGGGGAATGGAGTGGGGAGAGGGGGAGAGGAATAGGGGTAGGCGGCAATGTGTGGGAGGAGGGGGAGGGAAATGGGGAGGAGGCAGAAATTTTTTTTCAACAACTAAAAAAAAATAAACAAAAAAGTAAACAAAAAATATTATTTTATAAAGAAAAAAAAATGAACTTTCAAAATCCAGAAACACTCAAAATGTGCAATGCTTCTGTTCCTAAGCATTTCAGATGGAAGACATTTACATACAGATGTGTTTCATTTCGGCATCCCCGTCACCATGGTACTCTGGCTCACGTTCACCTTGCACCCCACTGCATCTCTCTCTCACACAACTGTGGAAGGATGACCATATGCTTCTGTATCTGAGTTATAGGAAGCAAAATAAATAGCACAAACATCATTGGAATGAAAAAAGCATTATCACTTGTTGGGATGCAGCACGGCTTGCCCAAAGCCTTGTTCAGTCATGTTGATGTTGCTGGGGTCACTGCACAGGACAGACCTGGGTTAGTGCCTGCTATGTCACACACAAGAATGAACTTTCTGTCTCCAAGTTCTTAAGTCACAATCAACTAAGAAATCAGGAACTATCCCCCAAAGTCAACAGGCCAACTACACTATCCACTATATTGCCTTTGATGAGTCACCAAAGATAGTTACTGATGTCACTCCGATTACAGCAAGACCTCGAATGACCTGATTAGCCATACTTCTTCCTTAACTGAATTGTGCTACGGATCAAACCCAGGCCTTCACTCCTGATACGAAGAACTCTACCAACCAAGTACAATCCCAGCCCAACTTCCCCCTTAGAGCAAAGGAAACAAGTGTTCTCCCTTGTCGCTGAAGGCTTTCTTCTAAAATCGACACCCCAACAGGCTGTGCTTCCCAAAGCCAGTGGCCTAGAGTGCTGGCATATGCACTTCCATGAGAAGAATGGAGAACCAGGAGAGCTGAGAAGACTATGGCACCAGCCTTGGCAGAAATGCTTTTCTTCAGACACTCTTTCAGCTCCATGTTGCCCATCTAGGACCAGGTGGCAATACACAAGGCTCCCAGAAGGAGGGCTTGGCACTGGGTTCCTACACGGTGGGTATCACTTCTAGTTCAAGACCAGCACCACAGCAGAGGTTTTTCAAAAACCAAATCAATTCCCCTGTTCCAAGTAGAACTGGTTCAGAATGACGCCAGCAAATAGGTATGCAACTAAGATCTTTTTAATGGCAAAAGTCTAAACTCAGGCTTTTGGGTAGAAACAAGCTCTTAATGCTCCTGCCAACTCAAAATGAGTGGTAACTCCATCCAGGCAGCCAGAGACTCACCTCCTCTTTAGACTCACTGCTCTCTCGTTCCCGAGGCTCCTGCTTGACATGTGTGACCATGGCAAAGGCAGCCCGGTCATGGCTGTCGGCCAGGTTGATGACATTGGTAATGGATGGAAGCATAGCTCCCTGGCAGCTGGTACCGATGGCCGTGCTCTTCTCACACACGGCCAGGAGGAGCTAGAGGATCACAGGAAAGAAGACCATTTTAAAGCCGACACCTGGCACTGGGAGTGTGTGAACACCTAGACATCAGAACAGACACAGACAGACAGTGCAGGCCCATAACTCAGGTCACAGCACCCAACCCAGGTCAGCTGCAGGCCTGAACTTGCTTCTCAGTTGATCCTCCCCTCTGCCGCAGAGACCTCACCCAGGAAGAGCCCTCTGCTTCACTTCCTTCTGCCGTTCCTTCTCACTTCAGGCAGCACAGCCCCCAGTCCAGCCAGGGAGCCTCCTAGGCCATCTTCAGACCCCCTCTCTCAGAATCATCTCTCTGCACACAACCAGCCCCATGACTTTTCTCTCTCCGAACCCATCAAAGACTTCGTATAGCTGCAGAGAACCAGCCCATACTCTTCGGGGACCGAGAGCACCTAAGATCTTCTGTGATGTGCTATCACCCTTGACTGCCTCTGTGGTCCCCTTGTGTTCTCAGCACTTCCTGAGGACATCTGCAGTGTAGCAGCCCCTGCAGATCACTACAGGGCCGCTGCTTATGCTGCCCTAGGCACTGAGAAAGCATCAATTCTTCATAAACAGGACCCATGGCAACCGGCTGTCACTGAGGTCCATCCAGAACAGGTCCCTTCGATTCATTGAAAGATGAATTTAAGAACTGTTTGCTGCAGCTGTCTCCGAAGGGAAAGCTGGTTTCACTCTCTCTAGATGGTGTGAGTCTGCTAAGCACTAGTAACCCGACAAACCAGCGGCCTGTGCCTGAAACTTTTGAGCAAGAGTGGCCCAGGAGTTCCCTGCGATCCTCACGGCAGACTTCCCTCCTAGGGAAAGAGCAAGCCCTCTGCAGGCTCGACTTCACAGACTGCACATGCCTGCCTGCTGCTGCCCCAGGCCCAAATCCTCACACCAAGGAACCCAAAGCAACAGCACTGGCAAGCTGCCCACGCTGTTTGTGACTGAGGAGATGACAACCTCAACATCCACTCAACTTTTGAGACAGATGAAATTTAAAGACGTTTCTAAGTGAAGATGAAGGAATATCTGCTCACTAAAGTTTCTTCTGGCTTTCTGATATGGGTTCACAGTAAGATGAGAAATGTTGTCTTAAGTCCCTACTTCTAATTATCAACAAGGCCTGTTTGTCTCCCCTGCAGTGGGACAAGAACAGGTGCAAGATGGGATACTTCTATACCTCCTTATATTGTAGGACGCAGTGATTTGATGAGAACAGTCCCCATAGGCTCACATGTTAGAATGCTGGGTCCCCAGTTAGTGGAACTGTTTGGGAAGGATTAGGAGGTGTGGCCTTGTTGGAGGAAGTGTATCACTAGAAATGGGCTTTCAGGTTTCCAAAGACTTTTGCCATTCCCAGTGTGCTCTAAGCCTTGTGGCTTGAAGTCTGTGAGCTCTCAGCTGTTCCTGCTGCAATGCCTTAGCTATACCTTGTGGACTGTAACCCTCTGGACCATACGCCCAATTAAATGCTTTCTTTCATAAGTTGCCATGGTCATGGTGCTTTCACACAGCCAACAGAAAAGTGACCAATTCACAGGATAACCTGCTGCCTTCTATGTCCCCTCAGAAAACCCCCAGGTTCTCTCAGCCACAGAAGTTGAGTTTATCCACTCTACCTCAATGCACTGCTTGATCCAGAAATGGCTTCCCATGGCTTCCCAATTCTGGGAACAGGTGATATACAGCAGGCGCTCATAGACACGGCGTTTCATAGAGTTGTCAAACACCTCGAAAAACTTGGCCCTGATCAATGGCTGGGCACAACGAAGCCCAGACAGAAAGGCGGGCTCAAGCTTTGCAGTCAGCTCACTGCCAGAAAGTGCCTCATCCCTGCAATGACAGGAGGTAAGAGAAGACATAAGAGCCAGGGGATCACCCAGATCAGTGTTCGCGACGATGTACACCAGCTCCCCCAAACCAACTCCGCTGGAACACCAGGGTGTGTTTCCACCATGAAAGTTTGAGCAACACTTCTGCAGGGGCTCAGAAATGCTAGCAAGGGTGCTGCTGAGATGGGTCAGTTAAATCATTAGCTGTACTTCCTGGAGTCAGGCTCGAGTCCCAGAACCCACATGGCTGCCTACAGCCCTTTGTAACTCCAGTTTCAGTAGATCTGATGCCCTCTTTTGGCCTCCAGGGATACTGCAGATAGATAGATAGATAGATAGATAGATAGACAGACAGACAGACAGACAGACAGACAGACATCCAGGCAAACACCCACATATACAAAATAAATCTTTTTAAAAAAGACAAAGAAATGCCATTAAGGTATGTCACCCTAATATCAAAGTGAGTACTCAATTTAGACACAAGTACAAGATTGAAGTCATATTGCACTGCCAAGTGGAAGACCACACTACGAACCCACAGGCAATGTGACCAGTGCTGATTACCTGTAAACATAGTTAACAAGGTCCAAAAACTGGGCATTTAGTTCAAGGTCTTCTGGGAAGCGTTTCTCTATGTAAGTCATCATTTTCACGAGCAAGATCGACTTCTCCCGGAGTGTAGGTGTCTACAAAATCGGTTTCCCCAAAGAAAGTGCCAATTACCTCTACTTGAAAAACCCAGATCCAAAAGCATTTCACAGCCACCTTTCCAACTCTCCACGCTCCCATTATTTTAACAATAACATTATTATTTACTGCAATCAAGCCAGTTCATTTTTAAAGAAAGAAAAAAAAATCAAAGGTGGTTGTGATTATTCTTGGGTACTCAAAAAGTCAAGACACAGCAATAAGCATCTTCCCCACCACGACTCACTTTGGAAACGAGTCAGAATCTGCCAAACCCCCTCCTTTGTGGCAGTCTCTCACCAGCAACAGCATTTCACAGCTCACCTCTACCCCATTAAAGACTAAACTCACAAATAAGATCCACACAGTGTTTCAACAAAAGAAAAGCCACCGTGAAGAGCAGCTGATCAGTCTATCTGCTTGGCCTGCTCAGGGAACTCCTGATCAAGCTAAGCTATGGTGGGGACAATCCATCATTGCCCTTATTCCACACATGTCAGGAAAAAGAGTAGGAGGGGACTGCTTCCATATTCCTGGGTTTCAGAGAAAGCCATCCCAGCAGCTTACCTGATTGGCTGCCATTGGGGAATTATTCTTAACCCACTCCTCCACGATCTTTACCACAGCTCGGAGGATCTTGGCATCTGGGGATTTCTCGATGAGGGAGGTCAGGATGGTCTGGATGAAGTTCTTCCGCATCTCCATGCTCATCACCGCCAGCCGAGTCTTCACAAGCTCCAAGCTCAGCATCACCAGCTCACTTGTTCCAGCTGTGCAGAGAAAGGACAAATACCTGGGTCCAATCCCTACAGATGCACTTAAAGGAGCCACTGCCCTGCAAAAACTGCTTATGAAGGTTTTCACTCTAGGCCTTTTCTGAAATGTCACTTCTTTAAGACTGCATCTTGCAAAGTACCCTCTAGCAGCCCCAAACACAAGAACGGGGCGGGGGGTGACAGAGTTGATGGAGCCTGCACAGGCACCCCAGCCTCTCCACATCCTATGTGAAGCTACTTGGCACTTGGGTCCTGGGCAAGCCTTCAGCAGCCATGGGAAACACAGCACACTGCTACTGCTCTCCCCCTCTCAGTTGGTAGGAGCCTGACATAACTCTTCAGAAACAGGAATTCTGATTAGGCACTTTGTCGTAAAGTACTGCGATAGATAACTGTGGTTGTGAAGGTTCACATGGACTCGCCACTTTCGGTTGCTTTTCATTCTTACGCCCTCAAATTTTAAACTTGATTTTTGGTCTAAGCCATGTTTTGACTTTAAAACTCTGCCACAAGAGCCTATTATCACAACTTCACACTAACCGATGTTCACGGTAGTGTTCAAACACAACCTGTACTGCCCAGATGACCCCCAAAGTCCGTGGAGTAAGAACACCAGTCCCAGGCTGTCACCTGCAGTTGCTTCAGTGCTCCCAGACGCTGCCTGAGGATTTAAATGCTCTCGGACCATCTTCTGGAGGGAGCGCATAAAGACAGAGATCAGCCTGTCGATGTAGCTTGGGTTGTTGCAACAGGCTGACTTGAGGATCATAAGTGTCCCTGCAGGGCAGGAATAGCAGTGATTTTACAAAGACATAACAGCTGTCCTGGGGAGACAATTCCATCAGTACAGTGCCTGCCTGGCATGCCGAAGGACCAAGTTTGATATCTCATAGCCAGAAATGGGGACAAGCAATTGTAATCCCAGCATTGCAGAGACAGAAGACAGGCAGGTCCTGGGCCTCACATACACGCAAAGTAACAGCAAAATTAAGTAACAGAAGTGTGCTTTTAAAGCCATCAACTCTTAAGTAACAGAAGTGTGCTTTTAAAGCCATCAACTCTGCCAACTCTAAAAGCTCCTGTCTGCAGGACACTGTTCACATTCTGAAGCATGAACTGTCACCCTGAATCTTAAGTTTACCCACACTACCCTACCCTCCAGAGTCGACTTCTGTGCTTCAGTACAAAACATGCTTCCCTGCTGGGCGGTGGTGCACACACCTTTAATCCCAGGACTCGGGAGGCAGAGGCAGGTAGATCTCAGTAAATTTGAAGCCAGCCTGGTTTATAAAGTGAGTTCCAGGACAGCCAAGACTGTAACAGAGACACCCTGTCCCTGTCTCAAAAACAAAAAACAAAAAAAAAAAAAAAAAGGAAGAAAAAATTCTTCCCTTCAGTTTTGGATCTTAGGCTTTGACAAATTATCCTCTGTAAAGCTTTTTATCCCGTGATGTTTGGGAGAAAGTAAAACAGGAGCAAAATCCTTAAAAGAACAACAACAAAGGTCTAGTCTATCTGAACATGAAAATTTTTAGAATTTATTGCGTGCTTCTATGAAAATTGCCCAAGATCAGAACAGGAACACTGAGTGAGATCTTCCACTACTGAGGTCTTTAATAATCATCTTGACCCTGAGAGAACTTGACTCCTACTCCTGGGTCACATCAAAGACCCATCAGAGGGCATCTGTCATTTATAGGTGTCAACATCCCAGGTGTGGACAATTTCAGGCTTGTCCTTGTTTAAACCTGGTTCTGCACAGCAGCCATTGTATAGTCAGCCTGATTTTAAGCCAGGTAACCAAATCCATGCTGAATATGGGATGTGTTGAGGCTGGAGAGATGGCTCAGTGGTTAACAGCACTTCCAGAGGACTCAGGTTCAGTTGCCAGCACCCACATGGGCAGCTCACAATTGTCTGTAACTCCAGTTCCAGGGAACCAGGTACTCTCATACTGACACATACAGCCAAAACACCAATGCACACAAAAGAAAAAAATGGAATGTATCCTGCTCTGCTCTCCTCTAAGGACATAACAGTGACAGAGCTAAATTCACCAGACAAGGAGGACCTTGGCACAGCCAATCACCATGAGACACCCCAGCCTGTAGTCACCCTACAGAGGAGGGAGGCAGGGCCCATGGGGGTCACCCTACAGAGGAGGGAGGCAGGGCCCATGGGGGTCAGCTCTTCTTTGAGCACCTTGGAGAAGGAGCAAGCAGAGATGCTCCTTTACCTGTGATAGGAGTCAGAGCACACAAGATGGCCCCACTTAAAGTCACAAAAACCAATCAGTTGGCTCTAGAGCAGCCAGGTGTGAACAGGAAGACAGACTGATTAAAGCAAATACACCCAGGCCCTGCGTTTCAGAGAGCAGCCAGTTTAGGAAAGCAGTACATGTCTGTGACATTAGCAACTGAAACCATTTAGAACACAGGTTCAGACACAAGCATTTGTGTAACGAGTGCGGGTTACGGATCTTTTTATGTATAGAAAACAAGATAAAGGGATTGGGAAGATAACACACACATGCATAAACATAAGAAGAAATAAAAACAGGGCTAGGTAGTGGGGGTGCACACATTTTAATTCTGGTACTCGGGAGGCAGAGGCAAGCAGATCTCTGAGTTTAAGGCCAGACTGGTCTACAGACTGAGTTCCAGGACAGCATGGGTACACAGAGAAACCTTGTCTTGGAAAACAAAGAAACAAAACCACCCCTCCAAAAAAAATTAAGTTAAAAAAAAATACATGCCAACCTATTAGTACTTACTACTAATGAATTGAGAGGTTTATAGGTAACTTTTCTAAGAATATTGATTTCCCAAGTTTTACACAATGACATTAATATGATAGGGAAAAAATTATGGTAGCAACCCAATTCTAAGGACTAGAGTGGTAAGGGGCAAGGCGTCTAAGTTGGACTTCTGGGTATCTGGGGCAGTTATTCAGCTGCCCTGATTATCTAGGTCTGTCTTTCTCGGACACAGCCCAGGAGGCAGCAATTTACCCACCAGTGCACGGGCAATCTTCAAGTCAAGAGTGCACTGGGGATGAGCAAAAGACTCAGAGGAGGAAGCACGAGTGATAGACAGAACGCAGAACCCAAGGCAGCAAAGCCCCCCCCCGCATTTCCCAAGACAGCTGTCCAGGGAGCAGGGACCACAGTCCAAGTGAACCCCAGCTGGACAAATCACACAGGTACTCACCGAAGAGTTGCGAGGGGTTGGCGTTGGTGGCCTTCTCATAGTTAGTGAGCCCCTCGTAGATGACCTTCCCGACAGCTGCGTAGAGGCACTCCAGCTCTTCGTACTTGGAGGCCACGCTGGAAGTGCCTGCAATGATGTGGGGCAGGGAGCTGGGGTCAGGGCTTTAGGCTGCACAGTCCCATAGATCAAGCTCTAGCTGTGGAGTGGGCAGCACAGAACCTTTCCTTACACAAGACAGTGTGCGCCTCGTGGTCATGCCAGTGAGGGCAACTCTCATCCTGACAGCTCTAAGTACACTTAATCAGAACATGCACAATTTCAAGGAACCAGCTGCTCAATGTTCGTTCTGATACCTCAACCTAACTTCCCTTAAATAAATATCTGAAAAACAAATCCAGCAGATGAAGAAATGAATTTCAGAGAAGAAACAAAATAACACGTTACTGCTAAATTTTCAAGTCAAATAATGTTTTAAAAGAGATTGAGAGATTGGTCATGGTGGTGCATGCCTTTATTCCCAGCACTCAGGAGGCAGAGGTAGGCAGGTCTCAGAGTTCGAGACCAGCCTGAGCTACATAGTGAAACCCTATCTCAGAGACAAAACAAAAAAGTAAAGTCAGGAGTAAAACAGAATATAGTTCTCATTACTGAGCATTCTCAAGCAACAGTCCCAGGCCCAACAGTCTCTGGCAAAGGAGAGGCATGAGGGAAGGGTTGCTTACTTGGCTCTGTAGGGAAAATGCTCATCAGGCGAGAGAGGAGGCTGTGGACGGCTCGCAGCACTTTGGTGTTCCCACAGGTCATGCAGGCGGCGATGCCCCGCTGCAGGGGCTTGAAGCTACTGAGGATGGCTGGTGACTGTAGCACAGTTAGCAGGAAGTTCAGCACTTCCAGTCCTGTGCAGATATTCCCATAGTTCACCTGGTTTGGCTGCTCCTGCAATGGGAAAACAGGCCACTCTCAGGTGAAGTAAGTGGAGAGATGCAAATCCACAGCTTTGAAACCGGATGTCATCAAGTATTTGGAACGAAGTAAAAAGCCAGTGAAGAATGAAGATGGGTACAGCTGTCACAGCATGTAGCCACCACACACAGCAGGACTTTCCTAAACAGAATGTGATCTCAAATTTAGTCAAACCTCTTTAAAATGTCATTAAGTTTGCTCTAAAACGGAAAGGTATCAGAATGCTTCTGTTGGCCTACTTACTCAAGATACAAAAATCCAGGCCAAGGAAATGTTTTTCAAATTGTATCATGTAACCAATGTACTAGATGGTTGTATTACTAAAAATAAAAACTGTTTGCAGGAAGCATAGGCATGGCTTCTGGAAACTTCCATTCCTGTAGTTTACACACATCATGTATGTACAGTTAGGTCCCAGCAGTTGCCCGGGAACACAGCAATGCTGTCTGTGAACTGGGCTATAACCAGAAAGCCAGTGAGTTTTTCAGAAGGGCAATGAGGAATTTGGACAGCCATTAAGAATGGGACCTTCGGTTTGTACCATGAGCCCCCTGTAACAGCCTTTTAAACCTATGACAGCAGTGTTTTAATTCTTTGTGGACCCAAACAGCAAATATCTATGCCAGGTCTTTTAAGTCCAAGAGTGAAAGCTTTTGAATTCCATCAAACAACTGGACAAAGGGAATCTTAGATGGCAGCGACATGATCCCGGCTTTTGCTGCCATCAGAAAAACCCAAGGATCAAGGTTTCCAGGTAAACAAGACACAGAGATAATCCGGAATGGAACCAACTCATCAGCTGCCTACGCTGAGTCTACTCAGGGCTTAGTCCATTGAGAAAATATTTTACAAATTGTAACTTATTGTAAAGAGTGTCAGGTTAGTCAGCCACAACAGTTATACCAAGCCATCAGCGAAGTCAACATAAGATGTGTAAAAAAGACAGAAAGAAAGAAGAAAGGAAGGGGGGAAGGGAGGAAAGGGACGAATAAGGAAAAAAAAGAAGGGAAAGAGAGAAGACAGGTATGCCTTGAAATATGAAAGACACCATTGATCTAGTCTAAGCACTCTGGGCTGACTGAGAGAAGGTCAAAGCCATGCTCATCGAGTCCCAAGTCAGAGTAGGCACATCTTAAAGCTCAAGTTTTAGACTCAGGCCCAGCAGAGATGTCCCCAGCCAGGTGACGGCACCGACTGACAGAGCCCATGCCTACCACGGTCATCAGCAGCTTGTCAAACCACTGTAGTTTGAGCTCGGACTTGCACCACATATCCGGTCGTAAAGCGGTCTTGAGAAGATTCACACAGCGACGAGAGAGCACCTCTCCAGGTGACCCTGCGGTGTTGGTGTTGTCGTTGACCTACAAAATGCCAAGTGGTTGGTCACTGAACACCAGCTTACAGGTACAGGAAGATCAGCGACGCTGTTTTCTCAAATGTCCCTGCACCCACGCATCTTCCGACAGCTGGTTTTCCTCCTCCCTCTGGGCCTCTTCACCCACACACTCCCACTCCCACTCCCCTGCAGCAGGGTCTGCAGTAACTGAGAGCAGGGTCTCTACTCCTCAAAGAGGGGTAACTGCACACAGAACCCCTCGCCCTGCAAGGAAACAAGGGATCTCCGGTTGAACACCTCGTGATTCTTCACAATTTGTGCCAATCTCTAGTATTTCACAAAACACAGTATTTTGCTCACAAGTTTTAAGGACTGAGGAACCGAGCCCCAATGAAGAAAATTACGTTTTTGAGACTTCATGTCTTTGGGTGTTTTGCCTGCATGTATGTTGGTCTACAACACACATGCCTAGTGCCTGCAAAGGCCAGGAGAGGGGGTTGAATCCTCTGGACCTGGAGTTACAGATGGTGAGTCACAATGTGTACGCTGGGAATTAAACAAAGTCTCACGGCACAGAGAGTGCCCTTAACTGTTGAGCCATCTCTATGGCACCACCACTCCGAATTCTTTTCTAAGGAAAATTTCATATTTTGGAATTTCTTTTTTGTAAAACAAAATGACAGGTTTTAGAAATAGATTCCCAGCAACTCTGTGAGAACATAAATACCAGTATGATTGGTGAGTCCAAGCTATAAGCACTCCTACAAGGAACTAAAAGCTGCACAGATCCCTGCAGACTGGCCAACTCAGTGCCATGAGCTATGCACCATCCCCAACTTATATAGCAAAGAAAACAAGGAAGTGATTGACTGACCAGGATCCCTTAACTATACCAAGACGCTGCAAATTGTAAGATATGTTGGGCTGGGGTGCCTGGGTGGTTAAGGGTGCCTGGCATCAAGCCTCATGACCTGAATTTCCATGTGATAGAAAGAGAACTGACTCTCACATGTTATCCTGTGACTTCTATGTGACATATTGAATACATGGTAACTTTTTTTCAAGTCATGCCATTACTTCATTAACACTGAAAGGAGCAATCAGGGGGCAGACATGCCTACCAAAAGAAAGACACAGGTATCTGAATGTGGCACACACCTGTAACTGCAGCATTCAGAAGGTTCAAGTAGGAGGAGTGTAAATTAGAGGCCAGCCTGAGATACAGCAAGCTCCAGAAACAGAAGCCAGACATAGTATGAGAACCATCTGGCACCAGGGTGGCAGACACGCTCTCAGGCCCGGTCACAGACTCCACGCTGCAGGGTTCTGCAGTACCATACCTGGCAAGCCACTCGGATGAGGAAGTTTACCACGGTGTCCGTGTGCTGCTTATCAATGGGCTTGGCAAGAAGAGAGTCGGCTCCTGGCAGGGACTGGCTCCTCCCAAACACCTAGGAAAGGACTGTACTTTAAAGTGGGAAGGGACTCCACAGCCAGCACCTCTCATGGAGTGTGGACTCATCCTGCCAAATGTTCCCAGATTCTGGGCATGAAGGAGTCTGGGGGCAGAGGATCTCTGCTGTGTGAACCTTACAGTCCTGGCAGGGCACATGACTTAATGCACTAACTGGCAGTGAGGCGTGATGACTCATGCGACAGCCAGCCAGAGGGAACATGGCCGTGAAAAGATGGAGCCAGTGGCGAGGGAAGAAACTGACTCTTGGCAGAAACGTTAGCAATAGCAGAATAAGTGCAGAGGATGCGTGGAGTTTCTGTGCAGGAAGACCAGGGATATGAGCCGCCAGCCCCTCCCTCTACTGCTGAGCTCTACTGGAGCGAGCGCTCCATCACCAGTTGTTCTCAGCCCCTCTCTGGTAGAGTCTGGGCTGTGCCGCACCCCAGCTTCCTCTTGTGGTCTTTATTGCAAGTAACCAGCAGACTCCTGATGGTATAAGCCAGTGAAGAGGAATGTCAGAAAATGGGAAAGACCTCCAGGAAGTGCTGTGCCCTGCGATTATTCTCAGTTCCCAGTTGTCTTTTGAGTAGTTGGCTCAAGAATGCTCAAAAAAACAGGGTAATATAGGCAGAGTCCCAGGAGGACAGCAGGTAGACCCAAGGAAAGCATAAGTTCTTACTGCACTGATGGCCCCGGTGGCTGCCCTGAAGCGTTTCACCTCCTGCGCAGAATCTACAGACAGTCCTCTCTTAATGGATGACACAGAGTTGACACCCTCTCCACTCGAGTTTGGGTCCATGTCAGAATCCGGCTGGAAAAAAACAGACACACCAGACTTTACTGCCCAACTACCAGCAGACATGTAAGGAGCCCAGAGAGAGGTGATGGCAAAGGCCAACAGCCCTACCTGCTGGTCCTTGATCCTCTGCAGTTCCCACTTGATAACAACCTCAGACAGGTCCACAGCCAACCGCCTCTGCTCAATGGTGACACTGGGAGTGAAACCCAGCCTCTGCATGGCACTGACCATGTGCTGTACCAAGTGGTGCCGCACCGGGTAATACACCTGCAGACACAGGGGCCAACACCACATCAGTATTCCTACACCGAGAGTAGGGGCTCGAAGCCAGCGTCTGAGGCTGCACCACACATGTCTGCCGTCCCTTTACATACTTTAAAGTGCTGCACAATGAGGTGAAGAATGTGCACCAGCTGTGGGACCGTGTGGCCTTCCTCCACGATGATCTTCCTGGTCCAGTGCGTCAGCATCTGGTGTCCATCCTCCATGCGGGCTGGCACCGCTGGGGTCAAAATGGCCATCGCTTGTCTCACAATCGCTCGGGCTTCCATTGCGTGAGCCTTTAGAAGACTGTGGAAAACCTAGAAAAAGAAAAGTTAGTTCTAGGGGATCTGATGCCCTCTTCTGTTCTCTGTGTACACTGCACAGACGTGTGTGTATGTGTGTCCTTCACATATATGTAAACACACGTGCACATATATCATGTACACACACACACACAAACACACACACACGCCAAAATCTCATACATAAACGATTTTTAAGGTTGTTTCATAGGAAGGTCAGATTTAGAAGCCTATGAGTCAGCACAACAAAAGCCACACAAGCCTGACAACTGAGTTTAATCCCTAGAATCCACACAAAGATAAAGAAATCAACTCACGATGTGGTCTTCTGACTGACACGTGTGCTGTAGCATGTAAGTGCCCCCACATACATCTCTCTCTCTCCAACACACACACACACACACATGAACAACAAAGTAAACAACGCAAAAGAATCAGAAAGTCACGTGCCCTGAGCAGGGGTGTCTGAGGAGACACGAGCAAGGCTGAAAAGGGGCAGAGCACTACGGAGAGCAAGCATCCTGGGATAGGGGTTCACATTGTGGAGTTTGCCTTTAACACCCTCACAGTTTTTCAGTGTGAAAAACCACACACCAACACAGATTTTCAGTGAGGTAAATACACACTGACCAAGTGCTCCCCTTGGTTATAAACACTGGTGATGCTCCAGCAGAGGCAGGAGTGATGGGGGAAGTCTTCCTGTATGTGTTGCTTTACTGGTTGGTGAATGATGTTTTGGCCAATGGCTTAGAGTGAAGCAAGGTGGGAAATTCAAACATAAATATATAGAGAGAGTAGGCGGAGTCAAGAGACGAGGAGACAGATGCCGGAACCTTACCCAGTAAGCCACAGCCTCGTGGTGATACACAGATGGACAGAAATGGGTTAATTTAAGATGTTAAAGTTAGCTAGAAATATGCATGAGTCATTGGCCAAATGGTGTTGTAATTAATATATTTTCTGTATGACTATTTGGACGTCCCAATCTGGATGGTTGGGAATGGAAGAGCAGTCTCCTTACTACACAGGAGGATCCCTGTAAGTTCCAGGACAGCCTGGGCTAGAGTTAGAACCTGTCTCATGAACTCCTGGTTTGTCCTCCTCAGTCCCTGTCATCCTCAACTATTTTGTTTTCTACAATTTTGAGTATTTATTAAGATAATCCACTATTTTTAATAAGGCAGGAATGGGTGCCTCCCCATTTTTTTTTTTTTAATTTTTAGTGGCTTTGAGAAAAGATGAGAGGAAAGGAGCAGATGAGACTGTCCAGAGAACACAGAGTACCCATGGGGGAAGAGATAAAAACACGAGAGACAGGAGCGCGTCCTGTGAGGCACCTGGAGGACGATTTTCTTATGGATGGCGAATTTGGCAATGATGTGTGCCAACAGCAGGTGCCCGCTGTATTTGCAGGCAGGATCCACACAAGCCTTGGAAAGCAGACAGGGCCACGCGAAGGTCATCAGACGGCGCAGTTTGCTGTTGCGGTTCTTGTTGTTGTCATGGATGTGGTGGGGCGCATGCTCCACCAGCAACGTGGCATACTGCAGGAGGTAGATACGCAGGGAATCCAGCATATCTGCTTGTTTCTCGGGGTCCAGGACCTGACACGAAAGCAGGAATTCACTTTAGATTTTTATTATGATTATACAAGTCTTATCCTTAAAATTAGACCTTAAAAATACTCTTTTGGGATCTGGAGAGATTGCGCAATGGATAAAGACACTTGCTGCCAAGGCTTACAACCTTAGCTGAAGTCCCATAAACCACATGGTAACCTCAAATTGCCCTCTGACTTCCGTTTGTCTGTATGCACACACAGACACACATGACAGACACATACACACCTGGTGAGGGTAACCCCAAGAATCTTATTCCCACAAACCCCTACCACAGGCATACACATTCACCCATCTGCAGGGGTTCGCCACACAGAGGTGCTCCTGGGGACACCACCTTGGTTATAAACACACTGGTAATGCTCTCTGGGTTGTCTCCTTCTGGATTAGGAGGTCCTAAGAGCTGTTCTCCTTCCCCCTTCTCAAAGCTGTACAAGAAAGCAGGATTCAAGATATGCTGCAGAACCTAGGGAGTGAAAAACACAAAGCAAAACAGCTGTGCAAACTTCTATTTAGGGAGTGTGTGCAAAGCAGAAGCATCCTGCACCATCAAGTACACTGTATAGAGCAACTGTTCATCTTGACTTCCAGCCAAATGCCAACTGCCAGGGGAAGCCTGAAACTTGAGGAAGAGTGCCAACCTCAGTCTGGCTTTCTCTCTTTCCTCAGACAAGTTATTTCTAAACACACGGCAAGGCACACTGGTTCATGCAATGGCTTCAGCAAGACCACTCATCAGGCTCACTATACGAGCCTCTGCAGAGCTGCGGCTCATCAGGAAGAGGAGCTCCAGCACCTGCTGCCACCTCCTGTCTACAATGGGACTTACCTTTGCTTTCAGCTCATCTCCAAAGTTGGGGTCATTAAACTCTACGAAGCGGAAGAAGAGGGCACGCTTTTGAGCGATGCTGTAATTTTTGGGGATCTCTTCTTCCATATACTCTTTCAAGAAGGTCATGTTGCAGAGGAAGCGACCAGTGAAGGCTCGGAGTAGCTGGAACAGCAGCTCTATATCTCCATAGTTCCTTCTGAAGGGCCAGGACAAAGAAGAGGTTGGTGTAAGGTTAATTCTATAACTATACAGAACTCAGACTTGTGCCTTTTCAGTTTTCTTTTCCATTTTTCAACTGTGTGGCATGCATATGTGTAGGCATGATTTTGCCAGAGTGCAGGAGGACCAAGGTTAATGTCTGGAATCGTCTCAGATTGTTCTTCTATTTTATTAGTGGAGACAATCTCTCTCAATCAAACCCAGAACTCACTGGTGAAGGATAATCTTGCTAGCTAGTTTGCCCTGGGATTCCTGAATCTGCTCTCTGCCTTCTAAGGCATGAATTACAAGCAGGCTGCCACACCCACCTACCATTTCTATAGGTTTCTGGGGATCTGAACTCAGGTCCTCATGGGTCCACCCTCTGTAACAAATCTGACCACACTATCCAAGGATCCAAAGACGAGGAACATTAGGGACAAGGCCACAGTGCAGAATTTTGGGCAGAGAGGAGGCCAATGCACCCACTTGCAATAGTTCAGCAGACAGAAGGCCAGAAGCTTGGGCTCTTTCCAGTTGGTGGCAGCCATGTTCTCTTTGCGGTGTCTTTCTTGAAAGGTCTCGCTTACCCACACTCTCCTCAGCTGGCTCACCAGAGAGTGCTGATTGGCCAGCCAGGCGTCATCATTTTTAACTATGATGCTTATGATCTGTAAGAAAGAGGCAAGTATCAGGGACCTGCAGCTCAGCTGAGCGAAGGGGCTTTGGGCTCTAATGCAGATGCCCTACCTTGATGGCCTGGAACTGGAGGTCCAGGCGCATGTTACTGGTGCTGGGTGATCCGGGGCGGACTGCCGTCTGTGCTCCACCAGGCAGCAGCAGGGTGATGAACCTGTTGGGGTTTGCTGCCAACACATCCCTCAGAGGTCTGGCATCTTTATGTTTTAAGAAACTCTGAAAGCAAAAGAATGAAGAAGCTGCTTGGATCAGATCAAACTCACAAAGGTGGGAAGATACAATTTCTTCCATTCCTGGTTGATCATTTCTTCAAAAAGGCAAACAAAAACAAAACATGGCACCGTTTTAGAAAAGCTGTTGCTGGCTGTGAGTGGTGGAGCTCAGCTTTAACCCCAGCACTCAGGAGACAGAGAATAGCCAATCCCAGAACAGCTAGGGCTACATTATCCCCTCCAAAAAGTTAAAAAAAATTAAAAAAAAAATATACTGGGCTGGAGATATGGCCTAACTATTAAAAGCACTTCTGTTCTTCCTTCCAGAGGTCCTGAGTTCAAATCCCAGCATCCACATGGTGGCTCACAAACATCTATAACCGGGATGAAGAGATCCCAGGCTCTCTTCTGGTGGGCAGATGTACATGCAGACAAAGCACCCACATACATAAAATAATCTTTATAAAATATTAAAAGATGTTTTTAGGACCAGCATTCCAGCTCAGTGGGTAAAGATGCTGGCACTGAGTCTGATGACCTGACTTTGAGTTCTGGGACCCACTGGTAGATGGTGACATCCAATTCCTGAAAGCTGTCTTCTGAACTTTATACATCCACTGTGGCATGAACACACGCATAAACACACACATAAACAAACAGTAAGAAAAAAGTGATGGTTCCCAATAGCAATCCTACTTTCTAGTTGTGAATTTGTATTTATTTATTTATTTTTAAATTATTTATTTGGTTTTTCAAGACAGGGTTTCTCTGTGTAGCTTTAGAGCCTATTCTGGAACTCACTTTGTAGACCAGGCTGGCCTCAAACTCACAGAGATCCTGCTTCAGCCTCCTGAGTACTGGGATTAAAGGTGTGCTCCACCACCTTTCGGTGGTTATGAATTTATAACTCTGTTATTTGTTTGTTACAACCACCAAAATCCTCCCAACCAACTTATGGGTTGCAGCTTTGCAGACATGATCAGATAGCAACCATGTTCCTGACACCCACACCTCTGAGAAACACAGTCAGGATACGCAGAGGTGAAACACAAGTCCGTCCGAGGCTGAGCACACTGGCTGACAGCTCTGTAGGAACCCACTAGTCGCACAGGTTCCTACCATGAACATTCGGCTCCACTGGGGGTCATTCAATGTTGCTTCCATCATGAAAAGCTCCACTGTCTGCGAGGGATGCCGCGTCAGAAACTTGATAAGAGGCTCTCTGAATGGGCTGCCCGCCTACAAAACATAGAGCAGAAATGCAACCCACACCATCCTTTTCAAAGACCTTCCAGCCATCACCATAGTAACAAGGCAGCCCCTCCAATCACACCATAATTAGGTATTAATACCAATATCCTTATACTGTCAAATTTTCCCAATAAAGCATTTTAACAAAATGAGCCAGGCACAGCAGTGTAAAGGATGGCTCCAAGTTTAAGGAAAACCTGGGATATTTAGCAAGTCCTGCAAGTTATTCTTTGACATCCACATTTACACTGTGGTATGTGTATGCCCACACAACACACAAACAGGCAAAAAAAAAAATGACGTTTTCCAGTAATTGTTTTGTTTTTGTAGTTTTTCGAGACAGTGTTTCTCTATGAGTTCCTGGATACCCTGGAACTCACTCTGTAGACTACGCTAGCCTTGAACTCACAGAGATCTGCCTGCCTCTGCCTCCTGAGTGCTGGGATTAAAGGAGTGAGCCACCACTGCTAGGCTGTTGTTTTGTTCTTTAAAAAGACACATGATGACCACAATCCCAGACAAACACTCCTCTCAGTCTTAATCACCGAAGCTTTTCTTTATAACTAACAACAGCGACGCAGAGACTTGGGCAGCTCAAGGCGCCAAGATGAAGAACGGATGAGTGAGTGCTCAGTCCTAGCAGGACTTTCCCACCCCGAGACACATGGCATAGCCCATGTGGTGGCGATCTTATCAGCGGAGCCTGGCAATAAACCGTCAGCATGGATGTAGGACTATTAGCTATTGATGGATTTCGGGAGATGGGGTGAGCTGGAGGTGCATGATCTTCATGACTGAGATGACTGGTGAGCGCAGGAGGCTCCAGTGCATCATTTCATGCCTGTGGTCACTAGGTTGGTTCTGGTTAAATTCGATGGGCTACAATAAATAAAGACACACAGAAAAGGGACTAAAGGTAGGAGGGAGAACTGACAGGCGTGCGAGAGGGAAGAAAGGGTACGTAGTGCACAAATGTACACGTAGGAAATTGGCAAAACCCACATTCAATTATTTTTTAAGACACAAAGTCTAAAAACTCAAGAAAAAACATCAAAACTAACTAATATCAGCCATACAGCCACAGGTGTGTTTGCCCATGCTCCAGTTCACACGGGTATTTTAACAGGGTTATGAAAGTGGTCAGGACAAACTCAGTGGATCACAAAACACAACAGAACAGAAAGACAACACAACAAAAAACCCCATGAAATTGGTGGGGGATGGAAAGGGGTAGGTATGCTCAGAATGTATTATATAGTGGTGTAGGAGGTCCTTCTGTATTTGTATTGCTTTCATTAGTTAATAAAGAAACTGCTTTGGGCCTGGTGACAGGGCAAAACTTAGGTAGGTGGGGAGACAGAACTGAATTCTGGGAGGAAGAAAGCAGAGTCAGAGAGCTGCCATGGAGACGCCAGGTCAGACATGCTAAATCTTTCCCGGTATGCCACGACCTCATGGTGAACACAGATTAATAGAAATCAAGATGTTAAATCAAGATGTGAGAGTTAGCCAATAGGAGGCCAGAGCTAAAGGCCAAGCAGTGTTTTAATTAATACAGTTTCTGTGTGGTTATTTCGGTGTAAGCTAGCCGGGTGGCTGGAACAAGGGGCCCCGCTCCATACAACAATATAGGGTATAAAACTGTCAAGTGAATACATTTTAAAATAAATAACAAAACAAAAATACTACAAGCAATAGATGGAAGCAAATCAGAATCAATCCTTAGTCAGAATTAACCGTACCTCAATCAGCATGGCGCGCTCCGTCTTCATTACAACCTCTAGCAAAGGTTTGACTAGTGTTTGAGGTGCAGCTGGGATCAGATGGAAAAGGTTTATAATCGCTGAGCAAATCTTCATTTCCTAAATAAAGGAAGCCAGAAACCATAAACAGGTCGATCAGTTCTGTGACTGGAGGAGAGTACTCGCTACAGACCCTACTACCGTCTAGCTACATTCACAAGGCTGGCCACCGAAGCAAAGAGTGAACACGGAAAAGCCACAACTTACCAGACCTGTAACATCACAGTTCTGTTTTGTCTTGAGGAAACTCACTGCCCTCGACCTTCAGCTCATCTGTCTCTGGGGGACAGGGCTCAGTGTGCCTCGTGTGTTTACTATGCCTTTTGTTTTCAGAACACTGACAAGTGTCAGAGCCGACCCTTCTCAAGGAGGCACGGTGTGACAGTGCCATCCACTCATCACGTGGATTTCTAAGACATCATGTTCTGAGAGCACAGACTCTGACTGCACTGGCGCTGAGCATTTGTCGGCCAGGCTGGAGACAAAGCTGACAAATGGCCGTGCTGGGCCCTGTCCGTGTGGGGCCTCCTGAGCTCTGCTCTCTAGCACGTGCACACCATGTACCGGTCTGCTCTGAGGGTCAGCCCCACACCCCAATCTCAGGTCAGGTTTTCTTCTGCTGTGAAGGGATTTCTCCCTGGTCGTAGGGCAAGGGAAGAGCTCAGAACGCCACCATGTACCATGTGTGAGTTGTGTCTGAGGCTCTTAGGGATAAAATGGGGATGAGCCTGACGCCAGGATGAGATGGCGCTTAAACATCAAAGTAGGAACCAAGCTGCAAATAAATCGCTCAGTATCATCTCACTCCACTTCATATTTAAGTCTTTAAAGAGAGCATATTCTCTCCCGAAGTAACATTAAAGAATGGTAATTTATACCACAGAATTTTTTTTTTAAAGTAGGAATATTGAAAAATTCTCCTTTGCTTTCTGTAAGACTGCAAGAAGGCATTATCATCCCCATTTTACAGAGGAGGGAAGCTTGGCTCAACTGTCCAAAGACACAGTGCTGTAACTGTATCAGTGTGCGGGGGCATGCAAGAGAGCCTCTGTGTGTGTGTGTGTGTGTGTGTGTGTGTGTGTGTGTCAGCTTCTATCTAGTCTGAGGGAACTGGTGAGCCGTCAGTGTGACAGACGGTGTAATCGTTCCCAACTTGTAGCAGTCCTGGATATCCCGTGAGGACTTTCTTCTCAGGAGGCTGCTGGAGGCTTGCGCTTGTCATGGACGCTAGGACAGGGGAGTTTGTTCGGTTTTAGCTAGCACTGAGAGACTGCAATTCTGACACACAGAAAACACGAGAACTTAGGATCTGGCTTAAACGTCCTAATAGAGAACATGCTTGGCATCCGGACAAGTCACAGCAATGATACTACGACAGCTCCGCCACAGACAAGACAGTACAGGTCACCGCACTCAAGGGCACAAGGCACTCTGTCCACTACAGGATCACAACACAGCTAACAAAGTCACGGCAAAACCAAATGCGACAACAACCCCCGCCTGCAGCCGCACTGCAGTTCTCACCTCTACCCCTTCCATGGCAGGCTGAACCAAAACAAAAGTCACAGCATGAAAACACGGGCAACCAAACAGGAAGGAGAAAAGAAAACGGAAAATTCAAAAGTGTTCTTCACATTGCAAGTCATAACTGACTTAGAGAAGGTTGCTCTCACCTCAAACTGACAGAATGGAGACAAGGAACACCTCCCGCACTCTGAAATGCTCTCCTGAGGATGGGGAGGAAAATCATCTTTTTCTATTGATGTCATTGACAGAGAAACTTCTCACATACTCCAAGACAGGCAGGGTTATTGGGGTAACAGGACAGTACAGGCACGATAAGCAGAAAGCACACAGTAGTTAGACGCACTGAAGCGGAACACGCCTTCCGCCCTCACACGTCAACAGCCCTCGGACAGGGTTCTACGCTGGGGCTCTTTCCTAAACCACAAGTTAAAATCATGGTTTCAGAATTCTTACCCAAGGAGAAAAATGGTAAGACTTTGTTGTATGCAAATGGGCTTTAAAAAGACTTTCTTCTCAGAGTGAATAATTCAGGATTTTATGTCAAGTGCTGAAAGAGTTATAAAAATAAAGATAAATTCTTTCCCAGCTCAGCAGGAGAGAAGCAGGCAGTGCAGCCTCATCTGTCAGGCATATCTAAGCCCCCAACCCATGAAGAACAGTTGGCCATTGGTGTAACCACCTCCACCCTGGTGTTTGTCAACTTGAGACAGCCTAGTGTCTCAACTGAGCGGCTGCCCACATCAGTCTGGCCTATGGGCGTATCTGTGAGGAACTGCTTTGATTAACTGATATAGGAGTACCCAGCCCAGTGTGGGTGGTACCATGAGAACTAGTTTGGGAATAAGCCGGCAAGTTCTGTTCCTTCGTGGTTTCGGCTTCAATTTCCTGTCCTGACTTCCCTCAGTAATGGTCTGTAAGCTACAAATGGCAATAAATCCTTTTCTCCCTAACCTGTGTTTGGTCAGAGTATTTTATCATAGCAACAGAGAAAAAAACTAGAACATCCCCAGATACAGGTTATGTGGTCAAGAGATCTCTGTAAGACCAACACTGTACATGTGTGCAGAGATACCACACGTGGTCCTGTATAGGCTCAGGTTCAAAAAGATAAGGCCATCCAGACATGGAACCTGTCCAAAGCTCAATCCCCAGAAATCAAACTGCAGAGGAGCTTGTGTCTATCTTTCAATCAGCTATGCATATATTCAAATATGGCATCGCAACTAAGAGCTCAAGAGCTGAGCAGTGACCTGGCCCTGGGTGGAAATGATGAAGCCATGGTCATCCGCTTTGCCATGAAATCCAATGCTGTGGCCTGAGCTTAGGAAAAGGCCATCAATGCAGAGACTGCTCTGCCCTGCACAAGGAGAATGTCCCATGCAAGGGGACTGGCCTGCACCCCTGCCTTCTCAATCCACAGCTCCAAATAACATTCTATACAAGTTCACAGTATTATTTTAAGTCAATAGAAGTCATTTACTTACATATTAGATTTCTGGCTTTTTTTTTTTTTTGTTCTTAAAACATTTCTTAGTACATTCGTTTATTGGATGGCGGATACACCAGGAGACATTGTGAACGTCAGAAGACAACTTTCAGGTCGTCAGTCCTCTCCTTCCACCATGTGGGTGCCAGGGACTGAATTCAGATTGTCAGGCTTCATGACTGGAGCCTTTAAGCAGCTAACCATCCCATGGGCCCTCTGATTTTTGGAGAGTTAATTTAGATGTTTACTCTAGAAGATCCAGTTTATTTTTTAAGGTCTGTGTGAGCATCTAAGGGACGAGATGGGAGGATAAGCAGCAGGCTGGCTGCACCCATCTCCAGGGCTCAGGCTCCATCCGCTCTCTCTGTTCTCCTACATGACCTTATTTGACTTTTAAAACACAAGTAAGAAATCTTACAATGGTCCTTACAGCAAAGAAGTTTTAAATACTGATTGAGATCTGCTTAGCTGGCACCTTAGAAGCAATAGGAACAGGACACCAAAAAACACTTTGAATATAGGACGTTCAAAACAAATGACAGTAAAGCCAAAAACCAAAAAATTTCCAAGTTGGAATGAGGCAACACATCCAACAAGGAAGAACAAGGGACAAGAGCCATGACAAGTGGGGTTCTGGAATTAGGGATGCTACTATAAAATGTCCCACCAGGTATCACATTTAGAGAAAACACTGAAAATTAGCATATACAATTTTAGAATCAAAACAGCAAGAAATGAGCATTTTTAAGAGACAAGAGAATTTCAGGACAGATATCAGATACTTAGGAAGACTTAGTTATATTAGTTTCCCCTAGAGACGATGTAAATTTGCTGTGTGTGCTAGTCATTTAATTTTTAATGACCAGCTGAGGTGTGAGGACGTTGTTCCTAGAAAATACCCATGCTGGCATTTACGGAATGCTTTATTAAGTCTCAACGAACCTCTTGGTTTTTATTGGGCAATTAATTAGACACCAGAAAGTGATGACCAACTACTGAGTGAAGGAAGCAAGGGAAACAAGAGCTGTGGAGCTGAAGGACCTCTATGTAACAAACAGAGGTACACTGCTTAGAAGGAACTAGTAGAGTGGAACCACACTGCGCACTTCTGGAATGCTGGTCGACAGAAAAGTAAAAGGGAAATTGTAAAGAAACATAACGGAGATTGTTCATCCACTAGGAGCAATAAAGCACACAGCACATCAACTGTAACCTACGCCTGGCGGGCATCACGGTTAACTGCCAACAGCAGCTGTGCAGCATGGACCCCTCCCAGAAACAAGCTAGCCACTCACATTTCCGTCACTCCTCTGGCCGCCTTTGTGGGTGATGACCACCACTTCCATCCACTTGCGCAGATGTTGCTGTTGAAAAGAGAAAAAAAAGAAACCACCCTCAGACACAATTTCATGAGAAATTCTGCCCTTCAGCAGCAACCTGCAGTCACTTGACTTCCTTGTATTTAACAGCATCACAATCTCCCATTATAGAAACAGACTAATCACCCAGCAAGAGGCGTGACAGGTGTGCGGTCTTGTTCTGCAAACAAAAGGCTAAGCTCCAGCAGGAGAGACCTGACCCAGGCAACACAGTTCCAGGCCCGGCACTTTCCAGTTGCCATCAGTTCTCTGGATCCTGTGCCGGACTGGGGTGGAAGGAGAGGTGGACAGAGACTCCATGTGGGCCAGAGTGTCAAGGAGCCTGCTGTGTACAAGACAGTGCGAATTCATCAAAGTAGTGAGTGGAGGTTGGGGATGAGGGGCCTTTGTAGAGCCTGGATGTCTAAGAAGAGACAGGAAGGAGAGGGTGTTCTATTCTAGGAAGGTGAGTGCCAAGGGCTCTGCCAGCTACTGTGGCTGAAGGGACCCCAGGGAGGAGGGCAATGTGATAAACATGAATTCCTCTATCAGTGGCTGGAGAAAGGACTCTATTTGGGCATCTGCTAGTGAGTGAGGATTCGTGAGGCTCAGTGACACCGGGCAGAAGCCTCTGAGCAACCATAAGATATAACGACGCACTAATGGGCAAAGAATGTGGATGACTGAAAAGTATGTGCTATGACAAATGCCAAACCCCTGGAAGGACACATAGGCTGCCCTAAGGAGGGGGTGCCGGGGTGAGAGAGAAACTGAGTAGCTTTCCACTTTTTGGAATTTTTTTGTTTCAAGTTTTTTGAAACAGGGTCTCACAGTGTAATCCTGGTTAGCCTGGAACTCACTGTGTAGACCAGGTTGGCCTCAAGCTTACCGCAATCCACCTGTCTGTCTCCCAAGAGTGGGGAAACATAACGGAGCACACCACCATACCCAGCCACCTTCCGCATTTCAACAGTGTGAATGTGAATGCATTATGGAATAAATTTAAACCCATTTTGCTTACCATCATCTGATCACAAAACTTATCATTGAAGGAATTGGGGAAGAGCCGAGTAACAGAGGTCAGCCGATTCACGACATTCAGGGTCAAGCTCCGATAATCTCCCAGCATCATCAGCAAAGGCCGCATGTGTGTATGAATCTGATCTACTTCTATGGTGGCACCTTCCAAAAACTAGTCAAAAAGGAAAGTTACCCAGAGAAACAGGCGGCAGACAAAGTAACAGAATGAACCAACTCCACAGGAAAGGTCAGTCTGCCCTTGGGAGAAGGGCATTAATTTAGGCTTCCCAGGAAGTACTGACCGTCTAGAGCTCAGCCTTACTGTGTTTCAAGATTCAGTATGACATGGGCAGAGATGCTACAGCTCCATGCATGCTGACCAGACAGGCCCAAGGACTGCAGGTGTGGTCACACTCACCTTCCGCATGCAGGCTTCTCCGGCCTCCTGCAGCTCACTGTTAGTGGAGTTGAGGGCTTTGAAGAGCGCGGCGATGATTTTCTCCCTGGACTGAGGAAGGTAATTGCAGGCAGCAAGGGCATCTTCAGAGAGAAAAACGAGAACAGTTTTTATTATTCACCCAAGAAACAGCTCAGTAATTTCCTTCTCTGAAGGATCCTACCAGGCACAAACCATTAGCCCTCCCTCCTGTTAGCTGCAGGACAGAAGAGCTGGGTTTGGTGAAGCAGGCCTTTAATTCTGGCACTCAGAGGCTGGGCAGGTGATCTCTGAGTTCAAGGCCAGCCTGGTCTACTGAGCAAGTTCCAGGAAAGACAAGCAGGGGCTACACTGAGAAACCCTGTCTCAGGACGAGCAGGGGGTGGGGTGGGGTAGGGTGGGGTGGAGGAACAGGGCGGGTTCTGAGGCTGAGAGAAATGGCACTATGTGGTGAGTATGACAGTTCTCTTAAACTAGAACATCTGATTTAGGAAATTCACAGAATAAGGGTTTAATGCAGAACAAAAGCCCACTTATTAAAGACAACACGACTTAAATCCTAACTATGTTGGTACGACTTGACCAACACAATTTCTGACTCTCTTTAGAAGATCATTGAGGACTGACATTTTAGACTGACTATGCCAGAGGACTAGCCTATGCTTGGCAGCTGGATTCTCACTGGCATGCACTTACTTAATGCTGCAATCCGTAAAGGCACCAGGGACGGCAGGCTTTTGTAACAGGGCAGCTTCGTCAGAGCCGAATCCTCGGCCTCACACAAATTCAGCAGCTGACAGAGAAAAAAGAAGCTTTCAGTTCACCCCACTTCTCCCGGGGAACGGAAAGATTATAAGCTGCACTCAACACCAATTTGTCATACACACTGAAAAAATTCATCCAGAAACAACTCAAAGCCTAAAGAATTTCAACAACCAACAGAGGCCCTGCTTCCTTACCCCAAAGTCAAACTCAGTTAAAGCCACCTGGGTACACCTGATTGGCTGCGGTGTCGCCAGTTTTCTGTCAATCCTACAACAGCTAGCGCTTCCCCAGGACAGACAGACAGGCCACAGGCCATAGTGCCACAGTCCTTACGATGATTTGCTTTAATTCTCAAACTGGGAAGAGTCTCAGTCGGGCAGGCCTCTAGGAACTGCCTGATAGCCTGATCAGGGCAGCACCAGCTCCTGGGTGCACGCCTTTCTCTCTGCTGACTGTGGGGTGACATGACTAAGTTCCTGTCTGGAGCTCCTAGCAGTGACAGACCACAACCACAACTATGAGCTAAAAATGCCCTTTTCTCCCTATACTGTCCTTTGCCAGTGTTATTTTATTACCACAACAGTACAGGAAAGGATATAGGGGCACACCAATGGTCACTGGGAAGCGCACAAGCTCTAAATCCACACTCGGTGGCACACAGGCACCTAAATGTCTAGCATCTAAAACACCATGTGCCCTTCCTAATACTATTTCCCCCTTCTCCCTATGCATGTCTTAGAAAACTGGCTTTCAAGCTTTACCATTTCTTTTAAAGGTTTACTTTATTTTTACTTTTTTATGTGTACGCGTGTTTGCCTGAATGTATGCATGTGCATCACGTGTGCCTGGTGCCCGAGGAGGCTAGAATAGCGTTGTATTCTCTGCAGGTGGCGTTTCAGACAGTTGTGAGCTGTCATGTGGCGCACGTCACACATGCATGATAATAAGTCATATATTCAAAATCAAGTTGGACTGTAACCTGTAGATGCTAATCCAAAGCCAGGCAATACTGGGTACCATGCTTCCTTGGATCCCAGGAGCAACACACCTGCTGCAAGTGCCGTGCCAGGCTACAGCTGGGTGTCTCTGCAGCTGCACAAGCCTTTTCTGGAAGCTGCCTGAGCTCGAGCACAGGCTGGCGGTCAGTCATCAGCCTCACTCTCTCACACCATACCTCTGTGTAGAACACCTTGTGCTCCACTACATTGAGATCCATTGTGAAGAGCCGAGGCTGCAGCGTGGTACAGAACGTGTTGCCCTCCATCAGGCCGATCTGTGCATTGGCAGGCTGGTGACGCAGTAGGTGCTTCTTCGGTGGGACCATGTCCTGAAGGACCTGGAAAACCAAGCAGGGTGCCACTCGTCAGATGCCCCCCAAAAAGAAAGACCTCTCACCTTCATATTCCACAGCAGCCAAGTTGAAAACTGACAAGAAGTCATTACAGAGGCCTAAACTTTCATTAGGCGGAGGACATATCACGCTAGAATTACAGTGTAGACCGTGTCACATTCGTTTTGCTCCTCACATCTGAGTGACCTCACAAAAACAACAGTCCCACGTGTGAATACACACCCAGAAAACCAGCCTTCTTTCTGTTCTTACTAACAACTGTGGACATATACAGCTATCTGCGCATCGGAGAATCATGGGCTGAGTGGTTCTTGTAGCTCAGATGTGAAGCACAGAGACCCCTGCTGCCCCTGTCAGAAACTTACCTCTTTATGTGGCTCCATAATCACTGTCACACTTTTCCCAGTAACCTGGGCCAGGACTTGCAGCGAATGCATGGCTTGCTTCCTCACAGTTGAGTTTGGAGAGGTGACTTCACGAACTAAATCGTGGGTCACATGGTGAAAAGATTTCTCCTGAGCCACTACAATCTCTTCGGCTCTCTCCTCGTCTTTTAGAGGTGTTGCGCACCTCATCAGGAGCTGCTCCAGGGTGGTCTTCGCCATGGCGACTGCTCCATTGGAAACCTGGAGGTGGAAGAGGCCTTAGAAGGAAAGCAGGGTAATGCTACTCCCCAGACTCCCAGATCTCCAGACACTGGGGAGGAGCTCACAGCCACTGTGCCACCATCAAGGAGAAAGACCGCTACATAGCATCCATTTGGACCAATGGGGTCAAAATTACTTCATTCTAGGTCCTTCTTGTTTATCCTTCAGAAAAGGACACTACACACGACCTTGCATTAAACAGAGATCCTGGCAAGCCCACCAGATTCTTTAAGGATAAGTCAGATCTGTACATGGGCTCATAAATAACCAATGACATGCCTGGGCCTGGCAATATGGCTCAGAGGGTAAAGGAGAGCTTGCTGTCCACCCTGACCACTCCAGTTTAATCCCCACATGGTAGAGAACTAACTCCCACAAGCTGCCCTCTACACTCATGTTGTGGCATGAATAAAGGATGTCATCAAAAACTAACAAACAAGACAATGTCACACTTGTGGGGACTTTGCTGTACCCAGAAAGCAGCATTCCCTGCAGATCCACCCTGAACCAAGGTTAACAGGGAAGGTACCCGGAGATATGAGTTAGGAGCTGTCCCTCTAATAAAGATGCTATAATAAAATCAAGCAAAGTCTTATAGCTGGGAAGAGTGTCTAAGAGCAAGGACTCTGCAGGCAGATCAGCTCTTTGTGAGTAGTACCATTTCTGAGCCTCAGGGCTACCCACAACCTACCTCTCCAGTCAGGTCCATCATAACAAAGAGCAAAGCTTTGAGGAATGTCTGCTGGTTCTGGAGAACCCACGTGAGTGGAAGCCGCTCCATGAGAAACTTAATGGACACCACACCTCCCAGCTTCGCATACCAGGCCTGCTCATAGCAGCAAGCGCACAAGCGCTCCACAATGTACGAGAAGAGGGGCAGTTGGCATGCCTGGAGAGAAACAAGCCAAGAATAAGGCGGTGCCACCATCCTAAAGCCAGTAACTTCTAGAAAAGTACCTTCAAACTCAGAGGACACTGTCCAGGAGCCCTTACCCTCTCCTTGGAGCCCAGGATGATGCTGGCCACATCAAATATCACAGCCAAGGCCACCTCCCCAATTTTGCACAGCTCCTTCTCTTCATAAGCCATACAGATAGCTATCGCATCAATAAGGACCAAGGGATCCATTCCTTTGGACCCATTCTCTTCACTGTGGAACATGGCTGTGCTGGGCTGGCTGCCCACCTGGTAGCAAGGTAGCAAGAAAGGACCTGGAAAGAGAGGAATCAGGCACACAACAAAGCAGAGGTCATTCATGGAGACATGCATGACCTCCAATTACAAATCAGCTTCATTTTCCCATAGGGTTAGGGACTCACTGAAACCAGCACTGGTATTCTAATTACATTTTATTGCTCTGCACATGTGGAGACTATAATTAGGCATGCATGTACCATGGTCTGCATGCCATGGTCCACACACAGAGGTCAGAGGACCAAGGCAAGGGCTGGCTCTTTCTTCTACTGTGTGGATTCTAAGGATGAAATCAAGCACCCTTACTGGCTGAGCCATCACACCAGCCCTGTTGAATTAGTACTTCAAACCAACCTCCAGTAAACTACAAATGTTTGAAAATCAAGTAGTTTAATTCACATTAAGTCCATTTTTCTGACTGTTTCCAACAACATATTGTACACTGTTCAATAACTTTGATCAAAATTCGAAAATGAGACTGGCACAGAGCTAATTTAGGAGCATGCTTGCCCAGCACTCACAGAGCCCTAGTGTTTAGAAACCAGACTTGCTGATACACATCTGTATTCCCAGGACTCTGGAAACTCCAAGTTCCACTCAGCTAATGCTGGGGCTCAGCTGTCTAAAAGGAGAAAGTGTGGGGCAGCTAGAGGGCCGTGCAGGTAAGAGCACTGGCCACACAAGCCAATGGACTGAATGCAACCTCCAGGGCTCAGGGGAAAGACAGATCCGACCCCAGGAAACTATTCCCTTGACTTCTATGAGCTCGCTATGGCATAAATGCTTGCACTCAAAAACAAATACACACAGCAGTAGTAAGTGTTTAGATGCTCAAAGATGAGCTTTTTAAAATACCATTGATCAGCTAGAGCCTGGGAATATGGGTCTTGAGTCAGCCACTCCAGACAGTAACAAAAAAACCAGTGACAGCTATACCCTAAACACCTGTGGTCACAGAACAATTTGAAAGCTATGTCTCTTGGGTCTCCAGCCCGAGACCATACAGAAATTACCAAGATTAACTTTAAAGACGTTACCACAAAGAAACACTGTGAAACAACTGGTGTTTAGTTGTACAGTTCTGACTCTGCCAGCCAGGAAAATAGAGGGGTCAGAGTTCAACAGTGTCACTGAGGATCACAAGGCTCTAGGGCTCTGAGGGGAAACAGGCACTGCTCAAGTGTGCTCTACAGCTATTACTGTTTATGGAAAGAAATACAGAAATCTTAGGGTATTCCCGGGTGGTGGCGCATGCCTTTAATCCCAGCACTTGGGAGGCAGAGACAGGTGGATCTCTGTGAGTTTAAGGCCAGCCTGGTCTACAAGAGTTAGTTCCAGGACAGGCCCCAAAGCTACAGAGAAACCCTGTTTTTTTTGGTTTTTGTTTTTAAAAAAAAAAAAAAATCTGAGGGTACGCTTTCAGAAACTTAGTGGCAGCTGCTGGGCCACAGACATTTCTACTGTGTTTTGTGGAAGCACAGTTTGCAAAATGTGAACACATACAAGCAGTCCTGCCTACACTGTGAGCTCCAGAGAGCTGCCATAGCAGAGGACCAGGGAACCAGCATAGTGTGGGAACAGCCAGGGCAAACACAAGCACTGCAAAGGGGGCATAAGGAGCCGGCTTGGGGACGTGAGTGACAAGGGGCAGAGACTGACCTTAGACAACAGAAACCATCTTGTTTTAATGTGAATTACATGTACTTCTTCTGTGTGTGCACACGAGGGTACAAGGGCATGCATGTGAAAGCCCGCATGTAGAAATGGAGGACAGCCTGTATGAGTCAGTTGTCTCCTACCACCACTGGGCTACCTCACTAGCCCATTTTTGTTTTACCCACCGTTTGTCCAATACACCCAGCTGCACTTCACACAAAAATGCAAAGAGCCTGAAACTTAAATTGGATAAAACTTGGTGCACAGTGCTCCCCACTGAGATACCAATTTATCAATGAAGGCCATGAGAGAAAAAGCCCCTACTTTGCTCACACCACAGCTTGACCTGATGGCCCTGGCTCCCAAGCCGCCAACTCACCACACTGCTGAGCCACGGCTACCATGGTGTAGTGGCGGATCAAGCTGGCTACGAAGGGCAGGGCACTGGGTCGCAAGTCTTTGATGACTGCTGACATGAACGCCCCTGTCAGAGCCTGTTCAAACGTCTTCCGGGCTGGAGTGTCCTGGGCTTTGTAGCGGTGTGATATGATGACATTGGGAATGGTCTTTTCTGTAAAGCTGAAAGACAGAATTCCATCCATCACCACACCCAGTGTCATGAGCTCCCCTCTGCTCCAACTTCAGCAGTATTTGGTACCACACATGGACTTTATTTTCAACATTTCTGGTCAGTGTTTAGAGAGACAGCAAATTATATTCTACTTAACATATATTCCAAGCACAGATTTGGGACTAAATTATGAAATAGTGGCAGTCGGTACTCTGTCATTATTTTCTACTTTCCATGTTAAGGCTGCTGTGCTGGCAAAAGCACTGGCCACTTTTCCAAAGACAGTTTTGCTTTCATGTGTTTTGCCTCTGTGTATCTATGTGCATCGTGTGGCTGCCGGCTGTCCATGGATTTCAGAGGAGGGAGGGGATCACCTAGAACTGAAGACATAAAAAGACTGTTGAGGCCTGGCGATGGTGGCGCACGCCTTTAATCCCAGCACTCGGGAGGCAGAGGCAGGCGGATCTCTGTGAGTTCGAGACCAGCCTGGTCTACAGAGCTAGTTCCAGGACAGGCTCCAAAGCCACAGAGAAACCCTGTCTCGAAAAGCCAAAAAAAAAAAAAAAAAAAAAAGACAGTTGACCCATTGTGTAGGTTTCAGAGTCTGAACCCAGATCTGCATAAAGAGCAGCAAGCTTCTGAAACACTGAGTCATCGTTTCTGCAAGGGATATGAGTTCAAGTTCCAGCATCCACTCAGCAGATTATAACCATCCAAACACTTTAACAGGAATCTGATGGTTCTGGTCTGAGGGCAGCAGGCATGCCCATGGTACCCATATATGCAAACACACATATGCACAAAATAAAAATAAATCTTTTTATTTTCTTCAAGACAGGGTTTCTCTGTAGCTTTGGGGCCTGTCCTGGAACTAGCTCTTGTAGACCAGGCTGGCCTCGAACTCACAGAGATCCGCCTGCCTCTGTCTCCCGAGTGCTGGGACTAAAGGCATGAGCCACTACTGCCCAACAAATCTTTTTAAAAAGAGAATAAAGGGCCGGGTGGTGGTGGTGCACGCCTTTAATCCCAGCACTCGGGAGGCAGAGGCAGGCGGATCTCTGTGAGTTCGAGGCCAGCCTGGTCTACAAGAGCTAGTTCCAGGACAGGAACCAAAAGCTACAGAGAAACCCTGTCTCGAAAATCCAAAAAAAAAAAAAAAAAAAAAAAAGAGAGAGAGAATAAAGGTTGTTTTTCCCTGTTGCTACAGCAGTACGTGCTTCAGGAGCAGCCGCTTCAGTCACCAGTGGGAAGGCACTGCTACTATGGGTGTAATGGCAGGTACTGTCACCTCCAGAGGTCCTGAAGACAGCCCTCATTCTTCCCAGAGCCTTAAGCTCCAGACCCATCTTCGTGTGCTTTCCTCCAACTGTGATGAGCCCGTGTATGCTAAATTCGGGGAGGCCCTTTGTGCTGATTAGAACAGGAAAACAGGATGAGAGGTTTCTGTAAGGCTGATCAAAAGAGAGTCCCTACAAGTGGCTGCCTGCAGCGGTACAGTGGCTAATGATGGCAAAGACCTCAGGGCAAGATGCCACATAAGAGTAGAGTGAAGAAATTTTAAAATCTGGGGCTAAAAAAAAATGTGGGGCTAGAAGGATGGCTCAGTGGCTAAGAATGTTTGTTGTTCAAGCAACAAGGACCTCTTAGTTCCAATCTCTAGAACCCACATAAAAAGCCAATTACGGACCCACATGTGCTTATAACAGCAGCACTATGTGAAGAGGGGTGGCACAGGAGATTACTGGGGCTCGCCGATTGCCAGCCTAGACACTGAAGTCCTCCAGTCTCCCTGCACAGACAGCCGTCACCTGCATATACAAGTAGAAAAAAATATTGATCCTTTTTTACAAAGTTCTGTGTGTGTGCGTGTGTGTGAGTGTGCAGGAATGGTGGCACACACCTTAACCTCAGCACTGTGGAGGTAGAGGTAACTGGGTATCTATGGGCTTGATATGAGCCTCGCATACATAGCGAGTTCCAGTTCCATTACGGTAGAGGCTGTCTCCAAAATAAAGCCAAACTGTAAACAGTCAATCAGTGACAGAGTGGGAATGAGACTAGGTCTGTCACCTGTCACAGGCATGGCCCTGTCAGCAGAGCACTTGCCTGGTGTACAAGAAACCTGTCACCTAGCACCTGTGAGCTGGAGGCAGGAGGACCAGAAGTTCAAGTAATCCTCAGCTACATACTGAGTTTGGAGTCAGCATGGGCTGCAGGAGACCCTGTCTCTAAACACACACACACACACACACACACACACACACACACATTTTAAAAAGCTGTGCCAAACACGGGACATTATCCTAGACTCCATGACAACACGGCACACAGTGAAATGAACCCAAGACCAATTCTTACTATGAGCTTCATGTTCTCTCCACCCTCTAAGACCATGGTCCTCAACCTTCCCAATGCTGTGATGCTTTATACAGTTTCTCAGGCTGTGATGGCCAATCATAAAACTATTCTCACTGTTACTTTGTAACTGTAATTTTGCTAGTTATGAATCGTAATGTAAATATCAGATATGTAAGACATCTGATATGCAACCCTGTGAAAGGGTCATTTGACCCCAAAGGGGTTGCGACCCACATGTTGAGAACCACGGCTCTAGAGACTACACAATGCATCACTCAGTAAGTTACATGCTGCCCTGCCCACCTGAAGGGACCCAATCCTAACAAGCTCCCAGAGAGTCACATCTGTCCCTCACTTCTGCAGGAAGCTGCTGGCCCGAGCACGTACTTGGGGTGTGCCAGCAGCTGGTAGAGCGCATGCTTGTTGTCCTCCAGGCTCATCATGGCCACCAGGAAGCACCTGATCACCTCCCAAGCCTGCCTCCGGTAGTAGGGCTCTGTGTTGGCACTTTTCAGGCAGTCCAGGGCGGTCTCGATGGCCTACGACAAAAAGCACAGAATAGATAGTGTGCACTGTTGCTGTCTTCTGGGGAGAGCCGAGCAGGACAACAGTTAACCAGGCAACCACAAGCAAGAGTTCTGAAAATGGAGACAGTAAAGAAATCTGCATGGCTGCAGATAAAATGCAATGGTGCACAGTGACTCCAGCTTCAATAGTTCACTTTCAAGCATGTGTCCATGTGTGCATCTGTCTATTGCCATGTATATGTTGAGTCCAGGTGTCCAGAGGTCACGGTGACTGATCCTTTAGAGCTGGAGTTATGGGCAGCACCACGGATGCTGGGACCTGAGACCGCAGTCTCAGCAGTAGTAGCAAATGCTCCTTACTGCTCAGTCAGCTCTCTAGCCCAATTTGATGCTTTAACGACCATCGGGAGACAAGTCGTCAAAAAGCTCTGGAGGGTCCGGTGAAGCAGGCTGTCATCTCACACCCCCAGCTGGATCTGAAGCTCATGAGTTTTTGGCAGTACACATGCTTGCCTGCCCTAAGGGTAGAACCTGAAAGATGGCTTTTTTATGCTTTTACTTCTCTTTAAAGAGAAGGCTATTCATCCACCAGCTCCCTGCAGACCACACGTCTGCATGAAGACATACGAGAACACAGAGAAAGAGATAGCGACAGAGAAACACAGAGGTACAGTTTTACACTAACTCATTTCCCAAGAGTCAGGAAGGAAAACGAGGAGGGTTAGGATAAAAACACAGGAGAAAACTGGACCCTGGTATACCAAGGGTAACAGACAAAGATCTACTTGAGTTCTCAATGGCCCTGGAAATAAGGCCCAGCAAAATTCTAAGAGACCAGGAGCTCAGGTTGAGTTGGTCACTGGAAAGAATTCTATCCACACAAGGATCCTAAATTCCTGTGTAACATTCCACCAGCCCACGAGCATTATGCATTCGCCAAGCAAACCACCATGTAAATTCCCGCCCGGGCTGAGTGAGAGCCCCTTCCTTCATCATATGCTCATGCATGTAGTATTGTATATTGAGACCAGTCTTCTCAGAGCAATACTTGTTGAGGTATCTCATTGGTGCCTCCCCACTTCCCCACTTTACCTTCTCCATGGGAAGCTGGAGAGAAGCTTTGCAATCAGAGAACTCCACAGTAATGCTTGGGCCTTGAACTTCAGTCACAACATAGTGCAGCTTCTGAGACTCCTTCAACATCTTCCTGTTGCTGCCGCCAAACTTCCCAAGCACACGGTAGGCTACGTGGGAGATGCTGTCTGCAGGGTTGCGCAGTGTGCGCCACAAAGCCTAAAACATGAACGGACTTTCATTGAAAGCTTGGCCAGGCAGCAAGTGCAGAGTTTATGACCACAACTCTAAATGGTTAGATGTGAGGACTCTTCTTCCTGCCTCTGTCCCCTTCCTGGGGAAAAGCAATGTTTATACAGTCTTGTTTTCCTCCAGGAAGTCCTGTGTCTTTACTAAACACACAAATAAACATACATATTTTGGTACTCTTTTATACAAAAGATGACACAGGATAAAAAAGCAAAGGGTTGGGGCTTGAGAGATGGCTCAATGGTTAAAAGTACTGACTGCTCTTTTAGAGAACCTAGGTTCAGACCTCAGGCCCCACATGCTGGCTCACTGCTCTCTGTGACCCCGTCCCTCCGCAGGCACTGCACAAATGTGATGGAAATATACATAAGCAAGCACTCAGACACATAAAGCATGTGACTCTTTAAAATAAAAGGCTCGAGAGCCAGTGAAAAGACACAAATCTCAGGCATGAAAAACTTACTGAACATTCTTGTCCTGTGTTTTTTTTTCTTCTACTTAGAAACATGATAAATAAGTAATTCCATTAGAGGGGTCCCTGAGAGTCAGGAAACTAAAACAGAACACAGCCACAAGGGCCGAGCTATGTCCTTGAATATATACAAACTTGACCACACCTCTCCTGCTCAGTAAGCCTTGGCAAAGGACAGGGAGGTCGTCATGTAGTTGGTTTAGTTTCTGCCAAAATGTTTATGTAGACCTTGTCGCAGTCCCAGAGTGGCCCTCCCTCCACATCCAGGCCATCTTTAGAACCCTATGTTAGGGTTTTAACACAACCAATAAAATAATGGTAACATGAGCTGGGTGTGTTGGTGCGTGCCTTTAATGCCAGCACTTGGGAAGCAGAGGCAGGTGGATCTCTTAAGTTTAAGGCCAGTCTGGTCTACAGAGTGAGTTCCCAGGACAATGAAAGCAGTTATGCAGAGAAACCTTGTCTCGGAAAACAAAACAAAAACCACAACATTAGCACATTAGAGACAAATAAGCGAAGACTGCATAAAAGCCCACTTGGCTCAGCACTCCTGTAAGCCAAACCTTTGTTCATGATAGCATCTGAAGCAGGACTGCGGGGTTAATTAAGCTCAGGTGTGCTCTGTACGGCACACACCTGGACGGCCTGCTGCAGAACACTGCATACATGTGCTCATACATCCCCTCGTCCATGAGTTACCCACGTCTCAGAATGACTGCTATTCTTGTTTTAAGTCTACTTCCTTAACTTCTATCACAATACTCAATGTGAGAAACCAGCAATATTCAAGCTTGACATGAAATCCTGGTATACTTCCTTCCATCAAGCAAAATCCATTTCTCTCATGCTCTTGCAAGTCAAACCACTGAGGGTAGCCTGTAAGGTCCCTCTGCCTCGGGGCGGGAGGGGAGGGATTCTGCTTCTTAGCCAGGTGAGGGTTCCCCCAAGACTCAGAGGGTGGATCAGGAGAGACTATAGTGCCACTTGTCTTGGGGGTTACTAGACCCCCCAAAACTAAAAGTGACCTTTAAGCTTTTATGTGAGGGTTCTCGTGGTTAAGCAAACTGAGGCCCAACACTACCTCAGTCCCAGCAGACACTTGCTTCCCCTTCCCTGGCCACCCATACACACTCAGGTAAAGATGAGCTCTGCTTTCCAGAACCGACAGCACAGCTCTCAGGGCCAGCTCTGCAGTCCTCCCATGACAAGTGGGCCCCATGCCAGCATCTCCCGGTGTAGAGAGACCAAGAGATAATCTCAGACCTAACACCAGGGCAGGTGTTAATCTTGCCTCCAAGTCCATGGTGCGGTCCCTCCAATCCAGCATGTCTAGAGGTCCCTGTGTTCAGGAGCTGCTGAGTCTCCACCACGGAGGGCTAGCTGGGACCCCACACTAGGAGGCAGGCATAGAGAGTCCCCCTGCCACCAGTGACTGCCAATCCCATCAGAATCACAGCACAAAGTGAAAAATGAGGATACTTAACCCCTGATTGGGGTGGGTGTTGAGACAGGGTTTCTCTGTGCAGCTCTGGCTGTCCTGAACCTCACTCTGTCGACCAGACTGACTTCAAACTCAGAGATTGGCCTGTCTCTGCCTCCTGAGTGCTGGTACTAAAGGTGGGACCCACAACTGCCCAGAAAACCCTGATTTCTAATAAACAAAACAGCCCAAGACTTCAAAACAACCTTGTAGTATCTGTTCTTTTTCTTCTGGGCTGAGGTGGGGCACCCATCAGCTTCCATGCAGTTTCCTCATTTTACATGAACCTGAAAGTCTGTGCGGATTCTGGCAGGTTCTTTCTGGGAGCAGCAGCAGTCATACAGCACCCACACCTTCTGCCTTCACACTGGGGCTTATGGAGACCACACCAGCAATAACCCTTGGGAAGTACATCCCAGGGCCCTGCAAACAGGCATCACTCTGCCTGAGTCCAGTGACTCCTTCAGACTGAAGAGCTGAGGCCCCCTGAGGATGCAGAGGTGGAAGAGCACTTACCTGCATGAGCTCTGCCCGCACAGGTTGAATGTGGTCATAGAGGAAATCCGGTTGCAGGTTGTCTACACACAACTCCAAGGTCCTCAGTCCTTGGCTAACCAATGTCTGAGACCCATTGAGGGCAGACACCAAGGGATCCATCAACATGGGCAGATAGGGCAGCAGAGAGCTCAGCCGCACGGGCACTGTGAGACACAGCTCCACAAAGAGGTCCTTCATGTGTTGCTTATGCAGGCCACTCTGCAACATGTTCAGGCCTGGAAAGAGGTTGGAGGGGCTTGTTACTTCCCTAACGCATGCAACATCAGCTGTACAAATTCACAAGTCACTGTTAAACCTGTTAACTGCGTCCATGGCCCCTTTCACTGTGGCAGCCGAGGCTGTGGGTAGTTCCTGTAGGTCATCCAATATTTTTATAAACATCCTATTACACTTTTGTGATGTGTTTAGGCAAAGAGAAAAGAACCAGGCCTGACAGCAGGAGGAAATCAGCCTAAGGAGGACTAAGTAAGACCAGGGTAAGGCTGGACACGTGGCTGAGCAGGAACAAGGGCCACTCAAGGCATACTGTGGAAAATTCAGTATTTTACACTCCACACCATTTGTACAGAGTAACACTGCAAAAATAATGTTCACATGACAAGTCCTATGTGGTTTGACTGTAGAAACTAATGAAGCTAGTTTTTAAATGGGGTGAGCTGCCCAACTCCCACCCACCTCCCATGAGCTGTGCCTGTTTTAGCCTAGCATTAGTGAGTCAGAAGGTTGCACACGTTGCACTCACCTTGGAGGAGGTTTGGGAGGAGAGGCAGAAACTCCTGATACAGGAGGTCATGGCTGCCACCTCCTATGGAGCGGAAGAGGGCACGGAGCAGGAGGAAGTAGTTGTAGGGCTCCTTGGCGGTCTGCGCCAGCTCCATGGAGCTGTTCACGATCTTGTGCAGGTGAGGCTGTGCAGAGAGAAGGCAGAAGGGTGAGCACCAGTGAGGAGTTTCCACGCCCTCCAGACGAGCGCTCACACACCACTGCCATCAGCAGCGTGAAAAGGTTATTTCAAATGAACAAAAGAACAGAACGACCAGAGTGGTTTTGGCCATCTAGCTATGAAAGATCTACTTAGGTTCCCAGATACAGTTACCTGAGAATGGAATTTTTTTTTTTTAGGCTGTTGAGATGGGGCCTCATGTAGCCCAGGCTGGCCTCAATTGTGCTAAGTAGCTGAAACTGCCTTGATCCTACTGCGTCTATCTCCCAAGTGGTAGAACTACATACTAGTCCGTGATTCTGAATATTCTACTGTCACCTGGCAGAGAAATCAAGCTTTCCACAGGAACACCTAAACTGCTGTTGGCATGTGGACCTTATCTGTGTCACACCAAACTTAGAGAGTGTTTTACACATGTAAAAATGGAGTTACTGTAATTTCTGTTCAAAAGTGGAAACAATAAAAGCCCCAGGCCCCTGGTGGCTCTCAGAGGAAAGTGCACAGTAAGTACCTTCAGCACCCCAGTGGGCCTAGAGCGAGGCACACAGTACCTTCAGCACCCCAGTGGGCCTAGAGCGAGGCAACATAGTACCTTCAGCACCCCAGGGGCCTAGAGCGAGGCACACAGTACCTTCAGCACCCCAGTGGGCCTAGAGCGAGGCACACAGTACCTTCAGCACCCCAGGGGCCTAGAGCGAGGCACACAGTACCTTCAGCACCCAGTGGGCCTAGAGCAAGGCACACAGTACCTTCAGCATCTGTTCGTTTTCAGCTGCAAACAGGGACACTGATCCAAAGACCAACTTGAACAGCTTGAGGTACAAGTTGGAGAGTTCCACATTGGAGCCCATTTCTGGCAGCCGGTCCAGGAGGTACTCCACCAGGATTGTGGCAAACAGAGCCGAGGTAGTAGGATTTGCCAAGAAAGAGTTGGCAACAATCTGTCAAAATAAGAAACACCTATGACAAAAATAATCCCCTTCCTCACTCAAAGCAGCTGCAAAAGGTAATGAGTTTCCAAACAAGATCCACATGGGCAGAGTGCTGAGGAAACCATCACCTGCCGCCACAGGCAAGCTGGCCTCCTATCAGAGCCGAGCATCTGCTCACCTCCCAACACTGACAGCCTGCTCTTTACACCCATTAGCTTCTACTCTTGAAAGGAGCCTGCCTGCCGCATCCGAAGGCTTGAGAACTTTCTAGAACATCATTGCCCAGTATTCCCCTACAAGCACATCCTTAGGGACAGCAATTTATTAAAGTGGATGAATAAACACAAGCATATACAAAAAAGTTTAAACTGAGAGAATATAAAGGGGCTGACAAGATGGCTCAGCAGGTGAAGGCAACCACCTCCGTGCCTGAAACCAGAGTTCAAGCCCTGAGGCACATGGTTAAAGGACAGAAAACTCTCTCTCTCTCTCTCTCTCTCTCTCACACACTCACACACACACACACACACACGTTAATAGAAAATGAAGTTTATACCTGAAGAGCGTAATTTTTTGAGATCCTTTCCACCATGTAAGGGACCGTAGTCTGGAAGATCTCCTTGAACGTCAGGGGGTTCATCATGGTGAAGACTCCAGCGAAGTGCTCCAGCACCTCCTTCTCTTCTTTCATTCGCACAGTCTGGCAGTTGGCTACTCGGATGTACGTCTGTCCATTTCCTGCGATCTGGACCTAGAATGGGCGAACAGCCACGGCCGTTACAATGGAGCAACTTCTATTGTGTATTATTTCTTCATAAAATCACAAGTTATATATGTTTTTTTTAATATTTATTTATTTATTATGTATACAATGTTCTGCCTACACGTACCCCTGCAGGCCAGAAGAGGGCACCAGGCCTCATTACAGATGGTTGTGAGCCACCATGTGGTTGCTGGGAATTGAACTCAGGACCTTTGAAAGAGCAGGCAATGCTCTTAACCACTGAGCCATCTCTCCAGCCCCAAGTTATATATGTTAAACAAGGCGCTGAATTCAACAATAAAGATTATCCTCCTTCTAAAAATCTGTTCTTGCCTCAATTTCGAAAAAGAAGAAACTAGGTGTTCTCATCAGGGAAGAAAAAAAGAGAAAGAAAAGAAAAAACCACAAGTAAGAGGCAACTCAGAGGGTAGAGGTAGAGCCATCTCTCCAGCCCCAAGTTATATATGTTAAACAAGGCGCTGAATTCAACAATAAAGATTATCCTCCTTCTAAAAATCTGTTCTTGCCTCAATTTCGAAAAAGAAGAAACTAGGTGTTCTCATCAGGGAAGAAAAAAAGAGAAAGAAAAGAAAAAACCACAAGTAAGAGGCAACTCAGAGGGTAGAGGTACCCGACGACCACCACTTGATAATAAATAAGCCCGTTATCCCTTAAATGGCTTTTGTCAGAGCATTTCACCACAGTAACAGGAGAGGGAATTAAACGCCAACATGCAGTCATGATTCCCAGCACCACATAACTGATGATGCATGTGTGCGAGCCCGCAAACCGCAAAGCTGGGCAGGTCACGCAACAGAAACAAACCCAGATGCATCCAAACTGGGAGTAAACACCAAAGGTTTGTTCCATCACTAGCACTCCGTCCTAAGGGCACCTTCCATCCGCAACAGCCCGGTTTGCAGACACTTCATACCTGATAAATATCCAAGGCTTGCATTGCATACTTCACAAGTTTGATGTAAATCTGAGTTTCTTTGGGTTGTAACTGCTTGTTAGGAATAAACTGAGCTTCTAGAAGAGAGAGACTACATTAAAACCTGGCAAACACACCAAGCTAAAAATGTTGTTGGTCCAAATAGTGTAAGAGTAGAATTACCACCAGGTGCTTTACATGACGTTATGCCCCACGTGATGGTCTTGACGCCGCAGACCAAGGTTTTCACCAAACTCCGGCAGTCTGTGACTTGGAATGTCTGCTTATCTTCCTTGTCCTTTTCTCCTTGTTTTTCAAATGGGGGCACAGGGGCTGGGGTAACTGGGGTGGCTGGGGTTGGGGGCGGGGGAGGAGGGGGAGCAGGGGTAGGCACAGGGGCTGGGGAAGGTGCTGGGCCAGGGGCGGCAGGGGCCGTGGGCACCCCAGGCAGCGTGGCTTCTGTAGCTCCCAGTTCAGATTGAGGCTTGCATTTCTTAAAAATGGCTGAGAGCTGGTACCGGGCAATAGTATGGAACTTGAGGACAAAAACCTAATGGCAAAAGAAATTTGGGTCAAGGGAAGGAGTTAAAAGTTAATAGGCAAACATCTGAAACCACGTGATCTCATCCTGTCCATCACCACAACAGACAACAGAAGGGGTGATTGCTCAGTCTGAAAAGTGCCTGCCTTGCAAGCAAGAGGATCTGTGTGCAGTTCACAGAACCCATGCAGCAGATCAGGGTATGGCAGCATGCTCTTGTAAACCCAGCTCTAGAGAGGCAGACAGCAGGGATCCCCAAGGCTGGCTGGATAGGCAGCAGAGGCTACAAGGTGAACTACAGGCCAACAAGACCTTGCCTTAAAAACACACAAAACATGCTGCCGAGATGGCGCAGCTATGAAAAGACGACACATCTGTCCAGAGGACCTAAGACCCATTTCCAGCACTCACGTGGGATGGAATGAGCTCCATGGGACTCTAAAGCCTCTGGCACACATGAACACATGCACTACACACACATTAACACATGACTAAAATTTAAAATCAAATCTTTAGAAAACAGAGCCAAGCAGTGATTGGACATGCCTTTAATCATAGCACTTAGGAGGCAGAGGCAGGAGAATCTCAGCGAGTTAGAGGCCAGCCAGCCTGATCTACAAAGTGATATCTAGGAAAAGGAAAAGAAAAAGGAGAAAAAAAAACAAAACATATGATGGGCCTTGAGGACATCTAAAACGGCTCTGTGGTCGAACACACATTTGCACAAAGGTCAACAGCCGCTGGTTTCTGAGCTGGGTGAGCAGCATCCAGTTTTGATCAAAGACTGCTGGAGTGGCCCTTCAGTGCTATGGAAAACCCTTCATCCCTCCCCCAGACACTAACTGGAGTATCTTCAAGCTGCTCTAACTCTCAGGGCAGCCCTGCCAGACAGATGCTGACCATCCGAGACTGAAGAGAAGCAAACAGAATAAAAGCAGCTTCCGAGTATGACTGCCGGCAGCAGGAGGACCCAGGATTTAAACAATGTGGCCTAACTCCCAAAGCCAAACTCCTATCTGGCCACCTCAGTCGCCTACATTTAATAAAACTCAAGATAAACCAAAGCAGTAGGCACCTCCAACATCCGCATTAAGACATCTCTGCCGTTGCCACTTTCCTGCTCACTCTTGGAGCGGATGCAGTCCACCAGGTTCAGCAGGAGTTTGCAGGACATGGTTTGGATGCTACTGGGCAGGGACTCATCATCGATGTTCTTGGCAAAGAGCTGGACGGCGAGGGACAGGTCACTGAGAGGCAGGTGCTGGCGAACGTGGTGTACAAGGTCAGCAAGTGTGCTGTAAGCAAGGGGTCTGCAGGAAGAGACGTCACTGTACTCCCTGTAGCCACTGCTGGGACTGCAGTGCTAAGGGAGGAGGATCCAGCATGGCCTTAGTGCCCACCCAGACCCTTGTTCCTCTCCCAGCTGCTTAACTGAAAGGCCCAGTCTGTCTTGTCGTGTTTCACTCTACATATTGAAAAGCTGATTTTAACCCAAGTTACAAAGTTCCTGACATCGCTGGCTTTTTTGGTGCTGACTTTAGGAGGGAGGAAGGGTTAGTTGGCTTACACTTTCAGGTCACAATCTATCACTGCAGGAACTCAGGGAAGGAATTCAAGCTAGAGTTTGAAGCAGCAACAATGGGGAACCCTGCCACTGGCTCAATCACTCTGCTTTTAAACAGCTCAGAATCACCTGCCTAGGGTTGGTGCCACCCGCGGTGGACTGTGCTCTATTAATTAGCAATCAAGAATGTCCCATAAATTGACCATAGGTCAATCTGACAAGAGCAATTCTTCATAGAGGTTCCCTCTTTTCAAGTAACTCTCTAGATCAGCTATTGACAGTTGATGGGTTCTTGGCAAGGATAAATGTTCTCCTGAAGGCAACAGTTCTCAACCTGTGGGTCAGAAACCCTTTGGGGTTGAGAACCACTGCTCTAGATGATGGCAAATCAACAACGACTAACCAGGAAAATGCCTAAATTTGTTTGTGTGCTGGGTGGGGTCTACTGTTCAAACACCAACAGTGAGCCAGGCGTGGTGGTGCACACCTTTACTCCCAGCAGTGTGCCAGGCGTGGTGGTGCACACCTTTACTCCCAAAAGTGAGCCAGGCGTGGTGGTGCACACCTTTACTCCCAAAAGTGAGCCAGGCGTGGTGGTGCACACCTTTACTCCCAACAGTGAGCCAGGCGTGGTGGTGCACACCTTTACTCCCAGCACTCAAGAGGCAGAGGGAGGTAGAATCTGAGTTCCAGGTCAGCCATGGTTACCTAGCTACACTGTCTCAAAATATTAACTAGTTGACAGGTTAATGCTCTGTATGTTATGACAATGTATTTAATATCTCCTGGGCTATTAAATCATACAAACCATCCACTAACTTCTACACCTTGGCACAAGTGCATGAACACACACATACAAATAAATTCCAAAAATGTTTAAAGAATTGTTTTTGTCGTTGTTTTTAAAACAACCTAAGCACTCCCACACGTCGAAACCTACTGCCATTCTAAATTCAAGAGGTGAGTAGGGCCCAGCGGCCTGCCTGCATTAGAGCTCTCCCATCATGCAGGTCTTCCTGTCCCTGGATATCATGCCAACCAGGCCTGCATCCTGGGTCTAACAATGCTGTACCTGAGCGTCTCCCGTGCTGTGTATCCAGAGCCAATCAGGATGGATTCATCAAACAGCTTGTCCATGCAGGGTATGAACTCTAGAAAACACGTAAGAACATAAAGGACTTCACAAACCTTCCACAGTGGTCAGTCTGTGGTCTGGTAGGTGAAGAAAAGGGCATAGAAAAGACTAGAAAGGCACTGTGAAGTGGGATGTTGGCTCTCCCTGGGCCACACAAACCACCTGCCCACAAAGACACGGTCAGGGAATGTTTGTTGTTAGAGAACTGACCAAGATGGGCTGGAGAGACGGCTCAGCCATTAAAGGTTAGGCTCACAACCAATGACATAAGAGAATGAACCAAGACTATGAACAACAAGCACCCAGGACATTTAGGTTCTGGAACAAGACTGGCATACAGCCAGCTTAGTTCTAAAGTAAAGCACATGTCATGCCTCTGGCCACCTGCAGTTTCTCATCCCAACACACACACACAATTAGTAAAATAAATCTTAAAAGGGAGGACAAAAGGGTGTGGCGGTGCACACCTTTAAGACCAGCACTTGTGAGGCAGAAGCAGGCAGCCTGGTTTACAGAATGAGTTCTATGGCAGCCAGGGCTACACAGAAAAACCCTGTCTCAAAAAACAAAACAAAACAAAAAAAAGCACAAAAAAGAAGTTGGCTCAGTAGAAGACATGTGTTCAACTCCCAGAACCACATAGCAGCTCACAATTAGCTCCATTCTCTGGATCTGACGCCCTCTTCTGGCCTCTACAGACAACAGGCACATATGTGGTGAACAGACCTACACAGATCCAAGTTAACACACACATATATTCATGTATATAAAAGTAAACAAAAAAAAAATTAAGGAAATGCAAAAATTCCAAAAAAATTCCAAGGCAGCAATAAAGAAAGAACAGACATGCCAAGACCATGTAGAACCTCCAGGAAGTCTCCAGGCCTTGCACCGAAGATGGCATGGCCTTCAAGGAAGAGCTAGCCTTACGGTTTCTCAGCTCCGTGGTGAGGATGTGCTTGGCAGCAATGAGGAGCTCTTTCCTGAGGTGTGCAGTCTCCGCTGGGCAATTGGAAAGCAACTGGAGCATGCCTTTCACCATCTGCTGAGAGTACTTGGTCACTAGCTCCTGCCACAGCAAGGAAGACAACAGTCATACTTCAGTGGGAGGCAGCAGAGATAGGAAGTTCGTCCTATCACAAATCGTTAGGCCTAATAAGCAAGCACCACCCAAAATGTTTTAGTGTGTACGCGTGTGTGCACAGAGCCGTGCAGCCGGTGTCACCCTGAAGGGAAAGTATGACAACATGGACAGATAGATGGCCTTCCACATGGTCTAAGTGTGGATGCAGCATTTGTATTGCTCTATTGATTTTGAAGTTTCAATAGTAAATATGCATTATTTCCTTATTAGAGAGAAAACAGATGCTAAAACCTGTTTTAAAAAATATTCGGGGCTAGAACGATGTCTCAGAGGTTAGGGGCACTGGCTGCTCTTCCAGAGGACCCCCTTTCAGCTTCTAGCTCCCATGATAAGTGGCTCACAACCACCTGTAACTCAAGATCTAGAGGACCCAATGTCCTCTTCTGCCTTCCACAGGCAGGTACACACACATGGGCACATCTTTTTAAAATAAGCAAATGCCAGGCATGGTAGCACTCAGGTTTAATTCCAACACTTAGGAGGCAGATATCTGTGAGTCCACCCTGATCTACCTAACAAGTTCCAGAAAGCTACACAGTAAGTCTCTGGCTCAAAAATCAGTCAGTCCTCTCTTTTAGAGTTTCTTCTCTGTGCAGCCCTGACTACTGTCTTCGAACTCACTTTGTAGGTCAGGCTGGCCTCGAACTCAAGAGATCTGAGTACTGAGATTAAAGGCGTGTGCCACCACAGCCTGGCTCAGTCAGTCCTCAGTGACAAGAGACTGGCTAGGGCAACTCTGAGGAGCTTTAAACATCTTTTTCTGACTCAACACTAAGGAACAAAACCTTCATTTATTTATCTGGTCATGATGGTCAATGTCCACAATCTTGCACTCTGACGATTACAGATGATGGGTTGAAGACCAGCCTGGGCTGCATAGTAAGACTATAATCTAAAGTGATTTTTATCTTAAAACAATTGTGAAACCCTTACAGAGTTCCACGCCAGCGGAGACCCTGTCTCCAAAAATAAAATGGCTGAGAAACAAATTCTATTCCAACAGATCAGAATTACATTTATGCCACACTTTAGAACAATTGTTGACTGCCCACACAAAAATTTTATTTAAAAATTACATAGCTTGCTGGGTGGTGGTGGCACACGCCTTTAAATCCAGCACTAGGAGGCAGAGGCAGGTGGATCTCTGTGAATTCAAAGACAGCCTGGTCTAGAGAGTTCATCTAGAGAAAGGAAAAGATCCACATCTCAAGAAAGGAAAAGATGGGTTTGGGGGAGCAAGATGGCTCAGGAGGTAACAGCACTCGCCATGCAAGCCTGGTGACCTGAGTTAGGTCCCAGAACCCCTTAGAGGAGGAAGCAGAGAACCAACTATACACAAATACACAGGAAAATCTTAAAAACAAAAACAAAAACATGGCCTACTAACAGAGTCAGGTCCCCTTTCTCTTTCCTACTGACTTCAGAGAAACAGTTCAGTCCTGACATCTCAGCACCCCTGCCTAGTGAAAGACAGCAGACATGAGTTCAGACACCACCCTGGAGAATACGACTCCACTTACATAACAGAAAAGGCAAATCTATGGCAAAATAAAAAAACACAGGCCAGGGTTTCCCAGGAACTGGAGATGCTAGGAAGAAACTGACTATAAATGGCCATGAAACTTCAGGGGGACAGAAACCATCTATAAATTAATGCAGTGACTGGAAGCAATGGTCAATTCAAGGACACATGCACAGAAAATCAATTTTGTTTTATGTAATAACAAAAACAGGGTGTGGAGAGAACTCAGTGGCTAACGTCCTGGCCATGCAAGACAATCAGGTCAGATTGCCCAAACCTACATAAACTCTGGGTTGGCATGGCAACAGTAATTCCACCGTTGGAAAGTAGAGACAGGACCCCGAGCACGGTACCGACAGGACTAACCATACAATGAGCTCTGGGTTTGATTTTAGAGACCTTGCCTCAAAAAGAAGAATGCAGAGAGTGATCTAGAAAGATTCCCTACACCAACCCCTATTCTCTACACATGTGCATGCATTTATAAACACACATATACACATGTGCATCACATACAAATACACACTTACTCAAAGCAAACACACATACACATGAAAGGAAAAAAAAACAGCAAATCAAGTCCATGAACTTACCTGGTAAATTCTGATGATATAGGCTAAAAATGACAACGTTTTGATCTGAGCGGCAATGAAGTCAGCATACAGTTCCTTGTTGTAAAGCTTATGTTGCCTGGGCAGGAATTGAATACAAGTCCAACATCAGTCCTTTAGTGACTTGGAATTAAACACCTAGAGAGACTACTAAGTCTTGAAGTTCCTTCATTTCCAGACAGACCACAGCACCACCGCAGCATAAGTGCATCTACTTTTATGCAGTTTCTAAACACATGAAGGGGACTGGAGAAAAGGCTCAGGGGTTAAGAGCACGTGCTGTTTACAGGGAACCCAGGTTCCGTGCCCAGCATCCATGATGGACAGCTCAGAACCTCCTGAAACCATAGCTCCAGAGGAACCTGACGCCCTCTTCTGGCCTACATGGGCACTGCTCTCCTGTGCATATACCCACACATAGACATATTTTTTTAAAAATGAAATAAAAATCAAATAACACAGAAGTTCTAAAAGGCCCAAATCAAACCACACCACAGCACTCCTAATGTGGACGCCCATCCTGCATCATCTACGTTCCTCAGGGCACCTGTGTGCTTAACACAAGCTCTGGGAATGGCTGGAGACGATCACTCCTCAGATGCTCCTCAAGGACCTCACAGCCAGAGGGGCTGCATATCAGCAGAGGGTGTCCTTAAGAAATGCTATTTGGTTTAAGACAAGGATGGATCCAGTGGGCCTGTTCCTCCTCAGCAGGGAGCCCTAGAGGTCACACGCTGTCAGCTTTCTCAAGGAACAGTCAGAACAAGCAATGCCTAGGGACACAGGGAACTTCTAAGATGAGAGAAAACAAACTCCCAGAGCATGTTTTCAACTAAGAGGCCCAGGACTTGGCTCAGCAGCTAAGGATACCTGCTGCCAAAATTGACAAGCTGAGTTCAACTGCTGTGACTCTCAAGATGGAAGAGGAGAACTGACTTCTGCAAACTCACCTCTGACCTCTCCAGCACAGCATGGGCATGCACACACTCACACCCACAGAACACAGATAGATAAAACTTCACAAAAAATTGTAAAAAGAAACTAGAAAAATCATAGCCGCCACCACTACGTCAATAGGAGTTTAAATAAGTCAAAGTGCACAGAGTGTGTTTAAACAATTGTCACATCTCAAGAATAGGGCAGTAGCAATCACTGGCTGAAGAAAGCCCTGTGCCGCCAGCTCTGCCACGGCCTGAGGAACCCTTACCTGGCTTGTGCAGAGACCTGGATGGCGATGGTATTCATGATCAAGGGCACAAACTCGGCAACAACATTGTGGATGTTCAGTTTGTACAGCTGTAGGAAACAGCAAGCGCAGTATTTTTACATTCATCTACCATGGAATGATCTGACAGACCACAGAGACCATGAGCATTGGGGTTCCCTGTGCATCTGATTCGCTGAAGGAAACTAGACATGAATTTTCACATGAAAAAAAATGGTTAAGGGGTACACGTACCTGGTACATTAGTACAACAATGATGGGCAGCTCGGCCAGGACTTTCAGGGAAAGTGATCCTCGGGGAATGATGGAGTGCTGTGAGATGCAGAGAGGAGAGGTAACCGTCAGTACCAACAAGGACCACAATGAACACAGACACCGACACATCATTGCAAGTATCGGTGGAGGACCCAAGCTAAGTCCACAGAGTGCTACTTCATAGATGGCAAAATCTTGGGGAAATCCAAAGAGATTCAAATCACCCAAGAAATTTGGGGGCTGTGGGTATTTCTGTGAGATAGGAAGCCTGGTTTGGAGATAAGGCCTCCCTACTCTTGTTTTATCTCCTGTCTCTGCATTCTAAATGCTGGGATTGTGAGCATGCAATACCAGTCCCAACTGTCTGGTTTTTGAAAGAGTCTGACTATGTGACCCAGGCTGGCCTTGAACTCACTACTTGGCCAAGGTGAACTTGTAACTCACAGCAATCCTACTGCTTCAGTCATGTACCATGTACCTCAACATCCAGTCTCTTTTTCTTTCTTCCTTTCTTTTTTCCCCCCCGAGACAAGGTCTCATAATGTAGATCAGGCTGGCCTTAAACTCAGAGGTCCACCTGTCTCTGCTTCTTAAGAGCTGGTAGTAAAGATGTGTGCTACCCAGCCCAGCAACACACCCAGCTTTTAAAGCCAATATCTGACTTAAAAGGACAAGAAAAACTTCAAATGTCCAATTTAGCCTACAGGCTTTATTTGATATTTATATGTAGAAAAATGCTTATAGTAAATCCAGGAGAGGCTGAAGGAGCTTCTTCAGGACTCTTAAAACATAAAGACGGGCAGAAGCACACGACCAGTAAGCAATGGACTGAGCTCTGCTTGAAACTCAGTTTGGTTCTCCTCAGCACAAGAGGAAGTCTTGACTCAATACAAGCACAAATGCTAAAATGCCTTCCTGTGGGCCGTCACATGTAGCCCAAGCTGGCATCCAACTTGCTATGCACTGAGGAGTCTTCAACTGACCCCACACTTCCCTAGTGCTAGGATCAGAGGCATGCGCCAGCGTGCTCAGTTGTCCAAAGACTGAGGATAGAGCCCTGGGCCTTCCTCCATGCGTGCAGGCAAGCGTCCAACAGACACATGCCCCTAGCCCCAGAAAAACATTCTCAACTCAGCCCCCAAAATGAGTCATGGCAAAAGGTCACCACATCTCTCCTACGTGACAAACAGCACTCATATTACCTCTGCAGAGTCCAAGACACAGATTTCCAGATAAAAACTGGAAAAACAAGGTCGAGGGGAAGGTTCACAAACTTTTACAGAGTCATCAAACCAGAGTGGGGCTGAGGACCATCTGGGTCTTCTCTGGCCCAGAGAACTTCAATTTTACCTATAGTTTCAAAGGACTTCTAGCAGATCAGAATCTCTCTGCCCCATGCCTAGCCTGCTACTCTTGACAGTAAGAGACCTCAGTTCCCTTGGTAGGCTAGTCTTTTTTTGTTTTGTTTGTTTTTCAAGACAGGGTTTCTCTGTAGCTTTGGAGCCTGTCCTGGAACTAGCTCTTGTAGACCAGGCTGGCCTCAAACTCATAGAGATCCGCCTGCCTCTGCCTCCCGAGTGCTGGGATTAAAGGTGTGCACCACCACCGCCTGGTGGTAGGCTGGTCTTTACAGCCAAATATCACCAGTGCCCAAGGGCTCACCTTCACCACCTCCAAGATATAGGGCAGGACCAGGCTTGTGCCTCCAGGTAAAGAAAAGAGGAAAAAAGAAAACCAAATGGTCTAAGTTAACTCATTTCCCCCTTTAACAAATAGAGAAGCCACAGATTTGGAAAGAGAACATGAAAACGAGACAAGGCTGTCACCAGGGAGGGAGAAACACCCACCGTGCGTGTCTCGCTGTCTTCCCGCTCAGGATTGACCTTCACAGCAATTGTCGTGATCATGCCCACCATCTCTGGTGGAGGTACTGTGTTTTCAGGGATCCCCTGAGGATTCTCAAAGTAGCGGTTCTGCACAGAAAGAAGACAATAATGGCAAAACAGTGTGCTTGTCTTTAGTATTACCTACCCTAGAACCAGAAACCCACCCCAGTCACTTCTTTAACTAAACCTTTCCAAACACACTTGGGACAGGTGTTAAATAAATATAAGCAATAAACTCAAGCTTTAACACAAACATACCACAACTTTTGGAAGCTCCTTGTAAATCTGTTTCACAAAATCCAAAAAGTGATGAATCTAAAAACAAAAACCAGAAACGCTTTGAGAACATACTTATAGGGTCAGTGACAGCTCAGGGGATACAGGCACTTACCATTCAAGCCTGACACCTCACTGAAGACATGCCTGAGTTGTTCTCTTTACTCCACACATGTGCTTAGGCACACTCACCACCACCACCACCCCACAAATACCCTTTGAATGATATTAAAAGGTAGGAACTACCAGGCAAGATACAAATGGGCAATGGACATAAACAAAGCAAAGCAAAACACAAACACACACACAAAGAGGAAGAAAAAAATGAGACCGAAAGATACTGATGAATAGAAACCAATTTTCTATCTCAGAAACAGCCGAGGGATAAACACTTAGAAAAGGCCATTATGTGCTCTTAGAAAACAGTGGATTGTGGGTTGGCTGCTCTCACAGAGGAACCAGACTGGATCCTCAGCACACAAGTATCTGGCAGCTCACAACTGCCTATGTAACTTCAGTTCTGGGAGATCCAGCACCCTTTTCTCATCTCAGATGGCAACCACACACACACGCTACATCCATCAAGATGGCATACGTGTATTTTAAAAATAAAATGAATAAACACATGTGTAATTGAATAAACACATGTTTGAGATGATTCAAAAATAGAGACTCTTATACTACCAAGTGAATCAAACCAACCATGGTTCCCAGAATCAGTCTGAACACATGTGAAGCATTGGAACTGTACTCTGACTCAGTAACCCCACTTCTGCAAGCCTAGTTAATTGAATAATCTGGTCCATAAATGAAAAATATTTGGCAATAGCCATTAAGAAGAAAATTTGAACTGGGCAGTGGTGGCGCACACCTTACTCCCAGAACTCAGGAAGGCAGAGGTAGGTTGATCTCTATGAATTCGAAGTCAGGCTGGTCTACGAAGTGAGTTCCAAGACAACCAGGGCTACACAGAGAAACCTGGTCTCAAAACAAAAGACAAAAAAAGGGAGAAATAAAAAACAAAAAATAGAAAAGACTTTAAGTGCCTAGAAATATGCTGATAAAAAGAAAATCAAGGCTGGAGAAGGGACTCAGGGGTTCAGGGCAGTTCCTGCTCGCAAAGAACGTGAGTTCAGTTCCCAGCACCCACGCCGGGCAGCTTACAACTTCCCGTAAACCCATCTTCAAGGGATGTGACATCCTCTTCTGTCCTCCATGGACATCTATCTGCACACATGTCATTTACAAGGCAAAGAACTTGGCCCCCCAAAGCTACAGTTTACCCAGCATCGCTCTACTGCTGGGCTACAGAATTGAGATCAAACCAGCTCCAACTTCAGAATTCCCCTTTATCCTTACCCAAAAGAAAATGGTTGGAACTTCCAGTCCATCAAATCCAGGGAGATATCTGTACACTCATGCAAACAGAAATCATAAAGACAGCTCTAAAGAGGAGAACAGTGGAGCATTGAGCAGGAATATCCTTAAAGTGTGCTATGTGCTTCATGAAAAGGCCCTTCCATTACTCAGCACAAGACAAGGAGCAGAGGGAAGTAGGTGATACAGAATTTCTCCCAACTGAGGCTCTATTTTCTACACAGTACTTGTTCAATAGACTCATGTAAGAGAAAGGGCCAGTCAACTCATGTAAGGGTAAAGACCAGCAAGATGGCTCACAAAGTAAAGGTAATTGCTACCAAGTCTAACTATCTGAATTCCTGGGACGCAAGTCATAGAAGAAGAGATCCAACCACGCCAAGTTGACCTCTGAATACCAAGGACATGCCATATCACATTTGTACACACACACATACACACATACACACACACACACACACACACACACACGTAATAACTTACTTCTTGCGTGATTGGTGGCCTGAACTGTTTGTGCAGTTCAATAATTATTCTTAGACAAATAAGAACATTTTCTTCATTTTCAGTCTTTAAACAACAACAGAAAAAAAAATCAAGTTACATTTTTGAACACATTTTAATCTCAAGATTAAGATAAACTGTTGACGGAAATGGTGGTGCCTGCCTTTAATCCCAGTACTTGGGAGGCAGAGGCAGGCAGAGTTAGGGTTCGCCTGATCTACACAGTGAGTTCCAGGCCAACCAAAACTACATAGTGAGACTGTCTCAAAAGAAAACAAAAATAAACCATATAGGCATTTTCTAGGTGTTTGCCTTCCTGAATCAATCAGTTTGTTTGAGTTGCTGAAAAGCACAGTTCCCAGATCCAGCAGTCCTAGACAGAGAGAGCAACAGTCTTTTAGGCCATCTGAACAGCATCCCACCAATGCATTAGGGTAACTCGGAGAAAGGTGACCTAGCATAAATGACACAGAGCAAGTCATGCATGAATTACCACCTCTTCCTCCCTTTTGATATAGGGGTTCATGTATCCTAAGCCTGATCTGAACTCACTTCGTGTCTAAGGATGACCTTGAACTCCTGAGTGCTGGGGTAAGAACTGTGCTTCACCCAGCCTGGTTTATGTGGTACTGAGGGTTTCATGCATGCTAGGCACTCTACCAGGCTAGCCTCAAACTCAATGAGAGCACTCTGTGTCTCCCAAATGTTGGTATTAAGAGGGGTGTCCACCATAACAAGCCTGATGCGATGCTTTAGCGGCTAAATGACATCCTGCCTGAAAACCAACAACAAAAAATGGCTCACTGCTTGGAAATACAGATCCAAAAACCCAAAACCTGAACTGCTCTGAACTCCTAAAGTTTTTGAGCACCTGACAACTAGGAAAATCTATGCCTGACTTCGCATAATGGTTTTAAGTCAAAACGAACATAGATACTGTAAAAAAGGCTTTATAAAATTATCTTCAAGCTACCTACAGAAGGTGCCCGTGGTAATCGACCGAACTTCACATTCAGGCTCAGACTACAGCCCTAAAATATCCTGTTATGTATATACAAATACTCCAAAACTCAAAATAAAATAAAAATCCCCAATACTCCCATTCCCAAATATTTGGGGTAAAGGGTGCTCAACCCATGTTGTCAAAAGACAAAGGAAAAACAATCAGGTACTGAGCAGCCTCTATGGACTGGACCAGCTGCTAAGTGCAGGCCCATACTCTGCTCTGTGAGGGAGGGACCAGCCACGTTCTACCCTCGAGGTCACGGAGCCTCAGAGAGCGTAGGCAATGTGGCCAATGTGGTCACTTATGAACGGCAGAGCTGAGGCAAGATCCCAAGACTGTCTCCTAAGAAAACTTTATCTTCTCAAGAGCCTGAGGCACATTGGGATTCTAAACGCGTCAAGACGTGAGGAAACAAAAATATAGCAAACACATTCACCTAGGAATCTAAGGTCTTTCTGAACATGGTGGCACATGCCTTTAATCCCAACCACCTCAGAGACAAGGGCAGGCCAACCTGGTCTACTCAACATGTTCCAGGAAGGCCAGGGTTACACAGTGAGACCTTGTCTCAAAAAGAAAAAAGGGCCAGGTGTGTTGGCAAACACTTTCAATCCCAGCACTTAGGAAGCAGAAGCTGGTGAATCTCTGAGTTCAAGGCCAGCCTGGTCTAAATAGGGAGTTCCAGGTCTGCTTGGGCTGCACTGTGAGACTCTGTCTTTAAAAAAAAAAAAAAAAAAGTCTTCAAATATGTAGTCTTTCTGAATCATAAAGAGACATTAAGAAAAATTTCACTCATTTAAGCAGATCTTTTTTTTTTTTTTGACAGGGTTTCTCTGTGTAAGCTCATTTAAGCAGATCTTTAGTGAGTCGTAGACGATTGGATTTATAGCAAGAAAAATCATGGAATATTTTAAACATGGCTGTTAAGACAATTCTCAAAGATTACCTCTAAAAATCGAAACATCACAGAGAGAACGTTTTTCGTATGAGGACGAAGATGCTCATTGGTCGGTATCCTGTGAAGTATTTCGAGTACTAGCTTCCGCAGTTGCTGACAAGGAAACACAAAGTAAACCACAGAAGTTCCAAACTCACTGTTTAACATGGCTGACTGTAGCCAGCACCAGCAACCACCACCTAAGAGGGATGTGACCTTTAGAGACCTGCAAATTCACATGTAACCCACAGTATGTGTGCAGATCATTCATCTTCAGTAACTCCGTAACTCTGTAACAAGTCCACTGTGGTTTTTACAACCTCACCAGTACACCCAGCACAAGACACAGCTGTGAGGATGGAGGAGAATGAAACCAAAGAGCAAACATGGACTCGTAAGAGGAAAGAGAAAGGGCCAGAGAGATGACTCACGATTAAAGGCCCTTCTTACTCTTGCGGAGGACAGGAGTTTAGTTTCAGCACCCATCAGGTGACTCTCAACCACCTGGGACTCCAGCTCCACAAAACCCAACACGCACTTCTGACTTCCAAGGGACCCTGAACTCAAATGTGCTCATGCACCCATGCACACAGACACATAATCAGTAATAAAATACATCTTTGGGGCTAGAGATTGCTTAGCAGTTAAGAACAGTAACTAGCTCCTCTTCCAGAGGACCTGGGTTCTAATCCCAGGACACACGCAGTAGCCTCTTCTGGCCTCCATAGGCACAAGAGACGCTTGCGATATATAGACATACATGCAGGCAGAACACCCATACACATTCCTTTTCCGGTTTTGACTGAAAAAAAAAAAAAAGCTCCTTAAAAGAGTAAAGAAAATGCAAAGAACACAAAATAACTAATTTTAGGGTTCCCCTGACACACATCTGTTCTTGAGAGCCCTGTGTTTCAGCCATGTTGCACTAAGCCCCTGGATTCTGTACAGCAACTCCAAACCATGAGGCCAGGCACGTACTTAAGCTCTCGGGTAAACCCGAAAACTGCTCCAGCTACCCACAAACCTCGCCAGCACTACAGCAACTGCTCTCAGATTCTTTAAGAAGTAAAAGCTGACACAGAGAAAACAATGGCATAGTAGTCTATGTTGCTTATGTGGTTAGAGGTACTGGGAGGTGATGCTGAACTATAGAATTCTTTTTTTTTTAATTGTTCAGGTGTGCAGGTACCAAAGGAAGCCAGAGATACCAGGTCTGGCTGGTTCGAGAGCTGTTTTGAGCCATCTTGCCTGGGTGCTGGGAACCAAACTCTGGCCCTTTGCAAGAGTAGCATAGACTCTTAATCACTGAGTCAGCTCTTCAGTCACACTTAATTGTTTGATTGATTTATTATACGTGGGCATATCACAGAGCACATGTAGAGGCTAGAGGACAACCTTCAGGGGTCAGATCTCCCCTTCTGTCACATGAGTCTCACCAGACTGAACTCTGGTTCTCAGGCTTGGGGCCAGCACCTTTGTCTGCTGCGTGATCTCAGCAGCCCTCTTTTGTGCCCAATTGACTAATCCGCATACACACACCCCTAGCTGACAGATGCAAATAACTGAACCTGCAGAAAAGATGGATAAAGTCAAGGAGATAGCAGTCCTGAGTGGTTACCCTGATGACAAAACCTCTTTCACTCCTGGGTAAACTTCCATTCTTTGATTTTATTATGTTTTTTTATTCATTTTCACTTCTGATCCTCATGTGCCATTTTTCTTTCCCTGCTACTGTGAACAGATTACCTGGGCTGGCTTCTCCTGAAGAAACTGGACTTCTCCATCTTGGAGAAAGGTAAGAAATCGAGGGATGATATGTTCCAGGAATGTAGAATACTGAGGAGACGACGTGACGTTCTAGGTGGCAGTGAAAAAGGAAAGGCATAGTAAGGGATGTGTTTATTTTCATTTTCAATTCATACAACAAGCTAAAAGAAAACATTTTTTTCAATTCATGCTTGTGCCCGCATGAGGTTTTATGTGCACCACACCACCTGCATCCAAGTTTCCAAGGAGGACACAAGAAGGCATCAGATCCCTTGGAACTGGAGTCTCAAGTCACTGAGCTAGAACCAAACCCAGGCCGGTCTTCTGCAGGAGCTGGATACACTCTTAACCACTGAGACAGCTAAACACTTCCAGATCGACAGTAATCCCAGTGCTTTCAGGAGTGTCTGAGACAACACCACATTAAATAAATTCAGATCTCAAGTCTAATAAAGAGAATTAAGTACTAAAATTTACTATTAAAATTGGATATGGTAGGGGGTAGCAGAGATGGCTCACAAGTTAAGCTTTCTGCCTTTCTCTTTCTCTGGGACCTGAGTTTGGTTCCTGGCACCCACGGCAGGTAGATTTCAACTGCCTGTAACTCCTGCCTGAAGAGATTCAACATCCTCTTCTGGACTCCACAGAGATCCACATACACAAAGACAAAGACACACACACACACTCAATGGTGGAGCATTTGCCTAGTTGCCCTGAGGTTCTGGGTTCGGTTCCCAGCACCGCACGACACAATAGCACAAGAAATTACAGCAATGAAGTGTCTGTCGAAGGATGACTGGCTCAACATATGTGGTGCATAAACACAGTGAACTGCAACTCTCAACCATTCAAATAAAAAATCTGATCCGCTCCTGTCCTTTGGGGAAAAGAGAACAGCATGCACAATCACTATGCTAAATGAAACAAGCTGCTTATAAAAGTAAGTTCTACAGCCTCACTCATGTTAAAGGCTGAATAACTCATATAACCTGAGCAAAAAATACTAACTAGGCTGGAAAGAATACAGAAGAGAGACAGGGAAGGTAGACCAATGGGATGAACAAGTTCTGGCTTACTGCTTCAGGGTGGGGTGACTATCAAGAACAACATTCTGTACCTATGAAAGAGCAACTCATCCCTGCATTCGGGAGGTAGAAGCAGGTGAACGTCTGTGAGTTCAAGGCCAGCCTTGTCCATGCACTGAGTTCTAGGACAGTCAGGACTATACAGAGAGACTCTGTTTAAGGAAAAACAAAGGACAAATGATAATAATAAAAATAAAGGAAGCTGGGTGGTGGTGGCGCACGCCTTTAATCCCAGCACTTGGGAGGCAGAGGCAGGCAGATCTCTGTGAGTTCAGGCCAGCCTGGTCTACAAGAGCTAGTTTCAGGGCAGGCTCCAAAGCTACAGAGAAACCCTGTCTTGAAAAGCTCAAAAACAAACAAATAAATAAAGATAGATAGATAAGGGCTGGAGAGATGGCTCAGTGGTTAAGAGCATTGCCTGCTCTTCCAAAGGTCCTGAGTTCAAATCCCAGCAACCACATGGTAGCTTACAACCATCTGTAATGAGGTCTGGTGCCCTCTTCTGGCCTGCAGGCATACATGCAGACAGACAGAATATTGTATACATAATAAATGAATAAATATTATTAAAAAAAGATAGATAGATAGATAGATAGATAGATAGATAGATGATAGTAGGTAGAGGGAGGAGCTAAAAGGATTCTGAATATTCTCTCCATAAAGAGACAGTGTTTTGAGAAGCCATGTTTCACCTGACCACTGTACACTGCATGTGGATCATACCACCTGACACATTGTTCTATATATACATCAGGTTACAAGGCATTTAGGGTTGATGAACTTTCTGCCACACATGATGAGCCAAGTTCAATTCCTGGGACCCACATGGTAGGAGAGAACACTCCTGTCAATTATCCTTTGAGTTCTACATGCAAACTCCAAGTACACACAGAAATGTAATTTGAACAAAAGTAAATAACAAATAAATTCAAGCAAAGCAAAGAAAAAATGTTAATGCTCTGAAAAATACTGACCTCCAAAGCCAGTCAGCTAGGTGCATGCCTGTAACCTAGCACAAGGATGAGGCAGGAGGATCCTGAGTTAGAGGCTGTTCTGTGCTACAAAGCCAGATACCGTCGGGGGGGGGGGATAAGGAGGGGTGTCATTTAGGTCCTCACTTATAGAAACACTCATACACTTAAAATAAACTATCTTTGGAGAACCCTAACATATTAGCCACAAATAGTGGTAAAACCCTTTAACCCCAGGACTGGAGAGGCAGAGGCAAGCAGATCTCTGAGTTTCAGGCCAGCCCCTCTCTATACTGAGTTATAGACCAGCCACGGCTACAGATGAGACACTGTCTCAAAAAAGATAAGACTTTTACAGCAGCCAATATAAAGCCAATAGGTACCACATAATGATGAACCACGCATGACAGTGGTCCTGTAACATCCTAAAGGAGCCCAAGAAAGTCCTGCCTATGAGCCTGTGGTGTTACAGGCAGAGCATCCAGGCAATACCCATGTCCTTGTGGTGGTGGGATGTCAACAGGCCCGTGCTGCTCTCAGATAAAGTGCAGCACGCTCCGTTCTGTGCAGTGGTTAAAGCCACAGCAAACACCCGCACTGTGGTTTCTGGGTTAACTCCACTGTGCATCTGTAGCTTCTTCATTCTTTATAAAGACACACAGGATGGGAGATTCATACTACACGTGATATGGTGTGGTGTGGACAGGGGAAGCCCTCAGAAATGCAGGCTGCCATTTGTCCAGGCAGCAACTGTGGATGTATCTGAGTCAGCAGCTACAGGACAGCCACCGTATCTCCAAGTTCACCTGCATCAAACATGGTGCAGCCCCACGTCTTTGAGGGAGAGGCCTTCTGTTGGACAGAGAACTAAAGCTTGACTCTATACAAGGCCTCATTCACAAGCTCCTTATTTTGCAGTTTGGGGAAAAAGGACATAATCACCTGGCCAGCATGAACTCTGGCCACTGTGTCCTGGGGCTTCCCAAAGGCACCCTGCAGATCTTCCTGGAGCCAAGGTTGGGGACAGCACTGAAACTGGAGACATGATTATCTGCAAGAAAATTGCCTTTAAAGTCCCCCAGGGCATCCCATAGGCTGCCTACACACCCAAGGAGGAGGCTGCTTGCAATCCTTATACTCCTTGTCCCCGCCAGGAAAAGAACTAGGTCGGCTCAATTGGCTACAGATTTTTTGAGACAGTCTCATGATGCTGCCTGACTGGGATACATAGGCAGACGTCTCTAGGGGCTTGTCATCATTATTTCAATATATGTGTCTTTCAAAGCCTCTGTCAAACAGTGTGCTCTGTTACACACTGGCAGGAGCCACACAGATTTTGGTCATATTAAGAGGCAGGCTGGTGAGACAGCTCACAGGGAAAGGTACTGGTCACTGGACAGCACCTTCCAGGGAACCATACAGTGAGGGAGAACCAATTCCTTCAAGTTGCCCTCTAGCCTCTGCACATGTGCCATGGCATGCATGTCTGTGCACATACTTGCATATGCACACACGGGTACAACTGTAATTTTCTAAAGAGGCTATGTTGATTGACTGACCTATCTCATCTATGTCTGTAAGTATACTCAATGATGCTCCAATAACAGAACTGACCAATGACACAATTCTCAGAACACATTCCAGTCATTCAATGCCCAGTTGTTCACAAAGTGAAACCAAAAGCACAAGAGAACATGTGAACAAATAAACAGGGACTATACAGAAAAATGAAATCCAAGGAGCACAATGAAAAAAATAGAACCGAAGATAAAGAGACTTTAGAAACGTGGAAAACAAACTGAAAATAAAGTTTGGAGATGATAGTATCCTTAAAGTTAGATTAAGAATGACTCAGTCGTTAGAGATCTTACTTTTTTTTTTTTTTTTTTTTTTTTGGTTTTAGTCCTGACTGTCCTAGAACTTTCTCTGTAGAACAGGCTGGCTTTGAACTCACAGAAATCCACGTTTCTGCTTCCTGAGTGCTGGGATTAAAGGCATGTGCCACCACCACCCGGGAGAGCTTACTATTCCTGCAGGGATCCTGGACTGACTTTCTTACACCTACATGGCTTCCACAAGCTCCATTAACTCCAGGGCCTGACGCCTTCTTCCGGCCCCCACAGGCACTGCATGCATGTGGTACTCATGCACACGGCTGGGCATTCATACAGATACACATCAAACCAAAGATCTTTGTTGGGTTTTGTTGTTATTTATAAAAATCAATCAATACTTTTCCAGTGTAAAAACAAATCAAAGGCCAATTGCAGGCAGAGTCTGGGCGATCTGTGGGTCAATATAAAATGGTACAAATCCAAGAAACCCAGAAGGGAGCACGGCTTTATTAAGGTGACAGACATCTGAAGCACTGGAATCAGAAGTGACTGACAGCTCATCATGTCAGATGAGCACTCACCTGAACGTAACCAATCACAACATAAACTTGAATGCGGTCAAGTGAAAACATGTAAAGAGAGCCCCCTTAAAAACAAAAATGCCACCACACAGCAACCAAAACAAAGCCATCAACCTGCACACGACGCTGAGACTGCCACCAGGAAGACGGCCATATCCTGAGTGGTTTCAAATTCCTGTTGAAATACTACCAGTTGCCTAGACTCTATGGGGCACGGCAAACGGCACTGGGGGTAAAGACACTTACTGCCAAGCCTAAAGAAGAACCCACACTGTAGAAGGCAAGCTGTTTGCTAAGCTCTACATGCACCTCATGGGACATATGTGCCCAAGCACAAACAGACACAAAGTAAGTGTTTAGGGGAAAAACCTTCTTCCCAAACACTTTCACACTGTATCCCAGGCTGGTGTTGAGCTGTACATACAGCCCAGGCTGGCGCAGAGCTATAGATATAGCCCAGGCTGGCAGAGCTGTACATATAGCCCAGGCTGGCACATAGTTGTACATATAGCACAGGTTGGCGCAGAGCTGTACATATAGCCCAGGTTGGCGCAGAGCTGTACATACAGCCCAGGTTGGCGCAGAGCTGTACATATAGCACAGGCTGGCGCAGAGCTGTACACATATACAGGCTGGCACTGAATAGTTACTGACAGTCCTCCTGCTCCAGCTTTCCCATTGCTGGAATTACAGGAGTATGCTATCTCGGGCTAGCCTTTGCAATCAGTGACCTCTGAGTCAGTAACAGAAAAAGGATCGACTGGGCTGGACAGATGGTTCAGCAGTGGAAGTGCTAGCCACATAAACCTGAAGCCCCGAGTTCAGTCCCCAGAGCCGATGTAAAGGTGAAGACGGGAGGAGAAAACCATTTCCCGCAGTGTGCTCTGACTTCACCTGCACACTGCAGCGCTTCTGTACCCTCCCCCACACCATAACAAGTAACAACAACTAAAGACAACTTTTAGAAAGACTGACTAAAGGGCTGGAAGATGACTCGGCAGGTCAAGTTCACCCAGATCGACAAGCTGAAAACCTGAGTTTGATGCCCAGAACCCACGTAAAGGTAGGAGAGAACCATTCCACAATGCTGTCCCTGACCTCCATGCAAACACGGTGGTGGCGTGTGCACCCCACACACATCTTACACACGATAAGATAGCAAATATTAATAAACACTGAGTGTGAAAATAGAAAGCCCAGGAAACAAACAAAACTGCAGGGCCATCAAAATGGCCCAAGTTCAATCCCTAGGTCCACATGATGGAAGGAAAAAACAGAGTCCCCTCCCTAGATTGTCCTGTGAACAGCACACAGCGCCGTGGCATGGACAGGCAAACACACATTCCAAAATCAAAATAAATGTCATTTTTTAAAACGGCAAAGCATAAAATTCATACCTCAAAGTTTTCACTCACTTCCTGCATCATTTTCAACTTCGTTTCATCGGCTGTAAATGGCATAACAAACCATCATGTTACTGAAACTACCTTAAGGAGGCTTTCAAAAAAAAAAAAAATCACTGGACTTAAGAAAGAGAAGCAATCAGATCTTATCAGTTTGACTGTCACAGCCCAGAAGAAGGCACATGGCTAGGTCCCTACCACCAATCACACCACACCCATCCTCAGACTCACGTGTGCATGCACAGACAAGGATACAGACACACACACAGGCACACACACTGTGCCTCTCTGGGGCTCCAGCAATATTGTTCATCACTTTGCTTCTCCACAAGGTAGCAAGGGGAAACCAAGGACAAACATTAAGGTTGTTATTTATCCCAATATGTCAAAAAGGATCGACTCACGTGTATTTACATCTGTGAGAGCTGCCACAAACTGAAGGTATTTCTTCATCAGAGTGGTTTGGTCGACCACCGTGGCCCCCTGGGTTGCAACAAACGCCATCTTTCTTCTGTGTTTGTTTCTTTCTCAAAACTAAAGCACCAAGTCCATGAGCTCACCCAGCCTGTGAAAAGAAACATCCCATTAGCAGCTTTCAATCACACACACACACACACACACACACACACATATATATAGCTGGGCATGGTGGGAAATGCAGGAGACTGGCCAGCCTGGTCTACATAGTAAGTTCCAAGCCAGCCAGAGCTACATGAGACCCTGTGTCAAAAGAAGATACACACACTGTGGTGGAGCCCTTGTCCTGGCTTTTATCACCAGCACTGTGTCAATAATTAAAGAAATAAGTAAACCATTTTCCTCTGCATCACCTCCAAGACCCTGAAGTGTCCAGGAAGCTGTAGATTTTATCTGCAGTTGAAGCACAGATCATACTCAAAGAATGCTTCTTCTTAGCACTACGTTTACTTACTGGGGTCGAGGGAGGTGTGTGCAACACCGCACTTGCAGAGATCAGGGGACAACTTGGGGAACTCCCTTCCTTCTGTCCACCATATGGGTCTTGGGGACTGAGCTCGGGTCATCTGACTTTGACCCCAAGCACCACCTCACCGGCCCCAAAGAATGCTTTAAGAGCACCTCGGTGAGTTGGAAACAGGTTGTTGGCCCCTAGCTCCTAATGTAAAAATGCTTGCTGCCAAGCCTGGAGAACTGACTTCATCCTGGTGACCCACGGGATGGAAGGACAGACTCCTGCAGCTGTCCTGTAACTTCCACATGCATGCCTAACACACATATGCAAACAAACGAATGTTAAAAATAAATAAGTAAGAATAGCTAAGTGTGGTGGAGTGTGACTTTAATCCTAGCACTCAAGAGCGATCCGGAACAGCCAGGCCCATGTAATATCTGAGACCCTGTTTGTAGGGAGAAAATCAAAGTCCAAAGCTAAGGAGACTATCAGCCTTGCTATGATGACTTGCCTAAACTCTTACCTTTTCGTATCACGGTCCCTCCTCCAAACACCACAGGGCCCTCACACCCAGGGACTGCTAACTAGACTCAGGGTCACAGTCTTCTGAAGCCCTTAGTCCTGCCCAAACTTTTTATCTAACTTTTCTCCTGTGGAGGTGATGTCCTGAAGCTCGGATAAGGAGGAGCTGGATGTGGGTAGGGATGGCCTTGATTCTTGACCCCCACCCCTGACAAGCCTGTGTCCCATCACCCCCAGGTTTAGGAGATTCTGGGGAATGGAACCCAGACTCTTTAGTATGCTGGGCGGGCTTTCTATTCTCTGAGCTATAGACCCAACATCTGCGCAGATTTTTTGCGACACTTATTCCTCTTCTTAGAAGCCATTAAATGTGCCATTTCCAAGCCCCCACCCAAGCCTCCCAGCGGCTCGGCCTAGCTTTCCCCTGGGCTTAGACCCTGACATCAGGTGAAGAACCTATTTCGCCTGTGGATTCCGGAAGGAGGTTTTGAACTTTCCGGGAGGCTATGACCTCAAACCTGGATGCCCACGAGCCCACAGAACCCCTACCCAGGTAAGGAAAAGGCAAACGGCCCCGCTGTCCGCTGTCCTCCGTCGGGTCCGCCCCGCCCACGACGCTCGACTGACTTGACACCGCGCCGCCGAGCCGCCAGGGGGCGCTGCAGCCACCGCTACCTTCACTCTCAGAGTCTGGCCCGGAGAGCCAGGTGCCTGCGTGGAGGCCCGCAGATGCCAGGATGGCTTTGGTAGGGCGCCGCAGCCCCCGCGACTCCTCACTCAATCCCTTCCCGTCGCAAACGGTCTTCGGGTTCCCTCCTTTTGTCGCCAGTCCTTACTGAGACTCTCAGCGACCACCCCCAAGCAGGCCGCTGAGCTACGGCGAGCGCCGAGGGCCAATCCCCACGACCGATAGCGCTGCGCGTCCCGCCGTCCGCTCCAGCGCAGCCAAGCACCGCGGAGTGCTAAATACTGCAGTGGGGCAGATCCAGCCAAAGAAAGCTCCCGTGGGGCCTTTAGAACCTCGGCCTTGCCGGGACTGTCTTCTCCGCCCCTCTCTGGAGCCGTCACGCTGCACCGATCTCTTCCCTCACGCCTGAGATACGCACACGCGCGCGTGCATCTCCCGGGGTCGTTCGCCCGCCTGCCCCGTGCTTACCGGGACCTGCCAGCTGGCTTCCTGTATCCGATCCAGGCCGCCGGCAAACTCTTCGTCGCCTCCGTCGCCGCCGCCGCTGCTCTGCGTTCAGTCCCGCCCCTACTTAAAGCCGCGGCGTCCGCCCACCGAGAACTGAGCCAGAATGCACCGCCCCCAAGTGGGTGCGGCTTGGGCGGGCGGCGGGGCAGGTAGGGGCGGCTGTGGCCTGGATGGGCGAGCTGTCCTTCTAATTCATCGCCTTGGGGTGACCTACCTACCTGGGAAGCACCCAGGCCTGAGGGGCTGTGAGCTGCTGCAGCTTCAAGATTCGTGATCCCTAAGTCCTTTTAATCCGCAGGGGCCAGGCTGAGGGGTGATGGACACCCGAAATACCTATTCAGTTGGTCCGCAGTTAGACTGAGTGAGTGTGTGGCCTTCAGGGCTGGACTTCCCTTCGCTGAGACGTCTTTTTTTTTCCTCTCTTCCTGCAATGCTGGATGTTCAACTTAGGGTTTCACATACACTAGGCCTAAGTTCTACTACGGATCTATAGTCTCAACCACCAGAGAGTCTTCATAGTTGATGCAAGCGGGAAGAGGCAATGAAGGCTTTTTTTTTTCTTTTTTTTTTGGGGGGGGGGGGTTGCAGATGGACTGTTAGCTTGTTAAGCAGCTAGGTCACCCCGAGACAACCACATTTGTCCGGCTTATAGTTGATACCCTCCATCCAAGACAAAATTAGCAGTAGACAGGTCTCGAGCTAGGCCAAAGCAGCGAAGAAACATAGTGGAGAGAAGGGGAAAATAAATCCTGTGATACCCAGATGAAGCAGCAAAAGCTGACGTAGGAGACCTGTCAATTCTCCACTAAGGAGTGGTTTCTGGGATAGCCACTGAGAGTGGAAGGAGCTCAGTAGTTACCAAGTTTTGATGAACAGCAGTCAGTGATGGCCTACACCCCTTTGCCTCGAGCCTTCTTATAGTTACGTCCTACAACTTCCTATGCCTACTCTGAAACTTCAACCCCCAGGGTCTTTGTGTTCTGATCCTAAATTGATACTTTTCCCAGCACTTGGTAATAAACAGAGCTTTCCTGTGCCTGAAAAAATAACCCTGGAGTTAAGACGACCCTTTAAAAACATGCTTCGGTATTTGTCTGTTGTTGCCGCAAAAGAACTAGCTGTAGCCGAAACCCTGGCAATGTGGGGAATTGTTTCTATTGACATTTTCCCCTCCCTCCCGCAGGAAGTTGTTCTGCCATTTATCACAGCCTCCAAAACAGGCAGGGTTAAAGTTTGAGAAGGACCTAAAACGGGTCAAATCAGTTCCCTGCAAGTTGTTTTGTATCTTTCCGGAGACAGAGAAAAACAGGGTAGGGGCCAGTGAGATTGCTCAATAGATTGCTCACTGGGTTGCTGCACCAAGGTGGAATCCTTACTTTGCACATACGAAGTCCTGGGTTTCATCCTATACTTTGCTCTAGCCTGTAATCTCAATACTTTGTAGGTGAAGTGTTGCAAGGCAGTTACTTCCCTCTGGGCATAACCTGTTTACCCCTTTGCTGCCTTGGAGTTGAAACCAAATGCTGGATGAAAAAGCTCAGGACCTGCGTCTGAGTTAGATCTCCGGGACCCGTGTGAAGGAAGGCGAGAACTGACTCCACAAAGTGATCCTCTGACTTGCACAGGGATGCCCTCGCACGCTCACGCATACAGGCACCATGTACACACACAGTAATGATAAAAAAAAAGTACATTTTACTAAAGAAAAACATGTCAGACATGGTAGACAATCTTAATTACAGCTCTTGGGAGACAGAGACAGGAGGATCTCTGTGAATTTGAGACCAGCCTGATCTACCTGATGAGAGCCTGCCTCAAAAGAAAGAAATGGGACTCCTAACAGCAGGAATGGGGGCTGTCTCTGACTCTTACTGGCTTCTGGGACCATACTCCACATATTGGGTTGCCTTGCCCAGTCTTAATACGTGGGAAGGTGCTTAGTCTTACTGCGACTTGATATGCTATGTTTTATTGATAATCATAGAAGACTTGTCTTTTCCTGGATGGAGATGGAAGAGGATGGAGGAAAGGGACTGGGAAGGGAGGATTGGGGGACAGTGCTGTGACTGCAATGTAAAACAGATGAGTTTTTAAAAAAGGAAAAACAAAGCAAATCTATCTTTCATAAACTCCAGCTAAATTGCATATCACACATGCCTATAATCGGTATGTATATAAGCTCTAACATTGACCAAAAAAAAAAAAAAAAAAAAAAAAAACCTCTCTCCCTCATGGTACAGTTCTATCAAGGTAATCACGTTGTTAGAGTTTTGCTTATTTGTCTCCTGAATTCCAGGTTAGGTACTGGGTCAACTTCATCCCTATTCGGCGATTTAAATCAAATCTCTCCTCTGCTTAAAACCTACAAAGACGTTGCAGCTCATCCAAGGTGTGCTGGGCCGGCGAGCCTGCCACACAGCCCTGACGGATCACCTTTCAGCTACTGCAGTCCTGTCTTAGGTCCTTAGCTCCCTATTTGGTATGTTCTTCCCTCAAAGGCACTGAGTCTTACTCAACTAAAATATCACTGACTGCACTCAGAACGTAAAATGGTTGTCTAGCACATAGGTAGCCATGGATTTCATCTCAAACAAGGCAGTTACTTCCCTCTGGGCATAACATGTTTACCCCATTGCTGCCTTGGAGTAGAAACTACAGAGACCAGTAGTCTTGACAATCAGAAAAGGATGATGCAGAGATAGCCAGGTTTATGATACTGTTAATGGAGCTATTTATAGTCCTCAGTAGAAAAGGGGAGCTCCTTTGTCAAAAATCAGGTATTCACAGGTTTGTGGATTAATATCCGGGTCTTTGATTTGATTCCATTGGCCAACGTCTCTGTTTTTATGCCAGCACCAAGCTGTTTTCATTGCTGTAATAGAGTTTGAAGTCAGGGATGGTAATGCCTCCGGAAGTTCCTTTATTTTATAGGATTGTTTTGGCTATCCACCTGTAGAAGAATGAAAATAGATCCATATCTATCACCATGCACAAAACTCAAGTGCAAATGGATTAAAGACCTCAATATAAATCTGACCACAGTGAACCTGATAGAAAAGAAAGTGGGAAGTAGTCTGCAACACATGGACACAGGAGACCACTTCCTACATATAACCCCAGTAGCACAGACAATAAGAGCAACAATGAATAAATGGAACCTCCTGAAACGGAGAAGTTTCTGTAAAGCAAAGGACACTGTCATTAAGACAAAAAGGCAACCTACTGAATGGAGATCTTCACCAACCCTGCATCAGACAAAGGCCTGATCTCCAAAATATATAAAGAACTCAAGAAACTAGACATTAAAATTCTGAATAACCCAATTAAAAAGTGGGGTATTGAACTGAACAGAGAATTCTCAACAGAAGAAGTTCAAATGGCAGAAAGATACTTAAGGTCATGTTCAACCTCCTTAGCAATCAGGGAAATGCAAATCAAAACAATTTTTAGATACCATCTTATACCTGTCAGAATGGCTAAAATCAAAAACACCAATGATAACCTATGCCGGAGAGGATGTGGAGTAAGGGGAACTCTCATCCATTGCTGGTGGGAATGCAAACTTGTGCAACCACTTTGAAAATCAGTGTGACGGTTTCTTAGAAACTGGGAGTCAACCTACCTCAGGATCCAGCAATTCCACTCTTGGGAATATACCAAAAGATGCCCAATCATACTACAAAAGCATTTGCTCAACTATGTTTATAGCAACACTATTTATAATAGCCAGAAGCTGGAAACAACCTAGGTGCCCCTCAATGGAAGAATGGATAAAGAAGGTGTGACACATATACACATTAGAGTTCTATTCAGTGCTAAAAAACAATGACATCTTGAATTTTGCATGCAAATGGATGGAAATAGAAAACATTTTACTGAGTGAGATAACCCAGACCCAAAAAGGTGAATATGGTATATACTCACTCATTAGTGGATTCTAACCATAAAAAAAGGACATTGAGCCTATAGTTGGTGATCCTAGAGAAGCTAAATAATAAGGTGAACCCAAAGAAAAACATATATTTATCCTCCTAGAAATTGGAGTAGACAAGATCGCTGGGCAAAAGTTGGGAGCATGGGGGTAGGGGTGGAGTGGGGGGAAGGGGAGAGGGGGAGAGAGAAGGGAGAAGGGGAGGATTGGGGAGAGCTTGGGGGAGTGGGATGGTTGAGATGGAGGAAGGGTGGATATGGGAATAGGGAAGAAGATATCTTAATTAAGGGAGCCATCTTAGGGTTGGCAAGAGACTTGGCTCTAGAGGGGTTCCCAGGTGTCCAGGGAGATGTCCTCAGTTAGTTCCTTGGGCAGCTGAAGAGAGGGAATCTGAAATGGCCTTGTCCCATAGCCACACTGATGGCTATCTTGAATATCACCATAGAACCTTCATCCGGCGATGGATGGAGATAGAGACAGAGACCCACACTGGAGCACTGGACTGAGCTCCCAAGGTCCAGATGAAGAGCAGAAGGAGGGAGAAGATGAGCAAGGAAGTCAGGACCACGAGGGGTGCGTCCACTCACTGAGATGGTGTGACTGATCTAATGGGAGCTCACCAAGGCCAGGTGGACTGGGACAGAATGAGCATGTGATCAAACCAGACTCTCTGAATGTGGCTGACAATGGGAGCTGACTGAGAAGCCAATGATAGAGGCACTGGGATTTGATTCTACTGCATGTACTGGCTTTTTGGGATCCTGGTCTGTTTGGATGCACACTTTCCTAGGCCTGAATGGAGAGTGGAGGGCCTTGGACTTCCCACAGGGCAAGGTACCCTGCCTTCTCTTAGGACTGGAGAGGGAGGGCAAGGGGAATTAGGGGGAGAGGGAGGGAAATGGGAGGAGGAGGACATTTCTAATAGTAAAAAAAGATACCAAAGAGATGGAAAAAATAAGTATGGGGAGAATAGAATTTTTGGGAGATAACAAAATTTTGCCTACAATAGTCCTTAGATTTTTGGTTTTCTTCTGTTCCACACCAGGAGGCTCTTCTGACATGAGACAGAAACCTTCTCTTAGAGAAGAAGAGAGCCACACTCCAACTCCAAAGCCACTTTTGTTTTACACTTGAGTTGGGACAACTTTTCTGAGAAGTGAAGAGATATAGATGTTTAGGTAGTGAGGTTTTACCCTTCAGAGAATATTGGAACCACAGATCAGATTTTTCTTTACTTGGTAGTTTTTTTTCTGAATAGCGTCTGTTTCTTCTTAGACATCTAGATGCCCGAGGTCTTTTATTTCTTTAAGGTGGGCATCTCTATTTTCCTGTAGAGACAAAATCAGAACCCTACCCTGACCCTATTGAGGTTTCTTTACAACTTGTAAGACTGTCACATCGGTGGATGAGCTATCATTTCTCCTTATCGCAAGGTTTCTGCTGTTTGAATAGAATCCTAATTAATTTTGATGGTATCCATAACTTCTTATCCCGTGGAAACAAAAAGAAAACCCCTTCCCCAATGTAGCACACATCCTGGTTTCCACTCTGAGATCAATACATCTTTGAAATACACCAGCTGATTTAATTCAGAAGTTTTTTCTATTGGCCAATGTCTCTCTGCAGCTGTTGGTCCTTTCTCATTAGCATCAAGAAGATTCAAAGGTAATAAGGCATTATGCAGCCCGGTGGTGGTGGTGTATACCTTTAATCCCGACATTCGGGAGGCAGAGACAGGCGGATCTCTGTGAGTTCGAGGCCAGCCTGGTCTACAAGAGCTAGTTCCAGGACAGGCTCTAAAACTACAGTGAAACCCTATCTTGAAAAACCCAAAGCCGAAAAAAAAAAGTAGGATTGTGTGGTAAACCTGCAATATGCTTTATGTTATAATATTTTTAAAAAGTTTCATTTTGCTAGAGATATATGCTGGAGTACTGTCCGTTTTAATTTGTTCAGGTATACTCATGACGGTCATTGTAGTGGCATTTCAAATGCATTTTAATAAATAAAGACTGCCTGAAGATCTGAGATTAAACAGTCCCACTGGTTAGCCTTACAGACCAGGTTATGGTAACACATGCCTTTAATCCCAGTAGCCACACTAGTTTCCATAGAAACTGAGTGATACCTTTAATGATGGTGGTGCACACCTTTAATCCCAGCCCTAGAGAAGGAATATAAGATGGGGGAAGACAGCTCTCAGATGCAGTCTTCTGAGATTGCTGGAGGCAGGATCACCATTTCAAACTGAGGTTGAGATAAGAGCCAATGCTTTTCTGATCTTCAGGTTGGATCCCAATTTCTGACCCTGAGTTTTTATTAATCATGCTTCAAGCCATAACTTCTAATAGGTGTGTAATTACAGAATCAGCCATTTCAAAATTCAAAACAGTTGCCCATCAAAATCTTGAAGGTCTGACTCTTGTATGACGTACCTATTTTAATTTTCCAAATTCTGCAAAATAACTACATCCACTTGTCAAATTTCATTTCTTTGCATAACTTTAGGGTCACTTCCTACAGGTAAAGGAGTTTGGTCATAGAAGGAACAAGTAAGACTTTTTTTTTTTCTTTCGATTTCCTTGGCTTGTTACTAAGTGATGGAAAAATCCTTTTTTTAAACCTTTGCTGTTGACATAGTGATTTTTTTAAGACAGGGTTTCTCTGTAGCTTTTGGAGCCTGTCCTGGAACTAGCTCTTGTAGACCAGGCTGGCCTCAAACTCACCGAGATCCACCTGCCTCTGCCTCCCGAGTGCTGGGATTAAAGGCGTGCGCCACCACCGCCTGGTGACATAGTGATTTTTTTAAATGAGATTCTGAGGTCTCCAGCACACTTCTTATTAATAACTGATCAATTTCATCATTGCCTTCTGCTAGAGGACCTCGCAGATCCATATGGAATCTCATATGGAATCATATGGAATATCATATATGATGATTCCTAGTCCTGATTATTTCCTGTAATTGTATAAATGACGAAGTTAATTTTGAATTATCAGGAATAAGTTCAGTGGCTTCAATGTGTAAAACAACTCTTTCTGTGTATTGAGAGTCAGTAATTGTATGGAGAGGTTCTGTAAAATCCATCAGTACCGTGAAAATAGCATACAATTCTGACTTTTGTATCAAATTATAAGGGCTTTGAACCATTTTACTTAAATTTTCTGATACATATCCTGCCTTTATTTACATCAGTATAGAACATAGGTATTCCAGAGATTGGTGGTTTCCTAATAATGGACCAAAGAACCCAAACAGTTCTTTTTATGAATGTAATTCTCTTACTTTTGGTTTAATTGTTGCTAATCTTTCCCCCAAAATTACTGCAAGCTCTTTGCCAATATTTATTATCTTTCCATAAAGAGGAAATTTCCTCATTAATTAAAGGTACTATAATTTCTGCTGGGCCCATTTCTGTCAGTTGACAAGTCTTAATTTTCCTTTTAAAATCAAATCAGAAATCTTTTCCATATATGTGTTTAATTTCTTTTATTTTTTGAGTTGTACAAGTGAAATTTATTTAGTCATATTTCTAGAACAGTGGTTTTCAACCTTCCTAATGCTGTGGCCCTTTAATACAATTCCTCATGTTGTAGTGACCCCCAACCACAAAATTATTTCATTACTACTTTATAACTGCAGTTTTGCTACTATTGTGAATTGTGGTGTAAATATATGATATGCTATCATTTAGGGTGGTGACCCACTGATTGAGAACCACTATTGTAGAAATTGGAAAGGGCAGCTAAAGTTCTCCCCTATATGATTCATGCCGAGAGAGACCTCTCTTTGACTTGTATGTGACCTCTTCATCCCAGTGTCTTCACAAAGTGAGGAGAGGTAGTCCTAGTGTCTGTCTCTTTCATTTCCTGGTAAGGACATGAATATGACCAGGAGAACTCCAACCTCATTACCTCATCTGAATATAATTTCCTCGGAAGCCCCATCTTCAGAGACATCACATCGAGAGGAGGGGTAGTATAGAAATTGTTAGTACACGGGAGTTTCAAAGCATGAATGAAGAGGGGACAGAATTCGTGTGACAGAAAGTCATACGTAAATATATAAAACTCAGGACCTTCAGGTAACCCCAAATCAACAGCCTGTTGTTAGTGATCCAAGTCACTCTCCACCCCATGCTACTGCATGGTCCAGCACGGACAGGGTAAACAGAACTCCTAAGAACTTTGTGTGGGAAGAAGAAAGTCTTCCTTTGGTAGATATGATTCAGGAGATGGAGTTGAGAAACAGTCTGCTTCACATTACCAGGCTGTCAAGAGTCTACCATCTCAGTTAACTTTGTAATTTACTGACATGTTAGTGAAAATATTCTCTTCCATGTAATTAGTCGTGGTGATTAGATGCGCAGGAGTTTGCTCTGTAAGTACCACCAAGTGTTAAGGAGCCTAAAAAAAGAGGAAAGCTTCGGTTTGAGCACTTCCTTAACTTCCAGGGATATTGATTTAGAACAAGCATTAGTGCCTAGAGGGACATGGGAGAAAAGGTGTTTATAGGAGCCATTAATGAACCCAGAGGGGAGATTGAATTATTTCTCTAAGAACATGGTCCATTTTTTTTGCGAATTTTTAAATTTTTTTATTGATATTTATTGAGCTCTGCATTTTTCTCTGCTCCCCTCCCCGCCTCTCCTCTCCCATTTCAACCCTCCCCCAAGGTCCCCATGCTCCCAATTTACTCAGGATATCTTGTCTTTTTATGCTTTCTACTTCCCATGTAGATTAGACCTTTTAGGGTCCTCATTGTTGTCTAAGGTCTCTGGGATTGTGGTTTGTAGGCTGGCTTTCTTTGCTTTATGTTTAAACCACCTATGAGTGAGTACATGTGATAATTATCTTTTTGTGTCTGGGTTACCTCACTCAAAATAATGTTTTCTAGCTCCATCCATTTTTTTTTGCAAAATTCAAGACGTCATTATTTTTTCTGCTGTATGGTGCTCCATTGTGTAAATGTACCACATTTTCCTTATCCATTCTTTTTTTTTTTTTTTTGGTTTTTCGAGACAGGGTTTCTCTGTGGTTTTGGAGCCTGTCCTGGAACTAGCTCTTGTAGACCAGGCTGGTCTCGAACTCACAGAGATCCGCCTGCCTCTGCCTCCCGAGTGCTGGGAATAAAGGCGTGCGCCACCACCGCCTGGCTCCTCATCCATTCTTCAGTTGAGGGGCATTTAGGTTGTTTCCAGGTTCTGGCTATGACAAACAAAGCTGCTATGAATATAGTTGAACACATGTTCTTGTGGTATGGTTGAACATCCTTTGAATATATACCCAAAAGTGGTATTACTAGGTCATGAGGAAGGTTGTTTCCTAATTTTCTGAGAAATCGCCACACTGACATCCAAAGGGGTTGTACCAGCTTGCACTCCCACCAGCAATGCAGAAGTGTTCCCTTTACCCCACCTTGTCTCCAGCATAAATTGTCATCAGAGTTTTTGATTTTGACCATTCTTACAGATATAAGATGAAATCTCAGAGTTGTTTTGATTTGCATATATCTGACAACTAAGGATGTTGAACATTTCCTTAAGTGTTTTTCAGCCATTTTAGATTCCTCTGTTGGGAGTTCTCTGTTTAGGTCTTTACTCCATTTTTTATTGGATTATGTGTTCTTTTGATGACCAATTTCTTGAGTTCTTTGTATATTTTGGAGATCAGACCTCTGTCTGATGTGGGGGGTTAGTGAAGATCTTTTCCCATTCTGTAGGCTGTCGTTTTGTCTTGTTGACCATGTCTTTGCTTTACAGAAGCTTTTCAGTTTCAGGAGGTCTCACTTATTAATTGTTTCTCTCAGTGTCTGTGCTGCTGGGGTTATATTTAGGAAGTGGTTCCCTGTGCTAATGCATACAAGTGTATGTCCCACTTTCTCTTCTATAAGGTTCAGTGTGGCTGGCTTTATGTTGAGGTCTTTGATTCATTTGGACTTGAGTTTTGTGCATGGTGATAGATATGGATCTATTTTCATTCTTCTACATGTTGATATCCTGTTATACCAGCACCACTTGTTAAATATGCTTTCTTTTTTCCATTTGATATTTTTTGCTTCTTTGTCAAAAATCAGGTGTTCGAAGATGTGTGGATTGATATCTGGGTTTTCTATTAGGTTCCATTGGTTCTCCTGTCTGTTCCTATGCCAATACCAGGCTGGTTTCAGTACTGTAGCTCTGGAGTAGAGTTTGAAGACAGGGATTGTGATGCCTCCAGAAGTTCTTTTATTGCCCAGGATTGTTTTGGTTATCCTGGGTTTTTTTGCTTTTCCATATGAAGTTGAGTACCGTTTTTTTTTTTTCGAGGTCTTTGAAGAACTTTGCTGGGATTTTAATGGGCATTGCATTGAATCTGTAGATTGCTTTTGGTAAGATTGCCATTTTTACTATATTAATACTGCCTAACCAAGAGCATGGGAGATCTTTCCACTTTCTGGTGTCTTCTTCAATTTCTTTTGTCAAAGATTTAAAGTTCTTGCCATACAAGTCTTTCACTTGTTTGGTTAGAGTTACTCCAAGATATTTTATGCTATTTGTGGCTATTGTGAAGGGTGTTGATTATCTGATTTCTTCTCCAGCCTTTTTATCATCGGTGTACAGGAGAGCTAATCATTTTTTTTTAGTTAATCTTGTATCCTGCTACATTGCTGAAAGTGTTTATGAGTTGTAGAAGTTCCTTGGTAGAATTTTTTGGATCACTTATGTAAACTATCATATCAGCAAACAGTGAGAGTTTGACTTCTTCTTTTCCAATTTGTATCCCCTTGATCTCCCTTTGGTGTCTTATTGCTCTAGTTAGGACCTAAAGAACTATATTGAGGAGTGAACCTGGGCCCTCCAAAGGAATAGGCAGGAACCAGAGATTTCAGCGTGGCCAGCCACAAGTCTGGGACCTCAGAGAGAGTAGGCCTGAGCCAGGTCCTCTGTGGGTTAGGGCATTGGTCTGGGACATCAAAGGGAATAGGCAGGAACCTAAAACCCCTGTGGTCCAAACGCAAGTCTGGGACCTCTGAGGAAGTAAGCAGGTCCTCTGCGGGTTTGGGCGCACCTGAGCCTGGGACCTCTGAGGCAGTAGACTGGAACCAGAAACCTTTCCAGGTCCAACTCCAACCCAGGGACTTCTGTAGGAGGGAATCCAGATCAGGATTTACAGATACCGGTCAAAGCCAGTAACCTAGGCCAAAGTTGCCCCGAGGCAAGGAACTCCACCTTGGGCAACAAATTCCACTGCAGTGAAACTAAAGGAGGTCTGTTTTGTTACTAAGTGTGAGGTCAATTTTTTGAGAAGGTTCCATTAGGTGCTGAGAAGAAGGCATATTCTTTTCTGTTTGGATGGAATATTCTATAGATGTCTGTTAAGTCCATTTGAGTCATAACATCTGTTAGTTCTCTTATTTCTCTGTTAATTTTCTGTCTGACTGACCTGTCCAGTGGTGAGAGGGGAGTGTTGAAGTCTCCCACTATTAGTGTGTGGAGTTTAATGTATGGTTTAAACTTTAGAAGTGTTTCTCTTACATATGAGGGTGCCCTTATATTTGGAGCATAGATGTTCAGTATTGAAATTTCCTCTTGATGGATTTTTCCTGTGACTAATATGAAATGACATTCTTTTGACTGATTTTAGCTTGAGTCTATTTTGTTAGTATTAGGATAGCTACTCCTGCTTGTTTCTTAGGTCCATTTGATTGGCATATTTTTTTCCCAACCCTTTACTCTAAGACAATGTCTGCCTTTGAGTTTGAGATGTATTTCTTGTATGTGGAAGAAGGATGGATTCTGTTTTCATATCCAATCTGTTAGCCTGTGCCTTTGTATAGGTGAGTTGAGTCCATTTACATTAGGGAAGGTGTTATGAGCTGTTGGGTTTCAGCTCAAGGTTCTTTTGTGAGTAGTACTACAAGGTCTCAGTGCCCTTCTCCCCAGGGATCAATGAGTAACCAGACCAAGCAAGAGAATTGTCTTTATAATGATTCTTTACTAACAACCTCAATATCCAATGCATTAATGGGGTTTATAATCTTAGTAGGCATGGAGGATTGATGATGGGCAACACACAGGCAATTTAATATCACAATTATCAATCCTACTAATCCTAATATGTAAAACCAATTCATAACCTCAATTCAGCTTATCAATTATTCATGAAGCACTTCTTAACCTTAATGCAATTTATCAATTAACGTTTCCTAATATTAATACCAAACATTAAATATATGTATTAAAATATCGATTTCCCTTAACATTTTATGCTCTAATATCAGTACTAATGTTTCGATAACTTTTTAACAACTCACACTCTAAACACATGTCACAAAGTGCCCTACTTAAATAATCCTGCTATCACACGTGCGCCTACACACACACACACACACACACACACACACACACACACACACACACACTGTACAACCTGATCTGTTCTGTCAAGGGCTGAAAGGGACTGTTTGGTTTCTTCCAGCTGGAAGTCCAATTGCACTGGGGGCTTGATCATGAAGCTCAACTCTTGACTCCATAGTTCTCTGTGGTCTGGCAATGATCTGCTCTCGGGAGATGTCTGCTCTCAGGCTGGTACTGAGTGCTGGATCAACTCTTGACCACATAGTCTGTGGTTTGGTACTAGTCTTATCTCAGAATGCAGGGCCTTTGGACTCTGCTTTTGGGTGACAGAGTCTCAGGAGACAAGACTTTAGCTCTCTGCTCTCTCAGGTGGCAGAGTCTTGGGATGGCAAAGTGTTCCGTCTGCTCTCAGGAAAGCAGGGCATTGGAGGTTTCTCACTAGAGGCTCAACAGCATGCCTGGGCCATCATGAAAGTGAGATGACTGTCTTACTTTTGCCTCTCTTTTATATACATTAGTAAACAACTTGTTTACTTGACTTCCGATAGCCAGATGTCCTAGGCTATTGATATTGACTGGGCACAGAGGGGTGAGGTCCCTCTCGTGTCCATGTTTCTGGTAAACATGTTTACTCCAAGCCGGTATTGACCAAGTACAGAAGGGTGAGTCTTACTGGAAAACATGTTTACCTCAAAATGGCAAAGGTGTTTTTCTACATGTTTTTCTTAACCTTTCCTCTTACTAATTTTCCACACCACACACAAGAAGAAATGCTTTTACACTACACCAAATTGCACTCATTCTTATTCTATAAATTTCCTGCTCTATCTACACTACAGATTTTTCTCTTTATTTATTCATTCAGAGAGATCTGTTTCCATGCTCATTACAGAAGGGATATTAATGACCAGTGGTTGCTTTAGTTTTCATCGTTGGTTAATTTAGTTTTCATTGTTGGTGATGTTAATTTGTGCGTTTTTTTTTCTTCTTTGGGATTTGTTGTTATGAGATCCTCAATTGTATGTGTTTTTGTTAAATGTAGCAAACTTCCTAGGGTTGGAGTTTTTCTTCTAGTATTTTGTGTAGGGTTGGGTTTGTGGCTAGGTATTGGTGAAATCTAGATTTGTCATGGAATATCTTGCTTTGCCCTTCTATGATGATTAACAGTTTTGCTGGGTACAGTAGTCTGGACTGGCATCTGTGGTCTCTTAATGTCTGCATAATGCTTGACCATGACTTTCTGGCTTTCATTGTCTCCACTGAGAAGTCAGATGTAATTCTGATAGGTCTCACCTTTATATGTTACTTGGCCTTTTTCCTTTGCAGCTCTTAATATTCTTTCTTTACTCTGTATGTTTAGTGTTTTGATTATTTAGTGGCGAGAGGACTTTTTTGGATCCAGTCTATTTGGTGTTCTGTAAACTTCTTGTATCTTCATAGGCATATCTTTCTTTAGGTAGGGAAAGTTTTCTTCTATGATTTTGTTAAATAAATTTTCTGTGCCTTTGAGTTGAACTTCTTTTTCTTCTATACCTATTGTTCTAAGGTTTGGCCTTTTTATGGTGTCCCATATTTCCTGGATATTTTGGGTTAAGCTTTTGTTAGATTTAATGTTTTCTTTAACTGATGAGTCTATTTCCTCTATTGTAACAGCGCTTGAGATTCTCTCTTCCATCTCTTGTATTCTGCTGTTCATGCTTGCATTTGTGTTTCCTGATATTTTTCTTATGATTTTTGTTTCTATAATTCCTTCGGCTTGTGTTTTCTTTATTGTTTCTATTTCAGTTTTCAAGTCCTGAATAGTTTCTTTCATATGTTTGATTTCCTTTTCTTGGTTTTCTTTAAGTGATTTCCTGAGGTCTTCCAATTTTTTGTTTGTCTTTTCCTCAATTTTTTAAGGGAATTTCTCATTTCCTCTTTAAGAGTTTCAAACATTCTCTTGAAGTTATTTTTTAGGTTATTTTCTACTGTTTCATTCATATTTGGTTGTTTAGGTCTTGCTGTTGTAGGGTCTTTAGGTTTTACTGGTGTTGTGTTGCTCTTTGTGGTGTAGTATGTGATCTTACCTTTTCTACTCATCTTTTCCTCTAATGGGTGTGGTTGGGGCTGTCTGAGATTCTGTTGAATAATCTTTTAGGTGCCAGTTAATCCAAAGCTCAGATGGTTGTTCCTTGTGGTACAGTCAGTGTCACAGTTCTAGTTACCCCATTGGTTACTCAGTGTTCTTGGAGATAGGTCAGCACTCCTGTGCTTTACTCTGCTCCCTTGCACTTTGCTGTGTCAAGCCTATTTGGCCTAGGTTGCCAGCTTTGCCCTGTTTCTGTACATCCTGGTCTGGATCCCCTCCTGCAGAAGTTGGACCTGTTGTGGAGATTACTGACTCTGGATCTGGTCACTGGCTCAGTCCTGATCCGCCAGTGTCCCCAGACTGGGTTGGCTCCTGGGACTGGATTTGCTCCTGGCTTCTGCTCCCAGTGGAGCTTATTCACTCTCTGTCCTAGGTAGTTGGTTCTGTCCCACTCCAGTTCTGGTGGAGATGGCTGACTCTGGGTCAGGTCTCTGGCTCAATACTGGTCTGCCAGTATCCCAGGATTGGGTTGGCTTCCAGGACTTGGTTTGCCCCTGGCTTTTGCTCCTGGTAGAGCTTATTTCCTGAGGCCCTTTCTGTCCTACCTAATTAGCTCATTCAGAGTCACTCCTGTGGAATTTGTTGACCAAGGTGGAGGTCCTTGCCTCAGGACAAATGTGGCCTAGGTTACTGGCTTTGACCTGTATCTGTAAATCCTGGTCTGGATTCCCTTCTGCAGAAGTCTCTGAGTTGGAGTTGGACCTGGAAAGGTTTCTGGTTCCAGTCTACTCCTCACAGGTCCCAGGCTTGGGTGTGCCCGGACCTGTGGAGGACCTGCTTACTCCCTCAGAGGCCACAGATTCTGCTCGGACCCACAGAGGTTCCAGGTTCCTGCCTATTCCCTTTGATGTCCCAGACCAATGCCTGGATCTCTAGTACTGTCAAGAGCTGACTGTTTGGAGTTTATGTCCTACCCAGTTCCCACAGCTGGTAAGCCCCCAAAGAAAATTACACAGAGAGTCTGCATTAGTTATAACTGATTGGCCCATTAGCTCAGGCTACTTATTAGCTCTTGTAGCTTATATTAACCCATTATTCTTATCTATGTTAGCCACATGGCTTGGTACCTTTCTCAGTGGGGCAGGTCACATCTTGCTTCTTCAGTGATCTGGGCTGGACTGCAAAAAGAACTTCCTTCTTCCCAGAATACTCCTGTTCTCATCACCCCGTCTCTACTTCCTGTCTGGCTGACCCACCTGGCCAATCAGCATTTATTTAAAACATGATTGACAGAATACAGACAATTCTCCCACACCACGGACCCACAGAGGTCCTGGATCAGGCCTACTCCCTCTGAGGACCCAGACTCACACCTGGACTTGTCGAGATGTCTGGTTCCTGCCTATTCCCTCGGAGGTCCCAGGTTCACTTGTATTTAGTTTCTTATTCTGTTTATGTAATAGAAATGTACAGTACAATATAATATTTTTTCCTCTGCATTAAGATTCCTGATGGGGATTCCCTAGAGGGTAGTGTAACCAGGATGCAGTTAAACTTTGGACCCGCAGGACGATGGTGGCGCATGCCTTTAATCCCAGCACTCGGGAGGCAGAGGCAGGCTGATCTCTGTGAGTTCGAGACCAGCCTGGTCTACAGAGCTAGTTCCAGGACAGGCTCCAAAGCCACAGAGAAACCCTGTCTCGAAAAACAAAAAAAAAAAAAACAAAAAAAAAAAAAGAAAAGAAAAAAAAGAAAACCAAAAGCTTTGGATCCAAAAAATCCACATATGCTTCATGTATTTTCTTTTCCACCAGAGTTAATTCTTCTTCAGCTTTAGCTGATAATAGGTCCCTCAGGAATCGGTTGGTCCTGCCAGGAGCAATTGTGTCTCATGCCAACAGAATTCTAAGTGATTTAAATGCCATATTTTACAGTTCTTTGAAGTATTTGAAGATTACCTATCTATCTGAAATATAACTCTGTACATCTAGAAAACCTTACTAACATGACTACAATGTTTGATTATTACAGGTTATATATCTGTTAGTCTGTAATTATTAACTATACATTAATGAGCTGTACAAACACAATACCTTAAACAAGAGCAGAAATACACATACACAGTGTAGCAAATCGATCTCAAATTTGTAACAATATACCAAAATTCTTACCAATATAAAGTATTCATCTCTATATATCATATCCCCATTATTTATTTGTTTATTTATTTTTAGAAATTGACTATGACCATTTACCACTTATAACCAACCCTTTTAAAATGAGAAAAGACATTAATAAGCAATCATTTTGGAAATTTGGGTGTAGTTTTCTCAAAACTGCTTCCTGCTGTTTGTTGTGTGAAATATTTTTAGGGATTTGTGGAGACCTTTCTGGGGGTCTTGTTCCATCAAACCACATTAGCCTGTAAGGAATCCACAGGTTCTCATATTCTGTGGAAACAAAAGCAGAACCTCTTTTACAAAGTAACATATCCTTAAACTCAAATTTTGAAGTCAAGATACCTTTAAAACATACATGTTGGTTTATCTTAGCAGTTTCCAGGATTAAATGTCTCTCTGAAGTCAAAAAAATTTAAAGAAAACACAATAATATACATAATCCGGACTCTCTGTGTATGTTCCATCTTTATGTGGCTTATTTTTCTTTTCCCCTTTAATCTATGACTATATGTACTCTTTTATATTACTTTACTGTTCTATAACTGTCTATATTCTTTTTCCTCTCCCTCCCAAGCTTATGTACATTTTTAAAACACACTGTGACCTGTTCAGAGCTTTATTTTTTTGTCTGAATCTGTCTTTATTGCATATCTTTAATCATTTTTTTGACCAGAAGCACATTTTAAAATGCTAATTGGCATGGCTAGGACTAAGGCTGCTTTGCCTTTTGACTCCACCCAGTCCAACATGGCAGAGGTATGTTCACATAAGCCATGCTCACCACCCCAGCTCCAGGAACGCAGTGGGTCTATATTGCTATTAAGTAGCATTCTGCTCACAAACCCCATTTAAATGTTTCATAACAGGACCTCCCAAAAGAGCTAGAGCTGTTCTATGATGCCAACACAAACCAGGAAGCCAGCTTTTAAAGAAGCCACACTGTTGCTTGCAGCCAGCAAACAGATCTTATCTGAAAAAAATACAGCTACCAATAAGCTGCATTTGGTTTGCATTTTTTTTTTTTTTTTGAGACAGGGTTTCTCTGTGGCTTTGGAGCCTGTCCTGGAACTCGCTCTGTAGACCAGGCTGGTCTCGAACTCACAGAGATCCGCCTGCCTCTGCCTCCCGAGTGCTGGGATTAAAGGCGTGCGCCACCATCGCCCGGCTGGTTTGCATTTTTGTGGATCTAGAAGCCCTCTTTTTTTTCCCTTAAGTTTTTTTTTTAGGTCTTATGTGGATCCATGCCCCAGACAGTGGACACCAATTTGTTGGCATACAAAAGAATTCCACAATATTCCAGAATGGAGTCTAACAAAGGTTTATTTATCTGGAATGAAACTCACAGAAAGAGTAGTGATCTGCAGTCCTCTTCATTTGCTGGGAACTGGAACCAAATGCAGCCAAGAGACCCATGCACACTTTTTATCTGCATTTATAGTACATGAGACCATGCCCAAAGTGGGCTGGTATCTCAAAGGCTATTAGCTGAAGGAGTTCCCAAGGCAATTATAGATTGTGGAAACTGTACATGAATTATTTCCAATGGCTTTTGCACAAAATATTGACTGAGGTTTCTGTCCCACCAGGTCCCACAATCTGTTTAGTCCCAAATAAACACACAGAGGTCTACATTAATTATAAACTGATTGGCCTAGCAGCTCAGACTTATTAACTCTTCTTATATTGGCCCATTATTTTTGTCTATGTTAGCCATGTGCCTCGGTACCTTATTTGGCAAGGCAGTCACATCTTGCTTCTTCTGTGGCTGGGTCATATCTTATAGCTATCAATTTCAATGGAGTGAATCCTTTCAGATAACCTCTCATTTCTGCTCTGTAAAGTCTGTATCATTCCCATAAGTTTCTCATTCTTGGCTCTGTTATCAAACCATTTTTAAGAATATGATATGAATTACCAAACTAATAGCAACTATGGCTAAAATGTATATGTCCCAGGTGGGTACATATCTCTTCTAAAATCCCATCCATAGTAGAAATGAAAAAGTGATGGTGATATCTGCTATTGGCATGGGAGTAGTTTACAAATTGCAAAAAATTTAATTAATTAATTAGTTTTTCAGTTTAAAATGTAAAACTATCCAGTACTTTACCTCAAATAAAATACTTGGGAGATTGTCCTTACGTCCTAGGCTCTTAACTAACCAGGCAGGAGAGGTTTGGTTTGCTAGGTGATTTTAAATTGCAATGACAAATTTGGCCAGCAGATGTCGCAGCTGAACCACCAAAGGAACGGTGGCTCCAATGTGACTCACTCAGGGATCCTGTGAATTCTAAACAAAACACATCAAACCGAGCAGGTTCTTGTTAGAGAAAGGAACAAGGAGCAGCCCAGACGTGCAGGTGCTGAAGGGCTGCAAGTTGCTGGTAGGCAGGCAGAGCAGGCCAGCCATGCAGTGGTGCACAACCCGAAACTTGCTGTGTAGCCCAGGCTAGCCTCAAACTCAGAGATTCTCCAGCCTCTGTCTTCCTAGTGATGGGATTAAAGACGTGCCCCACCACACCTGGCTCTAAGCTTTTCTTTTGTTCCTTTTCACGTGTTGGAAACTTGGCTGGTGGGATCTGAAGTCACCGCTCCCTATATTCTATTTCTTAATCTGCTTGTTTCCTTGAACACAGGACTTAGCTCCATTACCCTTCATGGTGCTCTTTTTCTCCTCAAAATTTACAGTTTGTAATTTACCCTGCTCAGCTCACTCCTTTTCATTATGAATCTTTATAAGTATGAACACTGGTAAACACATGACAGAGTCAATACTACACTGTTTTCTCTGCTATCCCAGTTACAAACAGTTGTGAGCCACCATGTGGGTGCTGGGAACTGGACCCAGATTCTCTGGAAGAACAGTCAGTGCTCTTAGCTACTGAGCCATCTCTCCAGCCCTTAGTTGGGGTTTTTAATTACTATGAAGAGATACCATGACCATGGCAACTCTTAAAAAGAAAACATTTAATTGGGGCTTGTTTACCGTTTCAGAGATTCAGAGTTCATGACTGGGAGCCTGGTGGCCTGCAGGCAGATGTGGTGTTGGAGTAGTAGCTGAGAGTCCTACATCTTGCAGGAAGCAGGAAGTTGACTGAGACACTGGGCGGTTTCCTGATTATAGAAAACCTCAAAGCCCGCCCTCACAGTGACACACGTCCTCCAACAAAGCCATATCCACTCCAACAAAGCCACACCTCCCAATAGTACCACTCCCTATGAGATTATGGAGGCAATTGCATTCAGACTACTACAAAGGGTCATAGGTATCTTGTTTAGTTAGGACTCTCACAGATGGAACCAGGCCCAGTGTGATCTTGTCTCCCCAAACACATTGCTTTTTCCTGCCTTTGTAGGGGGAAAGCAGGGTGTTTTCACAACATAGCTACCACAGGATGACCACTCCATGGGAAACAGTTTTAAAAATCAAGGAAGACAGATGTCAGGTGTGGCATGTTTGTCCCCCTGCCGGTGATCCAAATGAATAGAATTAGATATGAAATGGGAAACACAGGAAAAGATGACACAGATTTCAGAAGCTTCCTGGGCCGGAACTGAAGACCTGCTTTAGGGTAAGCTGGTAACTGTGGAAGAAATGGATGCCTTTCTAAGGGCCTATGATCTACCAAAATTAAGCAAAGATGACAAAAACGACTTCAACCTCTAGAAAATGCAACATTGAAGCAGTAATAATAATTTAAAAAAAAAATCTCTCGTTGGGCGGTGGTGGCACATGCCTCTAATCCCAGCGCTTGGGAGGCAGAGGCAGGCAGATCTCTGTAAGTTCGAGGTCAGCCTGCTCTACAAAAGTTAGTTCCAGGACAGGCTCCAAAGCTATACAGAGAAACCCTGCTTCCAAAAACAAAACAAAACAAAACAAAAAAGAAAAAGAAAAAAAGAAAAGAAACCCCAGGTGCCTGCTGGAGTCACAATGAACTGAATTCAGCTACAGAGAATGAAGGAAAATGCATCAACTGGAAATTCTGATATTAAGTGAATTGCTTCATTCCAAAAGATGAATTTCACATATTCTCTCATTCATGGATCCTAGATTCTCTCTCTGTGTCTCTCTCTCTCTCTGTCTCTCTGTCTCTCTCTCTCTCTCTCTCTCTCTCTCTCTCTCTCACACACACACACAGAGAGAGAGAGAGAGACAGAGACAGAGACAGAGACAGAGAGAGAGAAAGAGAGAGAGAGAGAACAGTGTGAGAACAATGAATGTATGCCAGCAACAACAAAAAGAATTTTCTTTCCACAGGCCAGAGAAGTAAGTACTCAGCATTGGAGAGATGGCTCAGAGGTTAAAAACACTGGGTGCTTTTCCAGAGGTCCTGGATCCCATTCCCAGCACTGACATGGTGACTCACAACCATCACAAACAAAAAGTTAGGAGAGAGGATGAGAGACGGCTCAGCAGTTCAGAGCAACGCCTGCCCTCCCAGATACCTGTCGGGTATCTGCTGAGAGTGTAACTATGGTGACAAGAACCAGAGTCTCAGCCAGAGCTGCCTTAGGTCTGATGCTTCTCTTTGTGGCCTTGGCTTTGCAGTGGCGGATGCTGATGCTGGTGTCCCAGAGCCACCAGAGGGATTTTCGTCTGCTTTCCTTTCAGCTTTGTACATGCTCTACTCAGACTTCTGCTGCTGTGATCAAAACACCAAAAAACCTCTGACCAAAAGTGTCTTAAGGTAGGAAAGGATTTATTCATCTTAGGAGGATAAATCAAAGTGACTAGGTACCAGTCCATCGCTGAGTGAAGTCAAGGCAGGAATCTGAAGGTGCATCTGCTTGCCGTCCCATACAGCGTTACTTCCATCAAAGGAACTCATGTCACAAACAATTACAGCAGGGCTCATAGATAAAGCTGCTTACTACTTGCCTTGCTGGCTGCGTTATACCCAGCTAGCTTTCTGATAGAGTTCATTTCCACCTGCCTGAGGATGGTACCTCCCAAAGTGGGCTGACAATCAAGGGGATCCCTGACAGACATATCCACAGGCCCATCTGATCTAGGCCAATTCCTCATAGGAGGGTCTCCTCTCAGGTGACTGTATCTGTGACAGGTTGACAGTTTAAGCTACCCAGGCCAATACACTGTGTTGTGTTGTGTGACACCGTTTTAGAGAACTCTTTGCTGTCAGCAACCGTGGTTCTTTCCCTATAAAACGCGGAAACTGTCACTGATCTCTTAAGCAGAACCTCTGAATGTCAGGAAAAGGGGTCAGAAGTGGGTTGTAAATTTCCTGGGCCTCCAATCCCACACTTCCTGGGTCCTCAAGCTTAGTAATACGTGTAGGCAGGCAGCCAGGTCAGGGCCACCTCCCTCACCAGCTGTTTTCACTTCTACATCCTTGGGCGGGGCGAGGAGGATGGATGTTGTGTCAGTTTTAGTTGAGCTGTGCATCAACCTGAGATCTCAGAAGACAGAGGAGGAAAACCTCATCTCCATCTCAGCAACCCACTGGACATTTCGATTTTCACTGCCAATTGGTCTTTGGAGCCTGGTCGTGGGTCCACCATCTCTTCATTAACCCTTCTTTCACTCAGATCTTTTGTTCTCATTGGCTGTGTGGAGCCCACAGCCTCTGTCTAGTCTTTTAATCTGAGTGTCCACAGGCTTATGCAGGGGCAAGTCATCTAATGATCAAAGCAGCTCTCAGGATGGAGAACATTCCTTCAGAATAGTTTTTTTTTTCTGGGTATGGTGGTGCACACCCGTAATCCTACCATTTAAAGCAGTGATTCTCAACCTTCCTGATGCTTTGACCCTTTAATTCAGTCCCTCAAGCCATGGCAAACCCAGCCATAATAGTACTTTGGTTGATATTTCATAACTGTAACTTTGGTATTGTTATGAATCTTAATGTAAATATATGTTTTCTGATGTTCTTAAGTGATCCCGGGGAAAAGGACTGTTCAATCCAAACAAGGGTCCCGACCCACAGGTTGAGAAACACGGTGGAAGCAGGAGTATGACATCATGTGTCGCCCTCAGTCCCTCTTCTCTTTTCATTGAGCCACACTCTCTCACTGAATGCAGTGGCCACAGGTTGACACGATTGGGGGACCAGTGAGCTCTGGGGCCCTGCTGTCTCCTAGGGTGCTGTAATCTCCTTTCCTCTTGCTGTGGTAGAATACTGAGTTCAGAAAAGCAGGCATTTATTTCATCTGCAGGTTTCAGTCCATCATGGGAGGAAGCCAGAGCAGAAACTCAGGCAGGAACCTGGGGGCAGGGACTGAAGCAGAGGCCATGGAGCAGCACTGGTGACGGACTTGATCCCCATGACTTGCTCGGCTTGACTTCTTGTGCCACCCCAAATACCAGTGCAGCGCGGCACTGCCCGCAGTGAGCTGAACCTTCCCACACAGGGCATTAATCGAGAAAATGTTCCACAGACTTGCCTACAGGCCAGCCTGATAGAGGCATATTCTCAACCAATGTTTCTCTTCCCTAGTGTCCCTACCTTGTCTCAAGTTGAAAACGACCAAAGCAAAACAGCAGCACATGGGGTATTATCTGCACATGACCGTATCATTTTATATGCGAATGCTGGCGATCCAACCCGGGTCCCTGCATTTTCTCAGCAGGGAGCATACTGACAGCCATCTCCCTCTGCCCGATCTGTGTTGTTTTGTGGGTACTTTGAAACTGCCTAGGGACATTGACTAAACATTCCCACTGCCGTCCATAGACATCACATGGAGTATTCAGGCTAAGTCCCATCTCACCTGTTTAAAGAGTTATGGTCCTTTAACTCACAAACCTGGCATTTCTGCATCTCTTGACTTTCCTTAGTTTTTGTTTGTTTGTTTTGCTACCTCATAATTTCTTGCATATTGTTTACATTTCTTTCAATATTTCTGGAGAGAACATTAGGCACACTGTGGAGAGCCAGGGACAGGAGAGTAACAGAATCGATGGCTATTTGAATGACTGCATTCAAATACTCACTTACCTGCTGGTGTGGTATCGAGTCGATGCTCTTATCTGAGTCCTCCCTGTGCATGGCTGGTGTGCAGCTGTGTGGCGAGTTCATTTTCTGTGATGTGTGTTCGTGTTTCCTTTGTGACTTTGTTGAATTAACTTACTAGCTCTAATACTGGTCTGTGGATTCTTCAAGACTCTTTGCACACATTGATAATGGACTAGTCCACTTTCCCCATGTGTAGGGATGACAGCCACACCACTGCTGCCCTCACTCTGGCTACTGTCCCCTCTTTGTTCTCTGTGATGGGCAGGCCTCCATTGTCCCCAGCCTGCAGCCTGGGTGGGGTCTCTCTCGAGCTGTCTAATGTAGTCCTGATCTCCAGTCCCCAGAACCACACCTAACTCTGGTGACTAGATAACATGAGCAAGTCACTTTTGTGTTTTTACGAGATAGGGTTCCTCTATGTAGCCTTGGCTGACCTGGAACTCTCTCTGTAGACCAGGCTGGCCTCAAACTCACAGAGATCAACCTGCATGTGCCTTCCAAGTACTGGGATCAAAGGCGTACACACTATTGCCTGGCTAACAGCTCACTTCTTGATGAGACATGGACTAACCTTTCCCAAAGCCAAATGCCTAGTGATGTGGTGTGTGTGTGGGGGGTCCTCCTTCATGAGAGCCCAAATGAGCTGCCCTACACCCTGAAAGGGCCACTGACACCACTCAGTGTCCTCTAAATGGTAAGTGGCAGCTCACATGCCCAGCATGCGGACTGCAGTGTGTGGTGATCTGGCCGCCCTCACTCCCCGGACCAACAGTGGAACTGCCTTGTACTCTGTAATTGACAAGGATGTTTGTGATCTTTCTGGCCGGTGGTTTTCCACAGAAGCTTCCCAATACACGAAGTCCTGATCTTGATCTCTGGCTGCTCAGCATGTCTCCAGTCAACTGCTTAAAGGTATAAAGGGCTTTAGCTCAGGGCAAAATAAAGGTTGCTGTTCTTCCACCTAAAAAGAAGCCTCCGTGTCTCAATTCTGGCACACACACACACACACACACACACACACACACACACACACACTGCCAGGCTCGGCATCCAAGCTGTGCTGGCGGCAGCAGCAGTGAGCTATTTTTTTCTGCTCATCTCTGGTTGTGTCTTGTGGAGGGTTGCCTGTACACAGTGAACAGCGAGACTGCATCCAATCCATTGCCCACAGACAAATGTGTAAAACATCCATGGGCTCAGCTGTGTCACTTGCTCATCACCCCAGAATTGTGAGAAAGCCTGGAAGTTCTTTATGATAACCATCTGTTTGAACAGATGTCGCTGGGGTGCAACAGTGTCACACGGTGTGGTGAGTGTGTGCACAGCTCTGGGCTCAGGGCTGGTGAGAATGATGAGCACCATGACAGTTAACCTGACCTCTCCCTTCTCTGCATGGCCCTGCTGACCAGCTCGACAGAGCAGAAGCCCGTGGAGGAGCCTGTGCTCGAGCCCCACTATATCAGAGCTAAGTGTTAGGGACACCGCTGAGCACAGTCATATATTCCGCGCCACTGTTGGCACTGCCCACTTTCTGCCACACAAACTGCTTGTTTTTCCTTGCTTCTAAGATAGCCTGCAAGGGTCCCCTTCCGTGACCCACATGTCTGGCTCAGAGCTGCCATCCACAGACATGAATAGATTGTACCACATAAGGAATAGACATGATGCCCCTGAGCCATATAATTTAAAATGACTAAACAATAAATTTTATTAAAATTAAAATTTAACACAACAATGACAATAAAAATAATTAAACAAAATTAAAGGCAATATTAATGATGCAAACAGTAATAAATATTAATTAAACAAATTAAAGGTGATATTAACAATGAAGACAACAATAAGAAAGACCTGATGTAAGCAGATACAAGATCCGCAGCGCAGCACTGGGCCGAGCTTCTGGAAACCAGTCCAGAAGCGGGGGGTGATAATATGAGCAAAGGAGTCAAGACTATGATGAGGAAACCCACAGAAACAGCTGACCTGAGCGAGTGAGAGCTCACTGCCTCTGGATTAACAGTGGGGGAACCCGCAAAGGACCAAACTAGGCCCACTGAATATGGGGGACAGTTGTGAGTGTGGTGCCCAGATTATGACCCCCAGAGTGAGACCATCAGAGAGGCCCAGACTGTAATAAGAAAGGTTTAATCATCATAATACAAACATTTTTGGAACCCCTGTCTCCAAATGACCCCCTTGTAGGAAGGTAGAGAGAAGAGTTGTATCTCCTCTATGGGGTAAGCTTTTAAAGGCTTAACTACAAAGAGGCTTTTTGAAGATGCTTTGGCATGGGTGCAAGGACTTTTGCTCCCTCCCATTTTGCTAAGTCAGCTTTTTTTTTTGTTCTTAGAGCAAGGCCACTGTTCTTGAGTTAGGCCATCTTTATCAGCCTGTACCAGGTGGCTGGCTGGGCTAAGCTAACTGACCTTGTGCTCGGAATCTCCCAGGTGGGAGAGGGGAAGGCCACCATCTTCTTGGGAAAACATTATTTTGTCTAGGTAAAAGTGGTGCAACCAAGTCTCCAAGGTCCTACTGTTTGTCCACAGTCTGGGCTGGGTCCTGGCAGCAGGTCGTAGCATCTTGCCCAGTGGTCAGCATTGTTGTTATCCATGTGGAGACATTGTGGTGTCCCATAGTCTTCTTTGGAGACCTTGGGCCACTGTTAGGATCTGGGAGTCTGTCTGATACAAGCTTCTTAAACATTTTTTTAAATGCCATTTTCTATAGATCTCTGAAGTATTTAGGGATGTCCAGGTATCTCTGTTTAGACAGACTTTATTATTTGTTTTAAGCTTTAGGTATAAGTCTGATAGGTTTACCTTTATAAGTAACTTGGCCTTTTTCCTTTGCGGCTCTTAATATTCTTTCTTTATTCTGTGTATTTTGTGTTTTGATTATTATATGGCGAGGGGATTTTTTTTTTTTTGATCCAGCCTATTTGGTGTTCTGTATGCTTCTTGAACCTTCATAGGTACCTCTTTCTTCAGGTTGGGAAAGTTTTCTTCTATAATTTTATTAAGTATATTTTCTGTACCGTTGAGCTGCACTTCTTCTCCTTCTTCTACTCCAATTATTCTTAGGTTTGGTCTTTTTATTGTGTCCCAAATTTCCTGAATGTTTTGTGATGAGAATTTGTTGGTTTTGCTGTTTTCTTTGATCAGTGTGTTTATTTTTTCTATGGTATCTTCAGTGTCTGATATTCTCTCTTCTATCTCTTGTAATCTGTTGTTAGTACTTGTTTCTGTCATTCCTGTTCGATTACCCAGATTTTCCATCTCCATTCTTCCCTCGGTTTGTGCTTTCTTCATTGCTTCCATTTCATTCTTCATGTCTTGAACCGCTTCCCTAACCTGTTTGATTGCTTTTTCTTGTTTCTCTTGGTTTTCTTGCGTGTCTTTGAGCGATTTATTCATTTCCTCTACCTTTTTGTTTGTAATCTCTAATTGTTTATGGCAGTTTTTCACCTCCTGTTTAAGGTCCTCTATTATTTTCATATAGTTCACTTTTGAGTCGATTTCTTCTATTTCTTCAGGAGTAGGGTGTACAATTCTTCTTATTTCGGGATCCCTGGTTTCTGGTGGTGTCATGTTGCCTTTCAGATTGTTGGAGGAATTCTTGTATTGGCGCCTTCCCATCTCTTCCTTCAAATGGAGCCAGGAGAGGCCTGGTCTCTTGGTCCAGACTTTGCTGTGATTGACTCTCAGGGTATATCTCTTCAGTGTAGAAGCAGGAACCTTTCCCGTCCAGATGGGATTCCTCAGCAACTAAACAGGGCCGCCGGTAGCCCAATGATCCAGGGCCAACAGGATGAATGGAGCGGGGGGGGGGGGGGGGGGGTGGGGGGGGTGGGGGTGGGGTGGGGGGTGGGTGGGGTGGGGGGGGGTGGGGTGTATCCAGGAGCGCGCAGGAAGCCTGGCTCCGGAGCTGAAGGTGCCCGGCTCCCTTATAGGGGACCCTGAGGCCTGCCCGGCTGGCAGGCACTCACCGCTCTGGGTGGGTCGCCTTAGTTTAGGAGCTTAAGACTGTAGTTGAGCACTGGTCCTAGCATACAGCAGGGCAGGGTTGGGGAGGGGTGCTGGGGGTGCTGGGTCGTGCGAAAGAAAGACAGCCCTGCAGAAGGAGCTGGGGGAGGGGGTTTGTGCTCTCTTCTGGGACAGTCCGCCCCTGGGTAGCACACACTCACCCGTCCTGATGGGATTCCTCAGCAACTACTGTTTTAAGCTTTAAAGCATATACAGCAGACTAAATAAGGCTTCTCTGTACTTACATCAGTACTTTGAGGATGACTGATTATTAACTTGTATTTTTAACAAACCAAAACTATATACCATATTTTGTCAGGTTGAACCTTTAAATTAACAATTTTAGCAAAGACAATGAGGCTAAAATCTAAACGTTAACAATATGAAACATTTTATAAGCATATATGTTTTATAACCTATTTTATTGTAGCTGATGGTTTTGGTGACTATTACCTGGTATTGGTGTTTTTTCTTGTAACTGTTTTTTCTTTGGGAATCTAGTCCCAGCTATTCCTGGTGGTAACTGACATTCTTGTATATCAATAAAGAACAGCATAAAACAGTTTTAACATTATCTATATCAAAAAGTCATTAAAACTTTTGCAAACCCAAATCTAATGACCAGAGCGCAGAGAAAAATTACAAGTACAAAACTTATAATTTCCAAAGGCTATTTTTTTTTTAACAAAACAAGCATATATACTTTTTTTAAAGAAATAACCACGACCCTTTAACGGGACAAACAAAACTTTTTAAAACCAGAATTAACCATTAAACATTTAGGTACAAGAAATTACAGCAAACATCCTTTGGCCTTTTACAACTTTTTTTTTTATACCTTTTGTGACTTTTTATATACCTTTTGCAAGTTTTAACTCTCTCTCTCTCTCTCTCTCTCTCTCTCTCTTTCTCTCTTTGTTTTATTGGTTAAGCCAGAAATTTTTAGACAAACTTTTTTATTTATTATTTTAGTCTTTTACTTTTTTTTGCTTTTTAGACAACATGTACATTTTTATTAAAGTTTTTTTCCTGTGATTTTATCTAGCAGAACATTGCATAAAACCAAAGGTGTTAAATTTGTAACCCATATGTTTTTCTTCCTGTGGAAACAAAAGCATTCCCAAAAAAATGCATCTTTGACTTTACTTTAAAATTAATGCTTTTTTTTATTGAGAAAAGGAAAAAAAGTTTCAGCCTCCTCCCAGCCTCCCATTTCCCTCCCCCTCCTCCCACCCTTCTCCCCTTCCCCCAACTCCTCTCCCCCTCCCTCTCCAGTCCAAAGAGCAGTCAGGGTTCCCTGCCCTGTGGAAAGTCCAAGGTCCTCCCCACTCCGTCCAAGTCTAGGAAGGTGAACATCCAAACTGGCTAGGCTCCCACAAAGCCAGAACATTACGTAGGATCAAAACCTTGTGCCATTGTCCTTGGCTTCTCATCAGCCCTCATTGTTCGCCATGTTCAGAGTCCGGTTTTATCCCATGCTTTTTCAGTTACAGTCCAGCTGGCCTTGGTGAGTTCCCAATAGATCAGCCCCACTGTCTCAGTGGGTGGGTGCACCCCTCCTGACTTCCTTGCTCATCATCTCCCTCCTTCTGCTTCTCATTGGGACCTTGGGAGCTCAGTCCAGTGCTCCAGTGTGGTTCTCTGTCTCTATCTCCATCCATCACCAGATGAAGGTTCTATGGTGATATGCAAGATATTCGTCAGTATTGCTATAGGATAGGGTCATTTCAGGTTCCCTATCCTCAGCTGCCCAAGGAACTAACCGGGGACATCGCCTTGGGCTCCTGGGAGCCACTCTAGGTTCGAGTCTCTTGCCAACCCTAAGGTGGCTCCCTTAACTAAGAATTGTGCTTCCGTGCTCCCCTATCCAACCTTCCTTTATCCCAATCACCCTCTTTCCCCAAGTTCCCCCCAGCCTCCCCTTCTCACTTTTCTCTCCCCATCTCCCCTTACCTCCATCCCACCCCACCCCCAAGATCCCAATTTTCTCCCCGGCAATTTTGTCTACTTCCCATAGCCAAGAGGATAACTATATGTTTTTCCTTGGGTTCACCTTCTTATTTAGTTTCTTTAGGTTCACCAATTGTAGACTCCGTGACCCTTATTTATGGCTAGAAACCAATTATGAGTGAGTACATCCCATGTTCATCTTTTTGGGTCTGGGTTACCTCACTCAGGATAGTGTTTTCTATTTGCATCTATTTGCATGCAAAATTCGAGAAGTCATTGTTTTTTACCGCAGCGTAGTACTCTAATGTGTATATATTCCACACTTTCTTCATCCATTCTTCCATTGAAGGGCATCTAGGTTGTTTCCAGGTTCTGGCTATTACAAATAATACTGCTATAGAAGACCTGGATTTTAACCCACAAACCTATGAACACCTCATTTTCGATAAAGGAGCTAAAAGTATACAATGGAAGAAAGAAAGTATCTTCAACAAATGGTGCTGGCACAACTGGATGTCAACCTGTAGAAGAATGAAAATAGATCCATATCTATCACCATGCACAAAACTCAAGTCCAAATGGATTAAAGACCTCAATATCAGTCCGAACACACTGAACCTGATAGAAGAGAAAGTGGGAAAATTAATGCTTTTTAAAGTTACGGGTTGATACAATTTAAAATTTCTTATAAGTTGTATCAGGGCAGAAAAGGGTTAAGACAAGAAACTGCTGGCCAGCAGAAGAGACCTTGAGTGTTATCATATTGAAGAACTTGGCTTAGAAAAGAGGGGGCAGCAGCAGTGGGCATAGAGAGTGTCCTTGGCTGTCAATGTTTCTAAAAAAAGTTTTTTGTTAACTTTTTTTTTGACCATGATCTCAGATTTTTTGTTTTTTATTTGCCCAGTTTTTTAATTGCAAGCAGTCAATTTCCTGTCACCCGCGTGCAGGTCCCTCTCTCCTGCCTAAGGCAAAGACCCTCAAGATACAGAGAGAACAAGGGAGAGGGGGCAGCCCTGTTCTGCTCCAACCGGCCTCCCGCAGTCATTGGCTCTATTGCCTGCCCTCTGAAGAGGCATCCCTCTGACCTCAGCTGGGTGCACTGTGACTTCACCACCTGCTCCATCCCAGGTGTCCCTGCTCCCTGGCCTCAGGGCCCTGCAGGCCCCACCCAGATCCTCTGCCCAGTTGAGTATTCCGCAGTCTCGAGGTTAAGTTCCCTCCCATCAGACCTGGCTCAGGGCTAGGGATACAGACCCTAGATGGCCTGCTGCCAAGTCACCTGCATTCTTACATTCAAGTTTTTTTTTTCTTTTAGTCCTCATCAGTCCAGTCTTAAACATAATATACAGGAGATAACAGTTTTCTGGAACTTCAGAGGATCACCATCTGCCCAATGTAGGGGCTCCTAAAGACATTCCAAGTCAAAGGCATGCACTCCCTACTCTCTCAGTTCCTTTTGGGAGCTCTCCAAGACTTTGCCTCTCTCCTCTCCATCCCTAAAGCCTGGGGGAAAGAGGCTGGGGCTCCATAGGGGCCCTAGGATGTTCGAGGATAAAAATCAAGAGAGAAAGAAAACAAAGCAACAATCACCATAACATAACATAAAGAGACTGACAAATTTCTGGAATGAGACATATAGTGACATTTTCTCCCAAGGTGGGAAAAACCCAAACAGCTGTCTCTGAGGTAGCTACAAATGATCCTGTCTACTGACGTGGGACTGGGAGAATTTCCACCCCTGTCTACTGACGTGGGACTGGGAGAATTCCCATCCCTGTCTGTTGTGACCTGGGGCCAATAAGGCCCCTGTCTGGAAATGACCCAGGACTGGGAGAATTCCCATCTCTGTCTGGAAATGACCTGGGGCCAGCAAAGCCCCTGTCTGGAAATGATCCATCACTGCCTGAAAAGGAAAGACAAGGTGTCCCTTGCTTCTCCAGGGTCTCTCTGTACAAGCACATCCACTTCAGGGAACATCTGTCAATACCAAAATCCCAAATCGGTCGACAGGTACACCACCAAAGCAGCCATAGTCAGACAGACAAGACAAAATGACAGAGACAGAGACAAGAGACAAAAGACAAAGAGTGCTCTCTCACGGGTAGATGCTAATAAACCTCCGGGCTTCCATCATCCTGCTGGAATCTCTGTGGTTCCGGGCCAGTACACCAAATGTTGTGCCCAGATTATGACCCCCAGAGTGAGACCACCAGAGAGGTCCAGACTGTAATAAGCAAAGTTTAATCAGAATCATACAAACATGTTTGGAACCCCTATCTCCAAATGACCCCCTTGCAGCAAGGTAGAGAGAAGAGTTGTATCTCCTCTGTGGGGTAAGCTTTTAAAGGCTTAACTACAAAGAGACTTTTTGAAGATGCTTTGGCATGGGTGCAAGGACTTTTGCTCCCTCCCATTTTGCTAAGTCAGCTTTTTCCTTGTTCTTAGAACAAGGCCACTGTTCTTGAGTTAGGCCATCTTTATCAGCCTGTACCAGGTGGCTGGCTGGGCTGAGCTAAGTGACCTTGTGCTCAGAATCTCCTGGGTGGGAGAGGGGAAGGCCACTATCTTCCTGGGAAAACATTCTGCTAGGAAATTTCTTCTCGCCCCTTTGAGAATAAGGGGTGAAGGTCCTACAGTGAGGGTTGGGCAGTCTGTGGGGCCATTGGTAGTGGGACCAGGATTTATCCCTAGTGTTCATATTGGCATCTTGGAGCATATTCTCTTTGGAGGGATACCTAGGTCAGCCTAGATATGGGGGGAGGACCTTGGTCCTGCCTCAAAGTGATGTTTCAGACTTTGTTGACTCCCCATGGGAATCCTTACCCTTTCTGAGGAGTGGATGGGGGTGTGTTGGGGGAAAGAGTTGGGCAGAGAGTGGGAGCGGAGATAGCTATGCAAAATGAGAAAAGATTGTATTCAAAAAAGAATTTAACAAAATTAAAGGAGACATTAACAATAGAACGATAATAAAGATTTAAACAAAAATAAAGGTGATATTAACAATGAAAACAGCAATAAAATGAATTAAACAAAATTAAAGGTGATATTAACAATGGGAACAACAATAAAAAAGAAACAGAATAAAAGGAGATGTTTTCTCTAAAGAGGGGAAGGACAGCTTATATGGGGAGCTGGTTCAGGGTAGAACTCAGCAGGTATTTCTAGTACCTATGCAATTACGGGGCACGAAAACGGATCACAAGACACACAACGGAACCCACTTTAAGAGTTTATTGAGAGAGAGAAAGACACGTGCGCGGGCGTGAGGAAGTTGGTGCATGGAGAGTGTGGAGTGGGCGTGTCCAGCTTTTAAAGGCTGCCTAGCACACGTGCCCAGGTGTGTCATGCGGAGATCACATGACCACACTGCACATAGATCACGTAGAGCTTGAGGCCCTGGGTGGCTATGTAAGTTGCCTGATCGCTTGATGGTACATGTGAGGCCCTGGAAACCGGAAGTGTCGGCGCTTGGGGTGGCTAGACTTCTTGCCCAAGCACTGGAAATGACAAACACCTAACTAAATGTCAACATCAGGAAGAGGGGAAACAGGCTCTGGGTCACCCAATTGTACTGCAGCAGCTGGAAATGAGTGTCTGGCGATGGGGGCATCTGCAGCCACATCTAGTGTATTGGATGATGCGGGCAGAGGCTGATCTAAATTCAGAAGCTGTACGGGTCCAGCTTCTGGCATAATTGGTCCCCAAACTGCAGGATTCTCTAGGGGTTTCAGATCTCTCTGTGGCCCTGCCACAGAAGCTGGTCTCAGAGGCAGCGTCTTTGGCACCTCTGAGGCATCCAGCACTGTGGCTTCTGGTGTTGTTGCCCGGATGATGCCACAATCTGAGACAGAAAGAGATGGGCCACTAGTGGAGATGTCCTAGAAATTTTTAGGATGGGGTGAACTTCCCAGAGATGGCCTTGCTGGTCACACCAGGTCTGTTCATGTCAGAAAATCCCCAGTCCCCTCTACCCTCAACAGGACATCTCACCCAACAGGTGTCCAGCTCTGGCTCCAGGCCAGGGCATCTGGAGAATTCCCTGGTACAACCCATCACCAAAACCACCTCCTGCCTTCCCAGGCACCTACCCCAGGCCTCCTCACCCGTTTTGGACTCCTGCTCCTGCAGCACTGATAGGAGCTCCTCCGTTTGCATAGCAACCTCTGTGGATGGCGCGTTTAGCCTTATGTAGTCCACCAGCCTCTTCACAGTGGCCATGTTCGGATAGTCACAGAAGTCCTGGGGGTGTTTTCTGAGCCACAATGACAGAAACCACAATACAGCACTGCAAGGAGGAGCAGGTTGGCGGGAAGTAGAGTCAGAAGCAAGGCCTTTCCTCACCAGCACAGCACTGGTCCCTCAGTTGAGGAAAATGCTAAGCAGCCCACTTGTTGCTGGGCATGGTGGTCAGGAGTGAGGGGCTGTATGGAGAGGGCTCCAGATGCTTTCTGTACCTTAGAGGACTGACTGGGCAAACTGGGCTGAGCTGTGGTGGGGATGAATTCCCCTAGGACCCTAGAAGTTTCATTAATTCCTATGTCCCTCAGATCCAAAGGGATCATTGGAGGTCTCTGTTTTTCTCCACCTACACATGAAGTCTCTGATACCATTCTCTATGGGGATCCCGAGAGGAGGGTGACTGGTAATGGTTTAGCTTCTCAACACTAGCCACCAAACATCCCACTCCACAGATGGGTTCTTACCTCCCTTTTCACCCAAGCACACTCACGTCTTTTTTTCCTGATCCTCCACACAGTCAGGACGGAAAGATCCATACCTATGGCATTTCATGAGGGTGTCACTAAGTTTATGTGTCCCCAACCCACCAAGAGATCTGAAGGGAGCTACTCGAATCTGTTGTAGGAAGAGAAGCCAGGAAAGGGACGAGGGTGCTGAGGTCTCTTTCCACTGTACTGACTTCAGTGCTGAGGGTCTAGGAATGAGCCTCTGGTCACAGCTATTCAAGGATCTCCACACAAGAGGTGAAACCTCAGCTGCTCCCTGCTAGGTCTCTTGGTTTCTAGGTTTCAGGGCTTCTTGGGTGCTCCCTGGGACTCTTGCCTGGTGCTATTCATCCCATCAAACCTAGATAGTCTCTAGAACCTTTGTTTTTTTGTTTTTGGTTTTTCGAGACAGGGTTTCTCTGTAGCTTTCGTGACTGTCCCGGAACTAGCTCTTGTAGACCAGGCTGGCCTCGAACTCCCAGAGATCCGCCTGCCTCTGCCTCCTGAGTGCTGGGATTAAAGGTGTGTGCCACCACCACCCGGCCTTCTAGAACCTTTGATACAAATGGGGGAAAGGCTCTGCTCAAGGCATGAGAAAGGATAGTGTTTGACACTTCGTGGGGAAAGTGAATGACACAGTCTAGAGTTGTCTCCCCCACCCCCATCTCTGGCCAGGCCCCTTTGAAGCTCCAGGCCCAGGACCAATGATGTCACGGTATAATCTTAACTTGTCCTAAAGGAGCGTACAGTCCCAGAGAAGAGTAGCACCATCCTACAACCAAACCAGGAGGCCTGAGAGCCTGTACGTGTGTGTAGCCCACTCACATTTTAATTATTAGGTCCAGCACCTCCCAGGTGGTAGAAAATTTTTGGTAGATGGCCAAAAATATATATATGCACGCCGTGTCCTGTTGCTTGAAGGCTCTTGGTAAAGAGCTAATGAATCTTCCCAGGTAGTCTGGGCTGTTGGTATTGAACGTGAGAGGTTTATCCAGCTTCTTTTGATTCTGAGGCAAGAACAAAGAAGGAAGGAGATTTAGCTATGAAAACTCAGAGACATTAACAATCCATTACCACGCATTGAAGTGAAAAGTGGCCATGAAGAATGTTCCTCAGTGTTTTCTCAGGAACACACACTTAGTCAGGGACAAGGGGGACCAGAAAGGTTTCCTGCCACAGGCTGGCTTGTGTTGTTACCTTGGCTTCCATGAGGGAAAATGGCCAGAGGTGTTGAATAAATGGCCACACCCAACGTCTCAAAAGGTGGCCAAGGCCACGACTCTTGGCTTTTTGGTGGCCTGAGCCATCAGAAGTCTGCACGCGGGAGAACATCCTGACTGCTCAAGTGCCTCCAGTGAAGAGCCAACTGAGGCTGCCCCTTGCCTCTGGTGACCTGGTAACCAGGATTCTGAGTTCCATCTGGACGTGGTTAAGGAAGTGAGGTCACTTCCTGGGGCCCTCCAGCCTGAGGCTCCATCACATAGGTCTCTCTAGTTCTGACCAGGGCTGCCAACTTCTGTCCTTCTGCCTTTCCATGTGCACACTGGGTCACAGTGGTGTCCATATGCTTAAGCCACACATTGAACTGGGAATCCTGGCTTCAGCCAGACCCTCAGCTTTGAGAAGACAGAAGAGATTTCAAACCATTCCTTTGATAGCACATGGGTGCTAGAAAAAATAATTTCCTCTTAGGGTCTTCCCACTGTCCTGATGTGCTCCCTGTAGATCATTCTAGAGTTGGTTTCCCAGGATGTCATCATGTGGACACGATTACAGAAACCCTAGAGCTGGGCAACTCTATACCAGTGTCACCAGAGGAAAAAGTACAAACAGGGACATGTGTCCACGTCCTAACAGCCACACTCACAAGGGCACACAGAGAACCCACTTACAAAGGCCCAGGAGCATGTCAGTACAGAAAGGGCCATGCGTAGGTGGGCCTTAGGGTTTTTAGGTTTAGGTTAGGACTAGGGTAACAGACAGAAGCAAACTGCATGCACTCATGTTTATTCGTGCCTTTCACTTAGAAGACCAGGCTGGGCTCCTCTCCTTTTCTATGATTTCTAGTGTTGACTCCCTTTGGGCTTCCACAGGCAGCAGTGTGCCTCTTCTGCATCCCCAGGTGTTGATATCTGGGTTCTGGTTTACACCAACCATGTCAACACCTCCGCCAGCATTCCTTACTCCAAGGGAAAAGTACACAGTAACTTTAAGACTTTGGTAAAAGTTTTTGTATCTTCATTCTTTGATTACCAGTTTAAAATTCATTCATATTTAAGTTTCAGGCTAGTTGAAGGAAAATGAGAAACTGAACAATTCAATGCAAAAAACAGAAGGAAGAATAAAACCCATAAAGAGCAGAGAAAGGATATTTAGTTCAAGTGGCCACATTGGGAAGAGGAACAAATAATGGGGTCCGGTGACACCACATTCCATATCTAGGGTCCTGATGTGAGAGTTAGTTTTAAATACGAAGCAAGAAGTATGCAAAGCTAAGACGTCCTGATTAAGGTGTGGTCGTGCCCACCACTGCGCCATCGCTCCCTCTGACCTAGTGTCTCCTGCAGGGTGATCTGATACATGACCAGAACCCTATGAACCTTTAGGGAGCCAAGTTTTTCCTCAGTCCAGTGCCTGGCTTCAATCTTTTCCCTTTGCCTGCGTGAACTTCCTGCAGTGGTTCCATTATTTCTGGTATGCATTAAATCAATCTCCTTGTATCCAGTTAGGGAGGCACAGTGTCTCTTTGGAGTACCTTCACTGTTTCCAGGACAGTTACATTGCCCGAATCTTCCTTTACAGTACTGAATGTTGAGGCGAAAAGACACATATCCAAAGCATTACATAAACAGGACCTAAGAAGGAACATTCGAGGCCATGCCAGGCAACCATGCTCAAGGATCATTGCTCTCTAGTCTCTTGGCTTAGCTGTTCATGAAAGGACGGGTACTAGGGATTCCAATTTTGTTGTTGGCTTGGAGACTGGATCCAGCCTTGGAGCACAGGCTGCCTTCAAAAACCTTAGTGTTCTCTGCCTTAGCTCTCAAGTACTGAATTACATCTGTGTTTTATGTCAACTTGATACAGCCACGGTCATCTGGGAAGAGGGAACCTCAACTAAGACAGCATCTCCACCAGGTTGTCCTTTAGGGCTAGTCTGTGGTTCCTTTTCTTGATTAATGATTGATATCATAGAGCCCAGCTCACAGTAGGAAGTGCAATCCCTGGCCGTGTGATTTTGGTTTACATAAGAAAACAAGCTGAGTAAGTCCTGCCAGTGATGCCCCAGTGTCTCAGAATGCTGCTCAGGCTCTTCCACTAGGTGATGTGTTTCCTCACAGCGTTAATAGACAATGCTGAAGAACTTTACACGTAAACAGATGGCAGCAACAATAAAAACAGGTGATTGTTTATTGCATTTCTTGTAGTTCGTGTGGAAGTTTTGTCTTCACATATTTTGTGCAACATAAACATGCAGTTCCTACAAAGACCAGAAGATGGCACTAGACCCCCAGGAACCGGAGTTACAGCTGTTTCTAAGTTTCCCTGTGGGTAATGGAATTGAACCTGGGTCCTTGAAAAAGCAGTCAGTGGTGGTTTTCATTCTTTTTGTTGGCTGTGGATTTTTTTTTGGGGGGGGGAGGGTGGTGGGGTGCTTTCAAGACAGGGTTTATCTGTGTAGCCCTGACTGTCCTGAAACTCGCTCTGTAGACCAGCCTGGTCTAGACATTACAGAGATCGGTCTGTTTGCCTTGGCCTCCCATCTGCTGGGATTAAAGGCATGCAACACCACTCTACCTGGCAGCCAGTGTTCTTAACTTCCGAACCATCTCTTAAGACCCTAAGAGCAAACACTTCAAGAAAACTGCAGATGCTCTCCTTAGGTGTCCAGTATCCTTAAATTATTTAAAGGTACTGATTGGAGTGCACTCTGCTAAAACATATTCAGTTACCTCTGCTTACAGATTCTAGTTTATTCTTTTGGTCTTTGGAGTATGGGACTGTTTTGTTTTTTTATTTAAAAGTATTTTTTTTTCATTTTGCATAGCAACCACAGTTTCCCCTCTCTCCCCTCCCCGACCCACCTCCTCCCCACACTGAACACCCTATCCACTCCTCAGAAAGGGTAAGACCTCCCGTAGGGATTCAACAAAATCTGACAAATCAAGTTGAGACAGGACCAAGCCCCTTCCCCCTGTATCAGGGCTGAGCAAGGTATCCCTACACAGGGAATGGGCTCCAAAAAGCCAATTCATGCACTCGGGATAAATCTTGATCCCACTGCCAGTCTACCCAAAGACTGCCAAAGCCACACAACTGTCACCCACATCAGAGGGCCTAGTTGGGTCCTGCGCAAGTTTTCCAACTGTCAGTTCAGAGTCAGTGAGCTCCCACTAGTTCAGGTCAGCTGTCTCTGTGGGTTTCCCCATCATGGTCTTGACCCCTTTGCTTATATAATCCCTTGTGCCCCCTCTTTAACTGGACTCCAGGAGCTCAGCCCAGTGCCTAGTTGTGGATCTCTGCATCTGCTTCCATCAGTTGGATGAAGGTTCTAGGATGACAATTAGGGTGGTCATCAATCTGGTTACAGGGGAAGGACAGTCCAGGCACCCTCTCCACTATTGCTTGGAGTCTTAGAAGGGGTCATTCTTGTGGGTTCCTGGTACTTTCCCTAGCACCATATTTCTCCCTAATCCCATGATGGCTCCCTCTATTAAGACATCTTTTTCTTTTCTTTCTTTCTCCGTCCCTCGCCCATATCAACCATCCCATTCTCTCCTGTTCTTCTCCCCACTTGCTATCACCCCTCCTGAAGCCCATATTCACTTAGGATATGTTTTCTAGTTCCCCTTCCCTGGGTGATCCATTTGCCCCCTTAGGGTCCTCTCTGTCACTTCGCTTCTCAGGGGTTATGCATTATAGCCTGGTTATCCTTTTCTCTACGTCTAATACCCACTTATGAGTGAGCACATACCATGTTTGTCTTTCTGGGTCTGGGTTACCTCACCCAGGATGACTTCTATCGTAGTGCCATCCATTTGCCTACTGATTTCATGATGTCATTGTTTTTTATCTCTGAGTCATACTCCATTATGCAAATACACATCTTCTTTACCCATTCTTGGGTTGAGGGGCATCTAGGCTGTTTCCAGGTTCTGACTATTATGAATAATGCTTCTATGAACATAGCTGAGCAAATATCCTACAGGTATGAATGTGCATACTTTGGGTATATGCCCAAGAGTGGTATTGCTGGGTCTTGAACAGATTGGGAATAGACTGATTCCCAATTTTCTGAGAAACTGTCATACTGATTTTCAAAGTGGCTGTACAAGTTTGCATTTCCACTGGCAATGCAGGAGTGTTCCCCTTACTCCACATCCTCTCCAGCATAAACTGTCATCAGTGTTTTTTGATCTTAGCCATTCTGATAGGTATAAGATGATATCTCAGAGTTGTTTTGATTTGCATTTCCCCGATGCCTTAGGATGTTGAGCAATTCCTTAAATGTCTTTTAGTCATTTGAGATTTGTCATTGAAATAATTCTAATGAGAATTATCTGCTTAGATTTGTACTCCGTTTTTTTAAAATTGGACTATTTGTTATTTTGATGTGTAGTTTCTTGAGATCTTTATCTATTTTGAAGATCAGCCATCTGTCAGGTATGATGTTGATGAAGAATTTTTTCCTATTCTGTAGGCTGCTATTTTGTTATTATTGCCCATGTCCTTTGTCTTAGAGAATATTTTCAGTTTCAGGAGGTCCTATTTATTAATTGCTGCTCTCAGTGTCTGTGCTTCTGATGTTATATTTAGGAAGTTGTCTCCTGTGCCAATGTGTTCAAGACTACATCTTATGTTCTCTTCTATTGGGTTTAGTGTAACTGGACTTATGGAGGTTTTTGAGCCTCCTGAACTTGAGCTTTGTGCATGGAGATAGAGATATGGGTTTATTTGCATTCTTCTACATGTCGACATCCAGTTAGGCCAGCACCACTTGTTGAAGATGCATTCTTTTCTCCACTGTTCAATTTTGACTTCTTTGCCAAAAATCAGCTATTGATAGGTGTGTGAATCAATAACTGGGTTTTTGATTAGAGTCCATTGACCCACATGTTTTATATTCTTATGCCAATACCAAGTTGGTTTTTATTACTATAGCTCTATAGTAGATCTTGAAGTCAGGAATGGTGTTACCTCAACAGTTCTTTTATTGTTCAGAATTGTTTTAGCTATACTGGGTTATTTTGTTTTTCCATATGAAGTTGAATATTGTTCTTTTGAGATCTGGGAAGAATTGTGTTGGGATTTTGAGGAGATTACATTGAAACTGTAGACTGCATTTGGTAAGATGGCCATTTTTACTATGTTAATACCACTGATCTAAGAGCATGGGAGCTCTTCCCATTTACTGATCTCTTCCCCAGTTTCTTTCTTCAACGACTCAAAGTTCTTGTTATATAGGTCTTTCACTTGTTTGGTTGGAGTTAACCCAAGATGTTTTATGTTATTTGTGGCTATTATAAAGAATGTTGTTTCTCTGATTTCTTCCTCAGTCTATTTATCATTTGTATATAGGAGGGTTACTGATTTTCTTTTGAGTTGATCTTGTATCCCGTCACATTACTGAAGGTGTTTATCAGCTGTAGGAATCCCCTGGTAAAATTTTTGGGATCATTTATATGACTATCGTATCATCTGCAAATAGCAAAATTTGACTTCTTCCTTTCCAGTTTGTATCCCCTTGATCTTCTTTTGTTGCCTTATTGCTCTAGCTAGAAGCTCGAGTACTACATTGAATATATATGGAGAGAGTGAACGCTTTGTTTTGTCCTTGATTTTAGTGGAATCACTTTGAGTTTCTCTTCGTTTAATTTGATGCTGACTGTTGGCTTGTTGTACATTGTCTTTATTATGTTTAGGTATGTTCTTTGTATCCTTGATCTCTCCAATACTTCTATCATGAAGGGGTGTTGGATTTTATCAAAGGATTATTCAGCATCTAATGAAATGGTCATGTGGTTTTTTTCTTTTAGTTTGTTCATATGGTGGATTACATTGACATATTTTTTTTTTCGAGACAGGGTTTCTCTGTGGTTTTGGAGCCTGTCCTGGAACTAGCTCTTGTAGACCAGGCTGGTCTCGAACTCACAGAGATCTGCCTGCCTCTGCCTCCCAAGTGCTGGGATTAAAGGCGTGCACCACCACCGCCCGGCTTGACATATTTTCATATGTTGAGCCATCCCTCTATCTCTGGGATGGATCCTACTAGATTATGTTAGATGATTTTTCTGATGTGTTCTTGGATTCAGTTTGCCAGTATTTTATTGAGTATTTTTGCATCAATGTTCATGAGGGAGACTGGTCTGGAATTCTCTTTCTTTGTTGCATCTTTGTGTGGTTTGGGTATCAGGGTAACTGTGGTCTCATAAAAAGAATCTGGAAATATTCCTTCTATTTCCTGTGTGCTGAATAATTTGAGGAGTATTGGTATTATCTCTTCTTTGAAATTCTGATGGAATTCTGCACTGAAACCATCTGGCCCTGGACTTTTTTAGGTTGTGAGTCTGTTTCTGGGACTCTGGTCTATATGGATGCACAGCTCCCTAGGACTGGATGTAGGGGGGAGGGCCTTGGACTTCCCACAGGGCAGGGTTCCCTGATCTCTCTCAAGCTGGGTGGGAGAGGGAGAAGGGGGTGTGGGGGAGCAGGAGGAGATTGGGAGGAGGGAAGGAAGTATAAATATTTGAATGGAAAAATAAAAATTAAAAAAAGAAATATAAAAAAAGAAAAAATAGGATAGATCTCAAACTAGCAAGTTAACAGCACCCCTGAAAGCTTTAGAACAAAAAGAAGTAAGCACACCCAAGAGGAGCAGACTGCAAGAAGCAGCGATCTGAGAGCTGAAATTAATAAAATCATAACAGAGGGCAATACTAAATATCAATGAAAAAAGAGTTGGTTTTTTTGAGAAAATAAACAAGATAGACAAACACTTATCCAAACTAACTAAAGAGTAGAGAGAGAATGTAAAAAATAACAAAAACAGAAATGAAAAGAGGATATAAAAACAGACACTGAGGAAATCCAGAGAATCATAAGGACATAGCTTAGAAAACAGTGTTCCACCAAATTGGAAACTCTAAAAGAAATGGACAATTTTCTTGATAGATATCACTTACCATAGTTAAATCAAGATCTGATACATGATTTAAATAGCCCTATCATGTCTAGTGAAATAGAAGCAGTCACTAGAATTCTTCTAATCAAAAAAGCCCAGATTCAGATGGTATCAGCCTAGAATTCTATGACACTTTTAAACAAGAGTTAATGCCAATACTCCTCAAATTATTCCACAAAATAGAAAAAGAAGGAACACTTCCAAATTCATTTTATGAGGACACAGTTTCTCTGATACCCAAACCACATAAAGACTCAACAGCGGAGAGAAAGAGAGAGAATTACAGACTAATTTCTCTCACAACCATAGATGCAAAAATAGTCATTAAAATACTTGTAAACTGAATCCAAGAACATATCAAAAACCTCATCCACCATGATAGAGTGGACTGCATCCCAGAGAGACATGGATGGTTCAATATACAAAAATCAGTATATGTAATCAACCATGCAAAAAAAAAACTGGGAAAAAACCTCACAGGATTATCTCATTAAATGAAGTAAAGGCCTTTGACAAAAATTCAACACCCATTCATGATAAAAAGTATTGGAAAGAGTAGGGATACAAGGGATATACCTAAAAATAATAAAGGCAGTTTACAGCAAGTCTATAGCCAACATCAAATTAAATAGAGAGAAATTCAAAGCAGTTCTACCAAAATCAGGAACAGGACAGGGTTGTCTGTCCCCTCCATATGCATTCAAAATAGTACTTGAAGTTCTAGCTAGAGCAATAGGAACACGGAAGGAGGTCAGGGGTACACAAATTAGAAAGGAAGACGTCAAGGTATCGTTATTTGAAGATGATATGATAGTACACATAAGTTATCCTAAAATAGATACCAGGGAGCTCCTATAGCTGATAAACACTTTCATCAATGTATCTGGAATCAAGATTAACTAATGACTAAGGACATGTCAATAGGACAAATAGCAGTCTACAGAATGAGAAAAGATCTTCAGACAAAAACAGACTAAATGTCTCAAATATGGCAGAATCTCTCAGCATAGCGCTAACAAGGAGCAGGAAGTAAACAAACTGCACATCAGGAAATTTAAAAAAGAACAGGAAATCAACGGGTTAATAAGTTAAAATGGAAATCCTGAGGAAAGGTTACTTCTTTTAAAGAACAAATCCCTCTCCCCATACCCAAGCTTTCCAATTCATTTCCCTTCAGCACTTCGGGGAATCTGGCAGTAGGAGGCTCTTCTCACCCTGGGTTTCCTAATCCCAGAGGGTGCTGCAGCCACTCCATATTGAACAGGATCCTTCCAAACAAAATCATCACAAGAGCTCCTCCCAGTTCCTGGTGCCCAGCACCTGGGGCCAAGCGGCTCAAGCAAGGGCAGCAGGTTGGCTGTGCCCTCCCACTCCTCACAGGACACATAAGACCAGAGGGCTGGAGTGACTCCATCACAGCAGCGACCTAAGGCCATGGCCTCTTCAGGTATCTGGGGTTCTAAGCATCTGATGCCATTTAGAGCGGGTCAAAGGTCGTGCTGTGGACTGTGCTGCCCAGTGTCTCTTAGGCACTTCCGCTTCCAGGAGGAAGTTCCCTGTGCAGAGGTCACGGGTTTGCACCCACAGCGCAAACTGCATCAGAGCTGTGTCCTAAGAAGAATGATGGGTTTCGAACAAATATGTTCCTTCATCACGTTGTTTCCTAACTTTTAAGACCTTGAAGTATCCCGACTAGCAGGTATATGTGGAACAAGTAGTTTAAAGGTGATACTATCCTGTCAGATGTTCAAAATTTGTTGCGCTATGAATAGTAATTGGGAATAAATATTTGGACCCGTTAATTTATCAGAGTTGCAAAATGCTGGTATGCTGACTCTGTCCTTCTAAAAATTAATTTATTGGCTGAGATAAACCTTGTGTTTGTTAATACTGTCAATTTGAAAAGATCCGGAGTCATCTAGGAGACCAGTGCTAGCCTCTGTGAGATTTTTATGTAGATTAGATTACTTGTGAGCCACAGTAAATGTGGGTGACATCATTCCATGGATTGGAGTCCATGGCTGCATAACCAGAGAAAGCAAATTGAGCACCAGCATCCATCTGAAAGAATTCATCAAGGTCCTAGTGTGGGGGTTAAGAGTGACCCGAGTCTATAGGCTCCCAACCTTGTGGTCCCTAATGAGAGAGAGCAGGGACAGGGATTTAAGGGATCTGTCAGAGACTAACAGGCCTTCCCTTTCCTCGTGCTTCCTCACAAGGGGACAAAGGTAGGATAAGGGGAAAATTCTCAGGACTCTCTGGGGAGGAAGGCAAAGACAAGATGGAAGATATTCCAATATAAATTTTTGTTGTTGTCTCACAGAGGGGTTACAGGGCACGCTTAGACTGACTTGGCCTTAAAAAGACAATTTTGGATATTTCAAAAAGAAATACAAATGGCTAGTAAACCCTTGTTGAGATAGGGTCTCACTATGTGGCTCTTGTCTGTCCTGGAACTCACTATGTGTAGACTAGGCGTGGCTACAACTCACAGATATCTGCTTGCTCTGGCTTCCACGTGCTGGGATTAAAGGTATGCACTATACCCAGCTAGGTAACCTTTTAAAAAGATCAATGTCCTTGGCTATCAAGGAGACACAGATTAAAACTAGTTCTAGATTCTATCTTAGTCCAGGCAGAATGGCTATGATCAGGAATATGAGTGGCAAGCAATACTTCTATGGATGTGCTGTTGGACTCTAGTGTCCAAACACCGAGGAGGAGTCACCCCCAGAGACCACCTCATACACCACAGCCCATGCAAAAGCATGAGGATTTTATTAATTCTGTCATGACAGGGTCCCCCAGCATTCGGGAAGCTAAGAGACCTCGAATAGCGGGTACAGTCTACTTTTAAAGGGGCCACAGAAGCAAGGGGGGTTGTCCTTTGACTATTCTGATTGGCTTATTTGAAAAGGCTATTACCAATAATTGACTGGAGAGCTGTTGCCAGATCAGATGAGGTAAGAGGTCATTTTGACCCCGTTTCCCAGGGGACCGAACCAAAACATACGTATATGGGTAATTGTTCAGGAACTGAGTACGTGCAAGTGTAGCTGTTAGGTCCTTGGTTCCCAGGGGAGGAGGGGAAGCACTATGGCACAGAGGCTGAGAGGATTCAGAATTGTCAAAAATGGCTTTAGGATTGTCTTAAAGTCTTACAGTGCATAAAGAGACACTCTGATACACTGTTAGTAGAGGCATAAACTAGTACAACCACTATGGAATCAGTCTGGAGACTTCTCAAATAGTTATAAGAAGAGTTACCATAATGTAACCCAGCAGTGCCACTCCTGGGGAAATAACCAAAGGACTTTAACCCTTCTATACAGATTCTCTCAGAGCCCTGTTAATTGCTAGTTTGTCACAATAGCTAGGAAATCGTGTTGTGATGGTTCAAACGGAAATGGTCCCATAGGTTCAGGAAGTGGCACTGTTAGGAGGTTTGGTCTTGTTGGAGTAGGCATAGCTTTGTTAGACGAAGTGTGTCACTGGGGGTGGGCTCTGAGGTCTCAGATGCTCAAGCCTGGCCAAGTGTCTCATCCTATTCCTACTGTGTGCCTATCCAGATGTAGAACTTTCAGCTACCTCTGCCTGCCATGTCTGCCTGTCTGATGCCATGCTTCCCACCTTGATGACAGTGGACTAAACCTCTGAAATGCAAGCCAGCCCCAATTGAATGGTTTCCTTTATAAGAGTTACCATAGTCATGGTGTCTTTTCACAGCCATAGAAGGTGTAACTAAGACACACCGGGAGCCGGGTGGCAGGAACGTAGCCCACAGCTCCTCACTACAAAACTAGATTTCCATCAACTGTCAAAGAGATAAGAAAGATGTAGTACATTTACACAGTGGAATATTACTTAGCTGTAAAGAAAAAGTCTTGAAGATTGCTAATAAATGGATCAAACTGAAAAATAGTATATGCTAGAATAATGTTCAGAAAGACACTATAAATTGTTTTGTTTTCATATGGAGCTCTGAGTTTTGAATATTCTCTTTCAGGTGTTTGACTTGGAATACATGTAGAAGAAAAGTAATTAGAAACAGGCTATTGGGAGCACACCTATTGAAAGAAAGGAGTTAATAAAATCCAGTAATAGAAAAATAGAGATAGATTAGCTCAGTGGTTCTCAACCTTCCTCACTCTGTGACCCTTAACGCAGTTTCAGATATCATAGTGAACCCAACCATAAAATTATTTTGTGACTACTTTGTAGCTGTAATTTTGCTACCGTTGTGAATCACAATGTACATATCTGATATACCATCCCTGTGAAAGGGACATTTGACCCCAAAGAGGTCATGAGAACCATTGAACTAGGGGGTGTAAAAGATAAAACATGGAGAGGAGAGGAGGATGGAGAAGTGAGGGGGTGAGAAAAGGCTTAACCAAAATGAAGGGTGATTGAAAAAACTATATGGAGACCTGTGGTCTCATAAACAACAACAAAAATGTAATTAGGGACACAGTAGAACACAGAATGGTGTTGAAGAATGGAGCGGATACTCTGAAGTAAAGATTCCAGTGGAGATGGGATCCGAGGGATGAAGAAAATTGCGTAGAGGGTGCGGTGATTTGAATAAGAAATGTCCCCCATAGGCTCACATATTCGAACACTTGGTCCCCAGTTGGTGACACCGTGTGAGGAAATTGCAAAAGGTGGAGCCATGCTGGAAGATGTATGTACCGATGGAGGAACTTGGAGCATCTACAGCCTTGCTTCCCTTCCAGATCACTCTCCATGCTTTATTTTTGCTTTGGAAGATCAAACTATCAGTCAATATGAATGCTTTCATAAGTCAGAGTAGCTTCCCCGAGCTAGTGCTGTCATGGGCCTTAGAAAAGAATCTACTGCCACCACTTTCTAGACCAGGATAATTCCTTATTAAACTTCAAATCTGAGCCTTCTACCCACAGAGAAGAGGGCTGCCACCCCTCATCTGAGACTCTTCTCTTTACAGAAATTGAAGGCCATCACAGGAAACCACACCTGGACTCAATGCAGAAATAAACCAGTGAGTCGTGAGGATCCCAGCATCAATGGATACAAGTGCATCACAGCTCCTGTGTCTGTGATAAGATACCATTGTGGAAGCGAGATTGTGAAATCTAGAATACCAGAAAGTTTGCTCTGAAACAGTTTCTTCTAGAAATGGCTATAGAAAAAAGAAGGGAACAATGGCAATATGGATGGACTTGGAATGTGGAAGGCACACCCCTAGACAAAGAACTACAGGGAACTAATGACTGCTGAGAGGAGGAGAATTAGCCCCTTCCGGGGTTGAACCCCTTTATTCACTGTCTAACACAGAGTAGTCAGCCCTGCAACCATAGACACACAAACAATAAAAATGCATCCCACAAGTTGTGTGTACCTACATATTACATATATGTCTTAGGGTTTTTATTGCTGTGAAGAGACACCATGACCTCAGCAACTCTTGTTTTGTTTTGTTTTGTTTTTTTTTGTTTTTCGAGACAGGGTTTCTCTGTGGTTTTGGAGCCTGTCCTGGAACTAGCTCTGTAGACCAGGCTGGTCTCAAACTCACAGAGATCCGCCTGCCTCTGCCTCCCGAGTGCTGGGATTAAAGGCGTGCACCACCATCGCCCGGCTCAGCAACTCTTATAAAGGAAAATATTTCACTGGGTGACTTTCCAGTTTCAGAGGTTCCGTCCCTTATCATCATGGTGGGACATGATGGAATTCAGGCAGACGTGGTGTTAGAGAGGTAGCGGAGAGTCCTACATTTTGTGTAGCCAACAGGAAGTGGTCTGTCTCACTGGCGTGTCTTGAGCATATATAAGACTTCAAAGCCCACCTCCACGGTGACACACTTCCTCCAACAAGAACATTCCTGTTCCAACAAAGCCCATCTCTTAATATTACCACACCCTAGGAGCTTATGGGACCTATGAGAATTCAGCCATGAGACCCCACAAGGGAAGAAATAGGTCAGCACAAGAAAACTCCAACTCTGATCCTTACAAAACACGGATATGTGGGGTACACTTAGGTAATACTGAGGCACTGTCCTGCCGCATGGGAAGAAATGAGTTCTGTGTGTCCTTGTTCCCTGTTCTTGCCTTGGGGAGTACCATGTTCTTGAGGGGGCTTGGTATACATCTGGCCTCCATGTGCAGGGGACAAGGGCATCTTTCTTGGGTTAGGGTAAGGACAGCCCTGTGATTCTGGGGAATGGCCTGTGAACAGGAAATGGCTTTTCTGTCCTTTTCTCTTTGGTGTTCTTGTATGCCACCTGTCTTCATGTTCATCTCTTTTCCTTGTCTCTGGAAATTTTCTCCTATGCTTTTTACTGAACATATTTTCCATGAAGGATTCTTCTCATTCTTCTGTTCTCATAATTCATAGTTGCATATTTTTCATGGTTTCCAAAGAACTCACATGCTCCCTTCATACTAAAAAAATTAAATTGTCACAAACCTTTTATTTGTTTTTTTTAATATTTATTTATTTAGTATACAATGTTCTGTCTGTATGCCTACAGGCCAGAAGAGGGCGCCAGACCTCATTACAGATGGTTGTGAGCCACCATGTGGTTGCTGGGAATTTAACTCAGGACCTTTGGAAGAACAGGCAATGCTCTTAACTGCTGAGCCATCTCTCCAGCCCACAAACCTTTTATTTGAATGATCAAATTTCTCTTGTCTTATAGCCCAGTTTCCCCTACAGCATTCTAATTTTGTGGCGCTTACTGTGCTTTAGTTTGGCTTATGTAATTTTTCATTTCTAGGCTTGTTTATGTCTCTAGAGTCTAGGATCGTTTTATTCTTAGGTCTGTCTATTAAGTGCTGTATTCGGATCTTGAATTTCTTCTTTATTTAAGTTTTTGTTTTCTGAATTTATTCAGGAAATTATTTGTACCCCATAATTATTTGTGCCCTGATGAATTCATTGGTGAATTATCTGAACACGTTCAAAATCATTCTTTTGAATTCTTTGTGCCGAATTTTATTTATGTCATTCTTACTATTTACCACTACTATGAGATTGGCCATTTTTGGGGGGGGACTATGTTGTCCGTTTTTGTAATGGGGCTTGTTCATCTGGATTTAGTTTGTTGATGAAGTGTTTCTGATACCTTTGTGGCTTATGGAGTGTTTGGATTGGCGCTTGGTGTTCCCAGTTAGGTTCTTCTCGGCTCATCTGTGTTTTGCTTGAGCTCAGATTGGAGACACATGGTGCTGGCAGGGTTGTAGATGGACAGATGACTGATGCGGGATGAGCTAGAGGTGGAATCCCTTCTGACCTCACAGACCAGGCTTCAGGAACTGTGATGGGCCATGTGGTGGGGCAGGGTTCAGTATGTCCCGCATCCTCCGATCTCATGAGCCAGGTTATACGTATTACACTGGTTGTGTGTGGTCCCTATGTGTTCACATATGTTCTGACCTCATGAACCCCTTTACACACAGTGCCATGGGTATAATCTCTAAGGCTTTGATCAAGGTGGCGAATCATCCATGACGTTGCCACAGTTCTGCCAGCCTCCTAAACTGATGTTTGTGCAATCACTGTTGCGGCTCTCATGTTCCATGTTTAACTATTTCAAGTCAGATGATTGCAGTCTTCTATCTGTGTCCTTTGATGAGTCCTCAACGTGTTAAAAATAAACTCAGATCCCTCCCCTAGCTCTTGTATACATCGTTGGGCACGTTTATTTTGGTAGTGCTGTGGTGCTCGTTCAGTATGATTTCTCAAATCCCTCTGCTTGAGATACTTTCTATGATTTCCTTTATTAAAATTAAACCCCTCCCATGGAACTGTATTTTCCTGGGCTCTGGGCTCTGATTTATTCTCCATGCATCTCTCCACTCTTAAAACTGCTTTTAGTTCCTATAGTGTTACAGCGCACACCTGTACCCCAGGACTCAGGCGGCAGAGGCAGGAAGACCCCAAGTTTGAGAACAAGTCCTGGGATACTGTCCTAGTGAATTAGGTAGTATGGCTAATAAAAACACAGAGACAGATATTGGGGTTCAAGCTGAATATCAGAGAAGCAAAGCAGCCAGGCCACTAGAGAGATCTTAACTCCACCAATGGTCAGACAAAGGGGTGATCCTGTAATACTCCCCACCAACCTCAGACACCGCACTCCACTGAGTTCCTGTCTCTTCCCTTTGATATTCCTCTCTTTCCCCAGTCATATCCCGTCTGTCTCCACCTCTCTAGTGTGGGATTAAAGGCATGTGATTCCAAGTTCTGGGATCACCTTTGTGTGAGCTCTGTTTCTCCTTTAGACAGATTCAATCTTGTGTAGCCCAGGGTGGCCTTGAACTCCCCAAGGTCCTTCTGCCTCTGCCTCCCGAGTCCTGGAACTAAAGGTGTTTGCCACAACTCCCTGGCCTATATGGCTGACTACTATGGCTGCTTTGCCTTCTGATCTTCAGGCAAGCTTTATTTAGTACAACACGCATGATATAGTACTATCTGTTGCTGATAGACATCATGACAAAACCCACTGCTGTGGAAGGTTTCGTTTGGCTCTCACGTTCTGTTCAAGAACAACATCATTATGGAAGCTAGGGTGGGAACTCGATCAGGAGCAGATGACAGATGTTTACAGGCTCGCTCTCATGGCCGCCTCAGTTTGCTCTCTTACACAATTCAAGACAACTTGCAGGGGCGGAGACGCACACCGTAAGCCTGGATCTTCATTGTTAGCCATTACTAAAGAAGCGGATCATGGAACCTGCCAGCAGCTGTAAAATCACTGGCCCAGTTTTAGACGCTCAGTACATCAACTTTCTTTTTTTCTGAGCTATTTTTCTGTGTAAATGGATATTTGTGGGAAAGGTATTGAGTGATAGAACCCACATCCAGAAAGACTTTTACCAGGGTTTTTCTCCATCCGGCGTTCCTGTCTCCCAAACTTCTGAGATGAAAATAAAACATGGAGGAGCAAAGAGTGGTGCGGAAGAGGGGGATGCCAACAGGAACTGACATCTATCTCTCCATGCGTAGAGCTTTGCCTGTAGAGATCTTACCTAGCAGGAGCTGAATCCTAGCCCTGTGTATGCATGAATGGCTTTTGCTCTGGGGTAGGAAGTGTCTAGTAGGACCAGACACTTAGTTTTTTGTGAGTATGAGATGGTTTGCCTAGAGGGTTTGTGTCGCCCAGCAGGGCTTACACAGAAACGTGTTTGCCTTTTGATATGTGGGACAGAATTCAAAAAAAGTACCATGCTCCTAGTTTTGTGTTTGTGTGCGAGAGAGACAGAGACAGAGATAGGGAGACAGCGAGATAGAGATATGAGAGTGAGACAGAGAGAGGAGAGGGTGAGAGGAGGTAGAGAGAGAAAGAGGGCAGAGAGAGAGTTTTGAATATAAGGCAGGGGACAGCCATTACAACCTATGTATACCTGTGATATTGGGTGTAGGGGAAAAACAACTTGCATGATGTGACACCTAGCCTTGCATGGATATTTGGAGTTTTGCTTTACAAGAGGAGTTAATGAGGTGGACATGAGACCTAGGCATGTGTGGAGGCTTTTGACTGTAGGAGGTATACCTGGGTATGACACTCTACGGGAGAGTATTCTAGCAGGACCTGTCTGGGTAGCTCAGAAATAAGAGCGGCCTCAGATGCAGATGTTGATTCCCATGTCTCTCTCCTCAGCATCCTGGAGCTTGTAGCATGGATGTGATCACTGGCGCATCATCTGGAGTGAACGTTGACTCCCTCAACAACCCAGAGGATCCCTTTGTGCAGAAAGCCAACTAGATCTTAACATTTTCTTGGCCCATTTCTTCTCTCTGTGTGTAAGTAGCCGCTTCCTCTCTTTTTCTTTCTCCCTCACATACTCCCATCAACATAACATCATCCGTCATTACTGAGATACAGTGCTTATATAAAAATAATGCAGCCACTTATAATGTGTAATGCAGCTTTTGCTCATGCAAGGCAATGCATATTCCTCACCGTTGTCAAGCCAGGGAACATTTTATCCAAGAAAACCTGCACCTTTTTATTCCTGTCTTCCATTCCTCCTTGCAATAAAAACACCAGTTCACTCTCCTGTAAATCAACCTATTACACATATGCCATAAAAATACAATATAAGTATGTCATAGAATGCATAGAATTCAGTGACTAGCTTCTTTCATTTAATACGATATATTCATCAGAACCATTTGTTGCCACTCCCATGTTCTGTAGACAAATCAGCTTCTGTACCATCTGATGGTCATTCACAATATTTTCAGATTGGGGTGTTGTAAATAAGCTGTCATGGACATTAGCATCTGAGATCATGGTTGAACATTTGTTTTCATGTTTTCTGGGTAGGCACTTGGGGTGCAATTAGCGAATTACACAGGAATTCTGTGTATGACTCATCGAGCAACTGAGAAGTTTCTTCTTTGATAGAGCAGCATTTTATTCTCTGGTTAGGAGCTCATGAGGACTCCCGTTGGACACTTTGGGTTGTTATAGTTTCATGATGTTCATTCCCGCCCCCTAGTGGAAAGAGTCCCCGAAAGGTAACCTGGGGTGTTTCACGGTGTGTGGATGAAGAAGCCCAGAGAGGCACCACAACCGGCTGGTCAAACAGTGACCATCCTCCCTGGACTCCCCACACCTCCTGACAGGGCTGCAGCAGTGTGTGGAACAGTTCAGCTGTGAAACCAGACAAAGACATTAAGAAAGAAAAGAAGGGCCTACTGAAGCTTGTCTCTGGTGCCTCCACCAGATGTGAGCCCCTCCCCCAGCCTCACCTACTCTAAACTTGGAGCTGGGTGCAGAGGAGGTGTCTTGCAGGGAACACTGGGTCCTGAGTTGCCGCTAGCGGGCAACCATGGCTGGGCGGGCTCCTGCAACACAGATGGAGAAGGCCCAGTGGTCTCAGGGACAGCAGCCTCAGCCACAGATGCTTTCCACAGCAAGGCATGCTCCCCATACTCCTCAGTACCCACTACACCAGCACCTCAGTGAGACTGCTCCTCTCTGGGTCCTGTCGTGAATGAGGCCAGGCCTGTAGTCTGTGGAAGGAACAGGGTGGTGGTTTCCTATCCTCCTCAGAGTGAGGCAGAGCTTGAACTCAAAGAAGAAGATAATTGTGTTTTTTTTTTTCCATTAAAAACAAGAGTATGGTAGTTCAAAGGCACAAAGAATTGGAAAGACTGGCCTTTTTCTGGGGACCTTTGTGGAAAACATCTGAGCAGACTCCGTGCCAAGAAAAGGTAACATCACATCATTGTATTTCTTTATGTTTATAAGTGTGTATGAGGATAGTCTGTGGTGGGTAGAGCTACACATTTGTGGTGGTGAGTCTGCTCTAACAGGACAGACAGGCCAAGGATGGGCACCAGAGTGGAATTCAGTCCCAGTGACTCTGGACCTCCTTTTTCTGCTCTTCCCTAGACAGCTGGGAGCACCATTTGAATTTCTTCTCAACTGTGATGTTCTGCTTTGATCTTCCTTATCCACCATGTTCTTTTCCTTTTAGCCCTGTCTGATATGGAGATCACAGCCCAATCAGTTGTTCTCATTTTCCCTGGCTGTGAACCCACAAGCACATCCGCTTCCTTCATGATGTATACACTGGCCACCCACCCTGATGTGCAGAAGAAACTTCAGGATGAGATTGACAGCTCTGCCCAATAAGGTGAGCGGATGGTACCCGGAGAGGGAGGGCAGAGGTAAGGATTGGTAAGAACATGACTACTGAGAATTCAATGGGAGTTTTTACAGAGGGCCATGCAATGGTTCTTCCACCCAACAAGAGTCTAAGAGAAACAAAGGGAGGGACATAGGAGATGATTGCAACCCATAGAAATACACAGTCTTTATACAGTGCTGGCTCTGATATATCTTTATCTATTATTACAATAATACTAAGTAAGAGACACCCAGAAACCCTGTGTGACACTTGTCTGGACAGTTATCTCTGCTGATGTCTCCGGTGCTGTCCCCCATTATCTATGGTGGTAGGCTGGCCTCGGGTCTGTGCAGGCTGGCCTGACACTCCTCTCAATGGCTCTGCTGTCCAGTGCAATAGCACGGCATTTATGTGTGTGGGTGTGTGAGTCAACTAGAGATTCCTTTCTCTCCTGCGGGTTTACATAGTGTATCATAGGACTTGCTGCCTGAAGCCAAACATCACTTTCATAATTTCCTGGCGCGTCAGTGCCCTCTGCTGGCCATAGCTTGCATTACAGTCCGTGTGCAGGACAGGTTCTCTCAGGGAGTCTCTAGGTCAAACCCTCTGGGGTGGCTAATGTCTCAGCTTCAGCTGAATGGGAATGCAGCTTGATGTGCTCAAGAGGAGTGCTTGCCTTTGTGCTTTCCACACCTCCTAAGTGCTGGTCGCCTGCTGGAGGGTCGCAGCTGTGGGTGTGTCAAGGACAGTACTAGGGATTTTTTTATGGGGCTCCAGAGCAGAGAGGGGCCCAGCTGCTGAGTGTGGGCTCAGAACTGTCACACTCTATGGTTATTCTCGGTATAGGAGACCTGGTCAGGACAATCGATGGTAGGGACACTTTTCTCTATGTTGTTCTCAGTGTAGGAGACCTGGTCAGGACAATCGGTGGTGGGGTCACTTTTCTCTGAGCGCTTTATTTCCTCAGCCTCCTGCCGCCTTGTCCTGGGTTGACAAACTTCAGTTAACAAGAGCAGTTAGCCAGAAGCAAAATACAGACGCCAAAAAGCAAGGTGAGCACATTTAGAGACTCTCCCGGAACTATGGACTTTGATGGATTAGGCCTTTGTTTTAGTTTTGGCGGGTGGTCCTGTCTACGTGCTGCGTTTTACAGCCTGAGCGGTACCTGCATCATGGAGTCCATCTTGGGACTGGGTAAGGTCTGAGGCCCTGTTACTCTGGGTCGCGGTTGGTCTGCTACAGTATCTTTCATTTCTATGGTGGGCCGGGAGTAGGAGCTCATGTTAGCCCTTTTGTGAACAATGAAGCTTACATTTCTCCCCAATTCATGTGAAACTATAAAATGTGGGTAAGGCATATGTGTAAATCCTATCAGAACATTGAGGTGTGAGAGTCTCCAAGTGAAGATGAGCCTCCTCCATCAGTAATAGCTGATGGATCCCAAGAGGCCCATAAGGGGAAGATTCCCACACAGGAAGAGTTGTCTTCACATCCTGCCTCTTCTGCTGTCCATGGGAAACCCCGGCAAGTTCCCCAAACTCTGGGCCCCACTCTCCTCACTGGCCGTGGCTGGATTGCAGCTGGCTTAGTAAAGGATTGTCCTCAGTCAAGAGGGTATTTGCCCATTGGGAGCTCCAACTTCACTGGGGGAACATCTCATGGTTGAAAGGCAGGGAAAGGACAGCTTGGCCAAATTGAATGTCCTTGTCATGCTGTCTAGGGATGGGTTTATTTGGTGGTGAACAGAACTGTAGAAGAAGAGGAAGCCCAAACAGTTGGGGGTTTAAAAGCACACAGAGCTATGGCCAACACCCTAAAGAAGAAGATAAGAGGAAAATACAGTTGTGTCATTCAAAGTCAACTCTCAGAAAGGCAGCAGATCCAGCAGAACCTCATGGTGGCAGGGGCTTGTAGGGACCGTACTGGGTATGGGGAGAGGAGGGAGGAGGTTAGTGGCCTCCTGAAAGAGAAAAGTGCAATATCTTCAGATGAACCTGTGTTCCTACAGGTGATCTCCTAGCTGACTCCTGACCTGTCACCCTAAAGCAATCCTTAAGGGCTGAGATAGGGCAAGGCTCTACCTAAAGGGAGAGTCCATGCTTAACCTTGAAATTGTGTTTAAAATTACTTTATTATTTCATGTGTATGGGTGTTTGGTGACTAATCTTGGTTGTCACTTACACTACACCTCTAATCCATGCAGGCACTGGTGAGGGGTTTTGCTGATTGGATCATCTGAGGTGGGAACCCTTGGTCACACCTTTTGGTGGCAGCCCACATAATAGGACATGGAAGAGGAAAGCTTTTGTTGTTGTTGTCTGTTTGTCCTTGCTCTCTCCGGCAAATTCCTCGCTGCTGTTCATGAGGCGTTCCTTCACTGGTGTTAGACCCCGCTTTGGGATTGCAATGCAGACCGATGACCAGCAGCTCTCCGGGACTCCCCTGGACTCCAGCAGTCGACTCTGGGACTGCTGAGGCTGAGGCATCCGGGTTCCTGGACTGAAGAGCTACCATGTGCTTGTCCTTCCATCAGCCTGTCAGTCCTCTCTTAATATATATGCTTCTTCATTCGTGTGTGAGTATGTGTGTGTGTGTGAGAGAGAGAGTGGTGTGTGTGTGAGTGAGTGTATGTGTGTGTGTGTGTGTGTGTGAGAGAGAGAGAGAGAGAGAGAGAGAGAGTGGTGTGTGTGTGTGAGTGAGTGTATGTGTGTGTGTGAGTGGTGTGTGTGTGTGTGAGTGGTGTGTGTGTGTGTGTCATTTCTAGTAGGCCTGCTCCCTGGAGAGCACTGACTAATACCGGGTGTTTTCTCTGCATGTGTGCCTGTGCACTGTGTGAAGGCAGCGCCCAAAGAGCCAGAAGAAGGTGTCAGATCTCGTGGAAATGGAGCATACAGAGGCCACCCTGTGGGTGCTAGAAATTGACTCCAGGTCCTCTGCAAAAGCAGCTAGTACTTTTAACCCCTGGGCCATCTCTCCACCTCCGCTTTATGATTTCTCAACGGTATGATTTTATTGATGCAGTTCAGTGAGTGTGGGGTCTGAATGAGAACGGTCCCCATAAGCTCATGTGTTTGAATAGCACAGCCCCTCGTTGGGGGAAACAGTTGTGGAAAGGAATAAAAGGTATGGTTTGCTGGAGTGTGTCTCTGGGAGCTTAGAGGTTTCAAAAGCCCACGCCAGGCACAATCTCTTTGTCCCTGACTCCTGCTTGTGATGAGATGGAAGCTCTCAGCTACTGCTCCAGCACCGCGTCTGCCTACCTGCTGCTGCCAGGCTCCCTGCCATCATGGTCATGGAATCACCATGGCAACCTGTAATCAAGTCTCCAATTAAGTGCTTTCTTTTATAAGCTGCCTTGTTCCTGGTGTCTCTTCACAGCAATAAAAAAACGAAAACATCAGGTTTATTAAAACCTTGAAAGGAAAGGACAGAATTTCTCTGCCTCCTGTTTCCACCCTGCACTCTGTCCTTCGCAGGAACCGTCAGAAGCCCGTGCTAGTTATGACAGCCAAGCGCCAACACTGATTTATTGTTAACACCCAAAGACCCCTGTCATGGTGGGTTTCACCCTTGGTGTGCACTAGCGGCTCTCAACAGAAGCTTACAGACACATGTTCTTTACAGCATTATCCAGAATAAACCCACAGCCCTAAGAAGACCACCGCGCTGTCCATCCTGCCAACTGGGAAGCAGGTATCCAAACACATGAGCCCAGAGGGTAATGGTTCCCATTCAAATCAACACACACCATCGCTCCAGTTCATAAACCAAGAAGTTTATCAACATCAGTTCCAGAAGCACGGGTGAAGGGTTACAGAGCAGGGAGCCCTTGAAGGCAGCTGGGTCCCTGCATGGCCCCTCACAGACTGGGCACTGACTCCTAAGAGCTGCGACTGTGGTGACCTTTACTGCACTTGCATAGGGCCAGCTAGGGCAGGGTCGCTTTGCCACCAGTTTTGACACGTCTGTAACCTTGGGTGGGGTGGGGGATGAGCCTTGTGTCAGCTTTAAGTTGAGCTGTGTGGGGGCGGTTAAGAGCATTGCCTACTCTTCCAAAGGTCCTGAGTTCAATTCCTGGCAACCATATGGTGTCTCACAACCATCTATAACGAGGTCTGGTGCCCTCTTCTGGCCTATAGACATACACACAGACAGAATATTATGTACATAATAAATAAATATTTTAAAAAATGTATTTTAAAAAAAGAGCTGTGTGAAGCTGACTCAAGACGTCAGGAAACAGGGAAGAAAAACCTCATATACAGCTCAGCAACCCACTTGACATTCGATTTTCACATCTAACTGTTCTTTGGGGCTTGTTCCGTGGTCGCACCCTCTCCTCATTAACCCTTTCTTGCACTCAGACCTTTTGTTCTCCCAAGGATCAACTGTTCTTTTGCTGACTGTGGTGGTGCACATCTGTAATCCCACCATTTAGGGGACCGAGACTGAGATGGGAGGCTCTGGAGGTCAAGGAAGGTGAACTCCAAGGCAGCCAGCACTGCATAGTGGGACCCTGTGTGATCAGTGCACCTCGGATTCATTTTCTCTGTGTATCTCCATGCTCTTGCTTCAGCTCTGCTGAGTTTTCTGTCTGCGTGACAGTTGAACACACTTCACTGGTAATAGCTGCTTCAGGTATATTTTGATATCGGCAGGGACCTTGGGGTTTGCTGTGTGTGTGTGTGCATGTGTGTTTAGTTCAGGTGGTGTCCATGTGGATGGAAGCAGGAGTATGACATCATGTGTCGTCCTCAGTCCCTCTACTCTTAGAGCCACACTCTCTCACTGAATGCAGTGCTCAGTGATTGACAAAATTTAGGTACCAGTGAGCTCTGTGGCCCTGCTGTCTCCTAGGGTGTCTTTGCCTTCTTTCTTCTTGCTGTGATAGAATACTGACCAAAAATGACTTCAGAAAAGCAGACATATATTTCAACTTTTAAATTTTTTTATTTTATTACTTAAAAAAATACCAATCCAAATTCCCACTCCCTTCCCTCCTCTCTCTCTCCCCTCCCACTCCCTCCACAGACCCTCCCACCACACCCCCTCCAATCCTAAGAGAGGGCCATGTGCCCCTCCCTGTGGAAAGTCTAAAGCCCTCCCTACTACATCTAGGTTGAGCAAGGTTTATACCCAAAGTGACCAGTGCAGGGTGGCACCATCCACAGAGGGGGGTCTTCTTCCCAGATCAATCACTGATCAAGAAAACACACCACCTGTTTGCCTTCAGGCCACTCTGATGGAGGCATTTTCTCAACTAAGGTTCCCTCTTCCCAACTGACCTTTCTTTGTATCAAGTTAAAGACAATGAAAGAAGGAAAGAAAGAAAGAAAGAAAGAAAGAAAAAGAAAGAAAGAAAGAAAGAGAAGAAGGAAGGAAGGGAAGAAGGAAGGAAGATAGAAAAAGAAAGAAAAAGATAGAAACTTCCAGCATATAGGGTAACAGATGCACTCAACCATGCCGTTTTTAAAAAATACGAGTGCTGGGTTTCCATTTTAGGTCTCTGTGCTTTCTCAGCAGGCAGCACATGAACGGCCATCTCCCTGTCTTCGATCTGTATTGTTTTCAGGGTCCATCAAACCTGCACAGGGACAGTGACATGAGCATTCCCACTGCTGTCCATAGTAATCACATGGATGTGCTGATTGATTCCCTTGTGAACAATTTTACAAGCATGGTCCTTTATCCACGAACCTGCCGTTTCTACATCAACTGACTTTCCTTGTCGTTTTAGCTACATGGTATGATTTCTGCTAAGTGTCTTACCCACTGCAGACATTTCCTTAACAATTTCTGGAGGGAACATTAGGTACAGTGTGGAGAGCAGGGACAAGGATGTAACGGAATCAATGACTGTTTGAATGGCTGTATCTGCGTAGTGTCCTGCGATGTGCTTTTAAGTTGATGCTCTCATCTAGATTCCTCCCTGTGCATGGCTGCTGTGCAGCTGTGTGGTGTGTAGTAGTAAGGGCGGCGGGGCTGCGTTCCCAGCACCCCGGCCGCCTGCTTGGCTAGCTTATGCCCGAAATAACAACACACAAACTGTATTCATTTAATCACTGATTGGCCCATTTCTATCTAGCCTCTTCTAGGCTAATTCTCACATATTAATTTAGCCCATTTCTAATCATCTGTGTAGCGCCCCTAGGTGCGCTTACGGGGAAGATTCTAGCCTATGTCCATCCTGGGTCAGAGCTTCATCGCGTGTGTCTGCCTGGGAGCTGGGAGCATGGCATCTCTCTGAGGTGTCTGCTCCCGAGAGGAGAGCTGTGGAGTCTTGATGGAGGAAGGTCATTGGCTAATAAAGGAACTGCCCTGGCCCATTTTATTGGTTAGAGGATAGGTGGGAGGAGTAAACAGAACAGAACGCTGGGAGGAAGAGGAAGTGAGCTCAGTCTCGACAGCTCTTCTCTCTTGGGAGCAGACGCCTCAGAGAGACGCATGCTATGAAGCTCCAACCCAGGATGGACATAGGCTAGAATCTTCCCTGTAAGACCGGTGCTACAGTTTATTAGAAATGGGTTAATCGGGATATCAGAATTAGCCAGTAAGGGCTAGATAGAAATGGGTCAAGCAGTGATTAAATGAATACAGTTTGTGTGTTGTTATTTCGGGGCATAAACTAAGCTAGCCGAGCAGGTGGCCGGGGTGCTGGGAACGCAGCCCCACTGCCCTTATTACTTCAGAGTCTGAGCTCACTTCCTCTTCCTCCCAGCATTCTGTTCTGTTTACTCCTCCCACCTATCTTCTAACCAATGAGGGCCAAGCAATTTCTTTTTATTTAACCAATGACCTTCCTCCATCAGTGGTGAGTTCCTTCCACGTGACCTGGGTTTGCCTGTTTTTGTGACTTTGTTGAATTGTTTACTAGCTCTAAAAATGTTCTATCAATTCCTCAAAATTTTCTATACATAATGCTTGGTCATTATGGTGGTATGATAGAAAATGGCACCCACAGGGTGTGGTGCTATTAGGAGGTGTGGCTATGTTGGAATAGGTGTGGCCTCCCTCAGATGAGAAAAAGGCTCCTTAGAACACGTGCTTCTGGGTATAGTGGTCAGGAGTGAGGGGCTCTATGGAGAGGGCTCCAGACACTTTCTGGCCCTTGGAGGATAGACTGGGCTAACTGGACTGGGCTGTGGTGGGGATGGATTCCCCTAGGGCACTTTAGTTTCATCCTTCCCTCTGCTCCTCAGAACCAAAGAGATCACTGGAGGTCTCTGTTTTTCTCCACCTGCACATGAAGTCTCTGGTACCATCCTCTATGGGAATCCCAAGAGGAGGGTGACTGGTAATGACTTAGTCCTCAACCCCAACACCCCAAATATCCCACTGTGCACATGGACTCTAACCTCCTCGTCATCCAAGCCCACTCACGTCTTTGTATATGATCCTCTATACATTCAGTCTGGAAAGACCCATTCCTGTGGCATTTCATGGTGGTGTCAACACTAACGCCATGTGTCCCCAACCCACTCAGAGATCTAGAGGGAGCTGCTTGACTCTGGTATAGCAATAGAAGCTAGGGAGGGCATTGGAATGCTGGGGGCTCTTTGTACTCTTCTGACTTACATGCTGAGGGCCTGGGAATGAGCCTCTCTCTGGCCACAGATCTTCAAGGACTTGAATGCAATGGGTGGAACCCAAGCTGCTCTTTTTAAAGTTTAATCGGGTGTACAGGGCTTCCTGGGGCCACTGCAGGGATCTTGTCTGGCTTCATTGATCCCACATAACCATGATAGGATCTAGAACCTTCTTTCCAAATGGGAAAAAGGCTTTGCTCAAGGCACAAGATGTGTCTGACACTTCTTGGGCAAAAGTAAACATCACACGCTAGATTCATCTCCCCACTCTCGATCTCTGGCCAGGTCAATTTGAAGGGACAGGCAGGAGACCAAAGCTGCGAGGACACAATCGTATTTTCCCTATGAGAACACAGGGTCCCAGAGAAGAGCAGTGTCCTCCTAAAAACAAACCAGGGGCCTCGAGGGCCCGAAGTCACATTTTCATTATCAGGTCAAGCCCCTCCCAGGTTGTGGCAAAAACTGGGTAGGCACCAAGGAAAGTAATGATGGTGTCATGTTCCCAGTTTTCACAGCGGTCGGTAGGGACTGCACCACATGTTCTATGAAGTCTGGGGTTTTGTTAGCAAGCTTGAGTGGCTTAAATAGGGAGTCCGGGTCCATTTTACCCTCAGTAAGGACCAAGAAAGGAGGGAGCTATAAACATGGAAACTCTGAGAGACATCCCCAACCCATTACCACACACTGAAGTGAAAGTGGGCATGAAGAATGTTCCTCAGTGTTCTCAGAGGATCACACCGCCAGGCAGGGATTGCAGTGGATTAGGGGGACCAGAAAGGATTCCTGCTCCAGGCTGGCCTGTGTTTTCTTGGTTTTGCTTTTGGAAAATGGCCGTAGGCGTTATGTGAGAAGGTGCACCCACATCTCCGAAGGTGGCCACGGAGACCGCCCCTGCCTTTTCTGCGGCTTGAGCCACCAGATTTATTGGAAACAGGAGAGAAGAACATCCCCAACGTTCAAGTGCCTCCAGACAAGTGAGTCAGTTGAGGCTGCTGCTGGGCTCTGGTTACCTGGTAACCAGGTTGCTAAGTTACATCTGAACCGTTGTTAAGAAAGTGAGGTCACTTCCTAGCATCCTCCAGCCGATGCCTCCTCCACATAGGCTTTCTCTAGGGCTGACCAGGGCAGACAACCTCTCTCCTTCTGCCTTTGCATGTGCACAATGGGACACAGCGGTGTCCATATGCTCCTGCCGCACACTGACCTGGGGAACCCGGCTTCAGCCAGACCCTTAGCTTTGAGAAGGCAGAAGATGTTTCCAAATCATTCCTTCTGTATCACATGGGTGCCAGAAACAATAATTTCCTTTTAGGGTCTTCCCACTGTCCTGACACACTCCCTGTCTGTCATTCTGGTGTTGGTTTCCTAGCATGCCATCAAGTGGCTATGAGCATACATACCCTATAGCTGGGAAACTGTATGTGTTACCAGGGGTGAAGGCACAAATAGGACAGGTGCCTACATCCTCACACCCACATCCTTGCAAGGGCACACAGAGGACACAAGTGCCCAGGAATATGTCAGTGTACAAAGGGCCATGGTTAGGTGGCCTGAGAGATATTAAGGTTGAGGTTGGTGTTGCAGTGACAGGAGCAAACTGTATGCATTCATGTTTAATCATGTATTTCACAAAGAGGACCAGGCTGGGTTCCTCTCCTTTTCTGATTTCTAGTGTGTACTCCCTTTGGGCTTGCACAGGCAGCAGTGTGCCTCTTCTGCATCCCCAGGCATTGCAGTCTACGTTCTCGTCTGCAGGGGGTTCCAGCTGCTGGGAACATTCCTTACCCCGACGACAAAGTACACACTAATGTGAAGGAAGACTTTGATAGAAGTCTCCATATCTTTATTCTTTGATGACTGTTTAAAATCCATTTATGTTTAAGTCTCAGACTTGTTGAAGGTAAAACAAGAAGCTTCAAAATTCAATGCAGAGTTGTGGGTAGTCTACACTGCTACCCAGGGCCATGGTGGCATCAGGGCCTGAGCTGCCAAAGGCCATGTCTGGGTCTGTAACCCTACCATATCCAGGGTCTGTACTGATGTCCATGGCTCCTGTTATCACCAAAGGCCGTGAGGATGCCAGGGGTCTGGGCTGTCACTTGAGGCCATGTTGGTGTCTGAGGATCATTCCTCCACAGGGGACGTACTGATGTGAGTGGCCTGAGCTGCCACTTGGGTCCATGGTGACATCTGGCCCATGATGCTGCCAAAGGCCATGTCTGGGGTCTGTGTTGATGTCTGTGACCTGTTTTACCACCAAGGGCCAAGTGAATCGTGTGTGTTGAAATCCAAGTGCCACAGTGAGAGGGCCCTGCCCTTTGCTGGCTCCGGGAGATCTGATCCTTTCACTGGCTGCTGTAGCAGGAGTGCTGGTCCTGCCCCTCACTGGCCCTGAGAGAGCTGGCCCTGATGACCCAACCATGGAAGAACTGACTCTACATTCAGGAGAGCTGGCCCCACACCTCACCACAGGCATGGGACAGCTGACCGTGATGGTGTAGATGCAGGAGAGCTGGCCCAGACCCTCACTTGACAGGGGAGGTCCAAGCAGAGGCCTGGCTTGACCAACTGAGCTACTACCCAGGCCCACATCCAGGGCTTTGAGTTGGCCCAACCCAACATCTACCCCATCTATGACCTGCTGGAGGATATGAAGGGGCCCATCCTGTGAACTATAGCTGCAGAGTTTTTATGACTCAGGGCAGCCACACAATACCCAAGAGGACTGCTGGTGACAATCTGGCATTAATGGTGTATCTTGAACCAGACCAAGAACTCATGACAATGAACATTTGCAAGTAAAACTGTGGACACAAGGGTCTACTGCGTGGCACACAGCAGGTCCCAATGCCACTAAGACAAATGAAGAGGTGACAGAGAGGCAGGAAAAACTGAGAAGGGGATATTGTTTTTATTAGTAGTGCTTTTATTTTTTGAACTTTTTTCTCGGGGTGCAAGGGTGAATGATGGATATGGATGGACTGGGAAATGAGTGGGATTGGGGTACATGATGTGAAATTCCCAAAGAATCAGTAAAAGATACAGTGTTTCAAAAAATTCAATGCAGACTGCCCAGTGGCCCATGCTTTTAATCCCAGCACTTGGGAGGCAGAGGCAGGCAGATCTCTAAATTTAAGGTCAGCTTGGTCTGCAGAGTAAGTTCCAGGACACTCAAGAAGTTCTGTCTCAAATAAACAACAACAACAACAACAAAAAAGTCAGAAACTGACAAAGAAGGAAGGAAAAAGAAAGGAGTGAATTTGTGGTTCTGATATTTATAGAAATATACAAATCCATATGGGAGTTTAACTCTAGGGAAGTAAAGTGACCAATGGAGTTTGAAGGGAATCGTGGGGACAGAAGGATGTATGGGAGAGGATATGCTCAATGCATTTTTCTGAGATTTTGCTGGTATGCATTACATAATTAAGAACAACTATCATTTACATAATTAAAAATGTTTTAGTTCTTAAAAATTATCTTATTATTTTTAATGATGTGTGCAGTATCCTTAGACTCCAGAAAAGGGCAATGGTTCCCCTGCAACTGGGGTTATGGATGGCTGTGAGCAGCCTTGTCAGTGCTGGGAATTGAACCCATGTCCTCTGCAAGAGCAACCAGTGCTCTCAACCTGAGTCATCTCTCCAGCCCATTTTTGTCTCTTTGTGGTCATAGAGTAGCCCAGTGTAGAAACCATGATCAGTGTCCACTGCTACCCAGTAGAAGTTTCCAGCTGGGTTAGTTTATACAACCTGGTGGTGGGTGCCTTTCATTTCTCTAATAATTTCAACTAATAAGACCCTCAAATATTAGCAACCTTAGGTGATAACCACACTAATTTTGGTTACAGCTATGAGATTTCATTGACCGCAGGCTGGGAGGGTGGGGGTGGAGCTGCATCCCAAGATGCAGGCAGTGTGCCCACCAGCTAGGCTCTCAAGGGTGTGAAACCTTGCTGACTTAGATCTACCAAGGGTTGTTATGCTTGCTGCCATCTGGGACAGCTGGGATCTGGTGGTGGTGACCCAGCAGAAGGTCTCTCAGAGTCTGGCCTTAGAAGTCAGTCATGCAGCAGGGCAGTGCCAAAAGCCAATAGCTGCAAGGGGAGGGAAACATGGCCCATCCGTTCATAGAGAGTAGAAGATTCTAGAAGAAACACTCTTGCCACCAGTTTTGGAAAACTCCAGTCTGCTTTGGATATACTTCTAGGACCTGAGTTGATTTGTTTGGGGCACATATGCCTGGGCCCTGGCAGCCCTAACACCTAGACTTTGGCCACCCATTATCCAAAGGCCTGTTAGACAGCAGCGAAGAACAGAGAAAGACTGGTGTGGTGGTCCAAGCTTTTTCTTTTCTTTTTTTTTTTTTTTAAATATTTATTTATTTATTATGTATACAGTATTCTATCTGTGTGTATGCCTGCAGGCCAGAAGAGGGCACCAGACCTCATTACAGATGGTTGTGAGCCACCATGTGGTTGCTGGGAATTGAACTCAGGACCTTTGGAAGAGCAGGCAGTGCTCTTAACCACTGAGCCATCTCTCCAGCCCCCTCCAAGCTTTTTCTTAAAAAATTATTATTAGTCATCAATCTGGAGGCAGAATTAGAGGATCTCTGTGAGTATAAGGCCAGCCTGGTCTACACTGTGAGTTCTAGGATAATCATTCTCTATAATGGAGAGACCCTGTCTCAAAATCAAAAGTAAACAAAAAAAATAGAGAAAGATTAATTTAAGTGGCCACATTGGGAAATGGAACAGATATCGAGATCCAGTGACACCACAGTCCATTTTTCGGGTCCTGACATCACGGTGAGTTTTAATATAAAGCACAAAGTATGCAAACTCAGCAGTCCTGAGGTGTGGCCACACCCACCTCTGCTCCAGTGTCTCCTGCCAGATGATCTGACAAGTGACCAGAACTCTAGGCATCTTTTTCCTCCATTCAACACCAAGCTTCTTCTTTTTCCCTTTGCCTGTATGAAATTCCTGGAGCTATTCTGTTAATTCTGGGGTGCGTTGCTTCAAAGTCTTATACTCAAACCCAGGACCGGTGTCTATTTGGTGTACCTTCACTGTTTCCAGGATAGTTATGTTGCCCCATCGTCCTTTGTACAAATCAATCTTCAGGTGAGCAGGCCTGGGTTCAAAACAAATACCAAAAACAGAATCCAAGCAAGAAAAGGTGAGAGCACATTCAAGACTGTGCTGGGCAGCTATGCACAAGGATCATTTCTCTATACTCCCTAGGTTTTAGCTGTTCATGGAAGGGCTGGCACTAGTGGCTCCATCTTTGTTGTTGGCTTGTAGACATGGAGCACAGGCTGGCTTCGAAAACCTTGGTATTCTCTGCCACAGCTTCTCAAACACTGAAGTACATCTCTGCTTGTTTGTTTGTTTTTTTTTTTTTTTTTTTTTTTTTTTTTTGTCAATTTGATGCAGCCAAGGTCATCTGGGAGGAGGTAACTTCAACTGTGAAAGCATCTCCATCAGGTTGTCCTTTTGGCAAGTCTGTGGTTCATTTTCTTGATTAATGGTTGATATTGTAGGGCCCATACTGTGTGAGAATGCTTTTGTACACTATAAAGATTTGTCACTTGTATTTTTTTTTAATAAAATGCTTGATTGGCTAATAGCCAGGCAGGAAGCATAGGTGGGGCAACCAAACTAAGGGAGGATAAGCAGTTAACTGTCTTAGCATTAACCAAATCGGCCATTTCGATGGCTCTTGTCTCAAAAGATCGCTAATAGGAGCTAAAGAAATGACTCGGGAGAAAAACACTTACTTCTCTTCCAGAAAACCTGAGTTTGGTTCCCAGAATCCACATCAGGCTGCTCACAACTGTCTGTAACTTCTCTTTCAGGGGCTCCAATGCCTTCTTCTGGCTTCGGTGGATGCCTGCACTCAGTGCACACACACACACACACAGAGACTCAGACACAAATACACACACTCACACCTACCTAAATAAAATTAAAATTAAATCTTTCTTTCTAAAGGTTTCTAAGAAACACCCTTCACCTCTTGTCGTTTCTTTGTTAAGTGAGATGGTAGATGGATCGGCACATGCCTAGGATGACATTATAATCTGATAAATTAAAGCAAGAAACTGCAAAAGTTCAGATAGAGTTTATAGTACATGTCTTCTTCCTAAAAAATGAATCTTCCTGTGAGAATCTTTGAATACGGCAGATTTACAGCTGGGAAAGGAGAAAGGCCTTGTTTGTCTTAGCTAGGGCTGCTATTGCTGTGAAGAGACACCGTCACCATGGAAACTCTTATAAAGGAAAATGTTTGATTGGTGCTGGCTTACAGGTTCAGAGGTTTCGTTCATTTTCGTCATGACGGGAAGCATGGCGGTGCACAGGCAGACATGGGGCTGGAGAAGATGCTGAGAGTTCTACATCTTGATCCTCAGGCAGCAGCAGGAGACCGTGTGACACACTAGGCATAGCTTGAGCATATGAGACCTCAAAACCTGCTTCCACAGTGACACTCTTCCTCCAACAACCCACACCTCTTAAAGTACCATCCCCTATGGGCCAAGCATTCAAACACATGAGTCTATGGGGGCTGTACATACTCATACTATCACAGACCTTAAGCAGTTGTTAACTGTGCTGGAGTTCTATTTTTTTAAAAAAAAAATCTCAATTTTCACAGGGCAGTGGTGGCCTACACCTTTAATCCCAGCACTCGGGAGGCAGAAGCAGGTGGGTCTCTGTGAGTTCAAGACCAGCCTGGTCTAAAGAGCGAGTTCCAGGATAGACTACAAAGCTACACAGAGAAACCCAGTTTCAAAAAAAAAACAAAAAAAAATCTCAATTTTTTTATTAATGGATATATGTGTCTGTATGATCATACATGACGCACACATATATATGTATATATATATACATATACATATATATGCAGATATGCAGGAATTCTTGCTTCTCTCCTGGTAAGATACTTTAACCACGTTCTAAGATAAAAGAGTGCCTTTCTCCTCGTCACCTCGCCAAGATTTTCCCTGCTTCATTATCTTGCCTTAGGAGGAATATGAACCCTGGGGCTTCTGCCATCTGTGACCAACAGATACTCAATCGCACCACCTTGATAAGACCAACAGACAGAATAATCTGCTTTCAAAAGGCCACCATTAACAAAAGTCAGTGAGGGGCAACGGGATGACAAGGCAGGCAAAGATGCTCACTGCCCAGCCTAATGGCCTGAGTTCCATCCCCTGGCCCCAGGTGGTAGGAGTGACCCAGCTCCTGCAAGTCATCTTCTGCCCTCCACACATACACTAGCATGCGTTTGACTGCACACACACACACACATGTACATACACACTTAGAATTAGATAATAAAGGTGAACTTTCTACTTCCCAGAAATATTAGCCCAAAGGAACTCTGCTGAAATGAGGTCCTATCAGCCATACCTATCCTTGGTCCCTGGTCCTCTGAGCATGACAGCCACTATCTTCTTCTGAGATGCTGCAACTACTTGCCAGCGACTCTCAAGATTGGGCCTATTGACTGCTGAGTTTTCCCCATAGAAAGAGAAGCATGGGTTCTCTCAACCACTCCCTCCTGTACCTTTTAGTCAGCGGTATGGAATTCTGCCTCATCTGTGAGCTTGTGGCCCAGGGAAGTACTACAGTGTATAGAGTACGGAAGCCTAACGGGATCAGGGGCACCCCATCTAGGCAAGGGGAAACATTGGCTGGATCTCAGGAGGAGCAGGGGCATAGCTGTCCTCCCAAGAAGACAATGACACATGGCCACAAAGTGAGTTCCAGACCAGCCTGAGATGTCCAGAAGAAAACCTGTCTCAAAAAGCAAAAGCAAGCTGGGCAGTGGCGGTCCACGCCTTTAATCTCAGCACTCAGGAGGCAGAGGCAGGCCGATCTCTGTTAGTTGGAGGCCAGCCTGGTCTACAGAGCTAGTTCCAGGATACCAGGATAGTCAGGGCTACACAATAAAACCTGTCTCAAAAAAAAAAAAAAAGAAAAGAAAAGAAAAGAAAAAACAAAACTAGTCAACAACAGTTAAGTGTGTACATTGAATTCTTTTTCGAGACAGGGTTTTCCAGTACCACTCCTGGAACTCGCTCTATAGACCAGTCTGGCCTCCCACTCACGGAGATCCGCCTGCCTCTGCCTCCCGAGTGCTGAGATTAAGGCGTGCACCACCGCCACGAGGCAAGTGTGTGCATTCATTCATCAGTAGGGAACTGTAGTTAGTTTGAGTGGAGACATTCTATAAGCACAAAATGGATTCAAAGCAGTGAAGGACAGTAAGAGAGATTGTTAGGGAGGGGGCTTGGTGAGTTGTTTGTTGCACGAGCATGAGGATCTGAGTTCGGATCACCAGCATGCGTGCAAAAGTCAGTCGCGGTGAGCGTCTGTAGCCCCAGTGCTGGGAGGAATGGAGGTAGGCAGACTCCAGTGGCTCCTTGATAGTCAGTCTAACTAACTTGATGAGCTAAAGGTTCAGTAAAGAGACCCTGTCTCAGGGCTTGAAAGATGGCTCTGGATCAGACAGAAGCAAGATGCTGGAAGAGAGCATGCGCACCTGGTGAAGTAAGGCTTGCCTCTGTGTGTGATCCCTTGAGGGGAGGGACTCTGAGGCTCCGGGGAGGGCTGTGTGGGCGGAGGTGGCTGCAGGCGGGGACAGTGGAGCGCTGCGTCGTCTCCACGCACAGCCGTACGGAGTCGCCACTGCGGAGCTCCAGCCCTGCTCCTTGCGCATCCACCCGGAGCCCCTCGGCATTCACGCTGCGCCATGGCCAAGGCTGCCGATGTCTGGTCCTACCTCCGCCTTGTCTTCTGGCTCGCCTGCCTCCTGCCTTTCGGCCCGGCGAGGGTGGCTGCAGGTAAGCAAGCCAGAGCCTGCCTGGAGCTGTCCAGTGCTATCTGGAACTTGAGCTACCGAGATGACTCGGGGGTCGTACCCCTGCTGGACACCCCTGTGCTCAGAAGTCGCCCAGCACTAAGGGTGTCTCCCTGCTCTCCCTCGATGCCTGCCTCCAGCACTCTGCCCTGGGAAACACATCCATCTCGATGCTTGGGACTGGTACTCACTGGGGGGGAGGGACAGGGAGCATGGATGCATGCTGGGAACCCCGGGTGGGCTGGGAGAGAGGTCGTGGTGCCTCAGCCTCCCCCAGGGAGAATCGCCCCCCATTGCCTGCATGGGGCAGCGCTTTTGCTTTAAGATGTCGCCTTTTTCTAGAGATTTCCACCGTGATTGCGTTGGCTTAGGGGCGGCGCAGGTACTAGTCTACAGCTGAGGAGGCCAGTCTGCCATTTCCTCCCTGGGAATGATTTAAAAAAAAAAAAATGGGACCTTGAGCCGACAGATTCTTCCCCAGGCTCACCAGGACCCATGTCTCCGTGATGAAAAGATCAACATCAACCTTCCTACCCCATTTTAGGAGTAACAAACGACCCAGGTTCGAGAATTGTCAGAGACCGGTGGGTTGTGAGCAGCTGGAAAAAAAAAAAAAAGACATCATTCTTCACCGCACATCCGCCCATTAAAAGAGGTGGGGGAGCGGGGAGAGGGAACCTGGTACAGATCTGAGAGAACAGCAGAACCACGAAGTAAATTAAAAATAAAAAACAACCTGCGTTTTTGGCATGCATCAAAGGATTGTGTGGGAATTTTGCATATATAAAATTACCTGCACTCTCTCCCTCTCCTGGAAATTCAACATAGAATTCATCTAGAAATGGACACCCTGATCCACTGGCTTATATGTCTAGAAATTATGTGATTTAAATTATAAGAAATACACAATAAAATATGTCTGTCTGTCTATCCATTCATTCATCCACCCACCTATTCATCCCTCTGTGCCTCCACCCACTCACCAGCCCTCCCACTCACCCATCCTTCTCTCTCCCCACCCACTTATATCTATCTATCTATCTATCTATCTATCTATCTATCTATCTCAAGGCAGTATTTCTCTGTATAGCCCTGGCTGTCCTGGAACTCACTTTGTAGCCAGCCTGGTCTCGAATTCAGAGGTCCTCCTTCTCCAGGCTCCTGGTGCAGGGATTAAGGCGTGTGTCATCACATCAGGCAATATCTATTTTGAGATGAGGTCTTTAGGAATTGCCCAGGCTGGCTTCTAACTTGCACCCTCCTACTTCCCCTTACCCAGTGCTGGGATTGTAAGCATGAGTTGCCACTCTAGTCACACACACACACACACACACACACACGCACACGCACACGCACACGCACACGCACACGCACCCACACACCGCACACACTTGAGATGCAGAGCAGGTGGATTTTTGTGTTATGTAGACCATCACAGACGTGTTTGGCAGTTTTTTTCACTGCCTACATGTGCTGTGTGAAAAGGCCACAGTAGCCATTTCTAGAATATTCCGGGCCTCACATGTATCATGGGGAAACATTGAAACCCGGAAACCTGGTAGGAAAACTGGGGCCATGCTTTTGAGGCAATTGCCCCTTCTTTCTGTTTCGGCACATTTAGCTCCATGTCACTTGAGCACATTTGGGGGTGCCTCCGAGCCCTTGCCTTGGTGGCTGCCTGTGCTCCTTATTCATCTGGGCTCCCAAACATGAGAGATGAACTTGGATGAGCAAAGTCACAGGGGATGCCAGCCACACTTGGCAAAGATCTTCACTGCCCACCCTAGCCTGGATACCCTGGACACTTCCCAAAAGCCCAGAAGAAGAAGGAGGTCACCTTGACCCATGTGACTTGGGAGGCTGGTCTGAAGATGACCTTGAACTTCTAATCCTCCTGCTTCCGCCTCCAGAGTTTTGGAGGTTAGAGACGTGTGCCCCCACACTCAGCATGATGAGGTACTGGGGATAGATCCCGGGGCCTCATTAGGTAGTCACGCTATTAGCTGAGCTCTATTTCCAGCCCCAGCTTCCAGTTTTTTGTTGTTTTGGGCGTTTTTATTGTTGGTGGTGTTCTGTTCTGTTTTGAGACAGGGGTCTCATTATGTAGCCTCACCTGGCCTGGAATTCATTTGTGTGGACCAAGCTAGTCTTGAACTCACAAAGATCTGCAGACCTCTGCCTCTCAGGTGCAGTAAAGACATGGTACACCACCATGCCTGGTGCAGCTTCTGTTTCTAATTTCTTTTTAATTTTTAAATTTATTTTTATTTATGTGCATGCACATTTATCATTGTGAGTGTATGTTCACACGTGTTTGGATGGCTGTAGAGACGAGACGAAGACATTAGATCCCCAGGATCTGGATGTGAACTGTCTGTAGTAGATGCTGCGCACTGAATTTAAATCCTATGGGAACAGCAATGTCTCTTAACCTCTGAGCCATCACTCTAGTCCAGCTTCTGTTTTTTTTTGGTTATTTTTTTGCGGGGGGGTTGTTTTTGTTTTGTTTGTTTGTTTTTAGTTTTTGTTTTTTTAAAGACCATTGTGGTCTCTTCCAGGCAGGGCTGGTGGGAATTCCTAGGAGCTAGGCAGCCATTTGCAACAATATCATCAGTGGGTCCTCCTTCTTCCCGGCTCCAGCCAGCTGCCCCCTGATTCCATTTCCATGGCAACCGATCTGCGTCAGCCCAATCTCACTGCAGATGCTGGATGGCAATTAACATGCAGCTTAGTGTGCCCGCCACCTTAGAGCCTCGCTCTGGTCCTTGTTCCTCCTCCACTTGAGTGGGAGGAAGAAGGGGCTGCGTGGAGGGGGAGGGGTGACAGGTAAGAGCCCTTGACGAAAGAGATGTGCTGCCTGCCAACTAGAGGAGGGCAAAAAAAAACCCGGGGGATAGCAACAGCAGCCCTTTCCTTTTGTGTTAGCGTTTGCCTGAATGCTACGACAAAAAAAAAAATTGGAAATGAGGCTGTAGAGATGTCTCAGAGGGTAAAGGCACCTGCTTCAATTTGGTTCCTGGAACCCATATGTTAGATGGAGAAAACTGACGCCCCTGCTACATGCCCATTGTGATACACACATGCACATGTATGTTCAAGAGCACACACATGCATGTATATACGCACAGACATGCATCCCTTCCCAAAAATGATAAATAAGTGTCCAAAAATAGAGTCCGTCATGTCAGGGAATTTATGGCAGCAGGGGCCATGGCAGCTGGTCATATTGAATATATAGTCAGATGGATCTCTGTGAGTTCGAGGCCAGCCTGGTCTACACAGAGAGATCCTGTCTCTAAACTAAACTAAACCCCACCATAGTGACCATATTAACCTTCAAACCCATGGAGTCTTGGTAACAGTAATGGCCTATGCCTTTAGCATTTTGGCTCAAACAGCTTTATAACTCAACACATGGATTTGAAGGAAAGGGATTCATAATAGGAACCAGGGGGCAGAGCAACAGAAAAGACTGAAGCCAAAGTCCTCGTGAGATAAATAGGGGCACATTTGTACACAGAACCTTCTCCTGGTTTTGCTGAAGACTCCAGCAGGTATCCTGTGGACTCATCCTGAAGAGGAACATGTCCATGCTAGGTAACGCCAGCACCTGTGGGGGTGGGGCACACAGAAGGGGTGCAGACAGTAGCCCCCAGGTGAACAGTCTTCTGCGACCGTGTCAGGTGGCCTGGACTCTGCCACATCTTCCTTTCCAGGTAATCACGTGACTTAGAAGTCCCACCGAACACTTACCATACAGTTTGTGTAGGTGTGTGTGAATGAGTGTGTGTGTATGCACGTATGTATGTGCGTTGCACGCTTGTGGGTGTGTGCACTCGTGGGCAGGTGTGCATGCGTGCATGGGTGTGGGCGTGCGTGCATGGGTGTGCATGGATGTAGGTGTGTAGACACTTGTGGGCATGTGAGTGCATGCATGCACACTTGTGGCAATGTGTAGGGCATGTGTGTGCATGTGTGTATGTGTGTATGTGTGCACAGTTGTGTGCACTTGTGGGCACGTGTGCATGCGTGCATGGGTGTATGTGTGTGCACACTTGTGGGTGTTTGAGTGTGTGCATGCACACTCGTGGCCATGTGGAGGGCATGTGTGTATGTGTGCTTGTGGGCATGCATGGGTATGCACGATGGTGCACATGCATTCACGTACGTGCTCCTGTATCTGGAGGTGACAGGAAGACCTGGGATGTCTTCCTCAGACGCTGTCCATCTATGTATGACTCAGCCTCATGTTGACCACACATGGTTGTGATATAGATAGACATTTGGGTTTTTGCTAACGTGACCATGAGGCCCAAATCTTAGTTTTAATAAAATTTAAACACAGTAGAATCTGGAGTTCACTGATTTCATTAGCTCGACTGGCCAGCAAGCCCCAAAGATCTCCTGTCCCTGCCTCCTCCAGTCCAGGGACAGGTATACCTCATCTTGCCTGGCTGTTTCTTACATGGGTTTGGGGGATTGAACCCAGGTCTTCATCCCCACAGAGCCATGTCCCTGGCTCCTTACTACATGGTAAACATTTTTTTTTTGCATAATAAAGATGCAGGTGACCCTTGTCCTCAAGGAATTCACAGCACACGGAAGAGGAGAAGTCTCCATTCAGTGTGGTCGTGACAGTAATGGGCCCAGTCTGTCAGGAGAGCATTGAGGGATCAGGGCATGGGAAAACTTCCTAAAAACTTACTGCCTTCTGGCAGAATGGGCATTCTTTTTACTTTTAGATTTTTTTTTTTCAGCAGAATGTTTGTGTATCCCGGGATCAAACTCAGGTCATCAGGCTTGGCAGCAGTGTTGTTTCCACTGATCCAGCAACTTGGGTACCAGGAATTTTTCTATTTTTTAGACAGCCCTGCCTGGCTTAGAAGTCACTCTGTAGACCAGGCTGGGCTCAGACTCACAGAGACCCACCTGCCTCAGCCTCCTGAGTGCTGGGTTTAAAAGCATGTGCCACTGTGTGCCTTCTGGAATTGCAAAAGTTAAAGGGGCTGGCTGCCAGGAGGAACCCCAAAAGAAGGTTTGTGATTACATTAGAGCAAATGTTAGAAGCTTGCTGGAGCAGAAAGGGGTGGGGTATAGATCAGGGCCAGGAGCAGAGATCCAGATGACTGTGGGGGAGGGGTTAAGGGGGTGGAGGGGGGGACTGGAAAAGGGATAGGATGATGACGTAAAGGAGGGAGGTGTGACAAGAAAGAGAAAATCAGAGGCTTGTGGCTGGTGTTTGGGACAGCTGGCTTTTTGTTTTGTTTTGTTTTAAACACTTCTATAGCACAGGTTGGTTTCACATTCACTATGTAGCTGAGGATGGCCTTGAACTTGTGGACCTCCTGCTTCCGCCTCTAGAGTGCTAGGACTGTTGGTGTTTGTCACCATCATTCATGGACTGGGACCCAGAGCTTCCTTCACTCCTGGCAAGCACTCCACCCACTTAGCTGTATGCCCAGCCCCACCTGATCCCAGCGGGGCTCTTTTTACCCTGACAAGGAGTGAAGAGAGAGCAAACGTTCAGAGGGACCACCCATGGGAAATAGAGCTTTGGGTAAACAGAAATATTCTGTGTGCCTGCGGAAGACTGACCACTAGCCACAACATTGTTGTTAAACACAGGGAGTGGGGGGAATGGGGTGGAGTGGAAGGGTGGTTTGGGTGGTGATGGTGGTGGTGGTGGTGGTGACGGTGGTGGTGATGATGGTGGTGATGATGGTGGTGGTGGTGGTGATGGTGGTGATGGTAGTGGTGGTGGTGGTAGTGGTGGTGGTGATGGTAGTGGTGGTGGTGGTGATGATGGTGGTAGTGGTGGTGGTGATGGTGGTGATGGTAGTGGTAGTGGTGGTGGTGATGGTAGTGGTGGTGGTGGTGATGATGGTGGTAGTGGTGGTGGTGATGGTGGTGGTGATGATGGTGGTGGTGGTGGTGATGATGGTGGTGGTGGTGGTGATGGTGGTGATGGTAGTGGTGGTGGTGGTAGTGGTGGTGGTGATGGTAGTGGTGGTGGTGGTGATGATGGTGGTAGTGGTGGTGGTGATGGTGGTGATGGTAGTGGTAGTGGTGGTGGTGATGGTAGTGGTGGTGGTGGTGATGATGGTGGTAGTGGTGGTGGTGATGGTGGTGGTGGTGGTGGTGACGGTGGTGGTGATGATGGTGGTGATGATGGTGGTGGTGGTGGTGGTGATGATGGTGGTGGTGGTGGTGATGATGGTGGTGATGATGGTGGTGGTGGTGGTGATGATGATGGTGGTGGTGGTGGTGCAGTGCCTGAGAAACATAAAGCTTTATTTAAATAGATGCAAGCAGTAACATTAGGCTAATTTACACTTAGTTACATTTGGTTACAGTGCAGACAGAGTACAAAGGGAATGCACACTACTTGCTGTATCAATGCCTAAGAAGTCGTGAGCCCCACTCAGGGACTTTGGCTGGGAATGTGGGTCTTAGTGAAATGAGTGGAGCCCAGCTGGGTGTGGTGGCACGAGCATGTATCAGCTCATTCTAGACAGGGAGGTAGGGGGATTGCCATAAGTTCAACACCAGTCTGGAATACGTAGGCCTGCCTCTGCCTCCCGAGTGCTGGGATTAAAGGTATGAATTACAACAGCCCAGCTTTGTTCTGTTTCTTTAGCTGGAGTCCCACTATATAGCCCAAACTGGCCTTGAACACGATCATTATGTAGCCCAGGGTGGACTCTAACATTTAGTCCTCCTGCCTCAGCCTCTCTGGAGCTAGGATTACCGTCACCACCAATCTTAGTTTAATTTAATTTATTTATTTATTTGGTTGGTTGGTTGGTTTTTCAAGATGGGGTTTCACAGTGTAACAGTCCTGGCGGTCCTGGAACTCACTTTGTAGACCACGCTGGCCTCGAACTCACTGTGATCCGCCTGCCTCTGCCTCCCAAATGCTGGGATTAAAGGCTGGTTCCATTTTATTAGTAGTTACTATTGTTAATCTCTGATGGCGCCTGATTCAAAGTTCCCCATGAACCATATGTGTGAATGAGTGAGCTAACAAATGAACAAGGATGAAAACACAGGATATTGTGGGTCTGGACATCAAGTAGGGGTCTTGTTAAGGATCCCCTGTAAATAAACAGAGACACTCTGCAATGCTACATTTATTTGAAGGGGACAGAGGAAGACTTGGGGGAGTTGGCTTTCTTCTTTGACCGGGGAATCAAACTCATGCCATCAGATTTGATGTGATGACATCTTGCTGGCCCCAATGCTGTTATTGATGACTGGAAAGGTTGCTGAGGGATTCCTCATTGTCTTCCTGAAACCTGGCCTGCATGTGTCTCCTAGGTCTCTATAATCTTAGTCTTACTACTGATGGTCCCGCTACCATTGGCACAGAAGTGACCATCTCAGCCAGCCTGGTGATCAAGGACAATGGCAACCTGTCCCTGCCTACAGACGCCCACCTCTACCGTTTCCACTGGATCCACGCGCCACTGACTCTCACTGCCAAGACCGAGAAGAATCTAACCTCAACCATCCATGTGGTGGGCAACAGGCCTGGGGACTTTCCAATCACTGTCTGGGTCACTGCTGTCGACTGCTGGATGTGCAAGCCCTTAGCCAGGAGTGCTCTGGTCCTCCCCATCAAAGGTGAGGATCCCTGAGGGCCTTTCTTGTTTACTTATGTGCTTTCAAAACTCTCCCATGTTGGGCAACCCGGGGCCTCGAACATGCTGTGCAAGAGTTTACCACTGCGATACGCCACCAGGCCTGCTTTCAAGTCTTATGCATGTGTGTTTGAATGTATATGTTCTTGTGCGTGCGTGTGTGTGTGTGTGTGTGTGTGTGTGTGTGTGTGTGTGTGAGAGAGAGAGAGAGAGAGAGAGAGAGAGAGAGAGAGAGAGAGCACCTCTGGCATTGTTCTTCAGGCTGCATCCACCCTTTTAGACTGAGACAGGATCTCCCATTGGTGAGCTCACCAGTTAGACAGGCTGGCTGGCCATTAAGCCCCAGCACTGGGATTATGTAGTTGGCATTTTCTTTGGGCCGACAACCAGCTCCCAAATTAAGATACTTGTTATTAATTATGAATGTCAGCCTTAGCTTAGGCTTGTCCCACTAGCTCATTTAACTCTAACCTGTTTCTATTCATCTATGTTTTGCCTCGGGGCTTTTTACCTTTCTTTCATTCTGTATGCCCTACTTTCCTGATTCCTCCGTGTCTGTCTGTCTGGCCCTTGGCATCTCCCTGGTGGCTTCCTGTCATCTCCTTTTCTTTCTTCCCCAAACCTAAATTCCTCCTCCTCCTTACTCTCCCTGCCTGGAAGTACCGCCTATCCCTTCTCCCTCACTATTGGCTGGTCAGCTTTTTATTAGACCAGTTAGGTGCCTTAGGCAGGCAAGGTAAAACAGCAACGCATCTTTACATAATTAAATAAATACCCTGTAACAGGACTACAAATGCAATCCACCACCATGCCCAGCTCTTTTGACTCATTCTTTCAAAGCAAGCACCTCACCAACTGAGCCATCTCTGCTGTTCTCAAGCTCTTGGGGCAGAAAAAAAAAATCCAGCCTTGATAATTGGCAGTAATCAAACAAATGCAAATTATAAACATGAATTGTTTCATGGTTGTTCATTAAGTAAAAAAAAAAAAAGAGTTGGGAAAATAGGGTCAGCGAGATGGCTCAGCAGGTAAAGGTGCTTGCTGCAAACCTGAAAGACCTGAGTTCAATCCCCAGGACTTACATGGTAGAAAGAGAGAACCTATTCTTGCAAGTTACCTTCTGACCTTGACATTCATGTCATGGCATGATTGCACACACAGGCACACACACACATGCACATAGACAATAAATAAATAAATAGATAAACAAATAAATGTAATTACAACAGTTTTTTTTTAAAGGACTGGACAATTGTCTCAGTGGTTAAGGGCATTTGTTGCTCTTGAAGACTACTGTGATTCAATTACAAGGCAGCTCACAACTGTCTGTAACTCTTGCCCAAGGCAATCCAACAACCTTCTCTGACCTCCTAAAGCACCAGGCACACACACCTAGAGAAACAATTTGGCAGTTAAGAGGACTTGCTGCTCTGGCAGAGGTCCAGAGTCCAGATCCCAGCACCCACTTGGGGCTTATAGTCAAATGAATTTACCTTCAAGAAATCAGCCTTCACCTGAGCAATGCTTGACGCGCAAGATGATGATAATAGGGAAAACGGGATATAAACACGGGAGATACACAACCCTTAGGGGACTGATTAAAGACACTGAAGTAATTCGTGTGCCTTTTTCAGGAGTTGTGGAAGGGAAGGAGTCTTGTTAGAGAGCTCAGGCTGATTTTGAAGTCAAGAAGATCCTCCTGCCTCAGCTTCCTCAGGGTTAGGATTTTAGGCATATGCTATGACACGCAGCTAATGTATATAAGTATTTAAAAGTGTTTTTTTTTACTACATTTATTTATTTAGTGAGGGTGTACATGTATGTGGGTACCTGGGCCATGGTGTCCATGTGGAGGTGAGAGGACAACTTGCAGGAGTTGATTTTCTCTTTCTTCTCTGTGGGACCTGGGGATTGAACTCAGACCGTCAGACTCAATGGTAGGTGCCTTCACCTATTGAGATGGTTGCCATCTCAATAGTCCCAATTTATGCAATTATTAATCATGACCCTTCAGGTGAGTTTTAATGTCCTGAGTGGAAATGCCTATGTTTGTAAAATTATTTAGGAAGTAATGCAAGCACAGAATTTATGTAACCAAGCACATAAACTCTGCTAACGAAAATGCATGCAGTTGTCACAAAGGCCAGAAGAGGGCAGCAGACAGCTCAACGCTCCAGCCGCAGACGTCCTGCAAGCCATCCCTTGTGGATGCTGGGATCTGAACTCTGGTCCTTGTGATTGCACCAGCTCTAGTCCTCCACTATGTTCTTGGTGTTGGGGATGGAACTTAGAGCCTCCTGTGTGTTAGGCAATTGACCGCTTTCTGAGCCACATTCCCAGCCCCTCCCACATCCTTTAAATCCCACCCCCATGTTTCACAGGGTCTGATACAATATAAACCCCGTAGGAGTAGTTGTTACGCTGTATTTCTTAGACAATATTAACAACAGCAAAAATAGTCTATATGTGTTCAGTTCTGATGCAAATTGGTTTGTTTTGAGACAGGGTCTCATGTAGCCCAGGATGACCTCCAACTCACAGAATAGCCAAGGATGGCTTTGAACTCTTGATCCTCCTGTCCTAGCCTTCCAGGTGCTGGGATTACAAGTGTAGGCATCATGTCCTCCTTCAGCCCATGCCTTTCTTCCTGGTGGGTGGCCTCTTTGCCAGAAAGAGTAGTGTCACTGTGAAAGGGAGGTGGGGGCAGGGACACAGGTTGAGCATTTGGCATGTGCTGTGAGTCGCTGCCAGCAGGGGGTGACTGGGATGTCTCTGTGTTGAGGGATCTGTGGGGTCCCCCACACTGCACGTAGTTCTGAAGGTCGGAGGAGGATGAACCAGGGAGTGGTTGCTTTGTTCCTGCCCGAGGTCACGCTCTGGCTCTCCCTGCCTCTGAGACTCACTCTCCTTTTGTCTTGCTCAGAGTCACTTGTGGGAAACCTAGTCATTACCCAAAATTCCTCTGTGTCTTGGCCGAACTCCTACATCACCAAGAAAACCCTCAAAATCTCCTTCCTCCTCCATGACCCGAGTGACTTCTTCAAGTCAGCTTCCTTCTTCTACCGATGGGACTTCGGAGACGGGTATGCATTGCCACCCCCCCCCACCCCCCTCCCGCGCTCCCTTCCCACCTCTCTCCCTCTCTGCCTCTCTCTCTCCAAGGTCTCACTACAGAACCTTGACTGCCCTGGAGTTCATTATACAGACCAGGATGGTCTCAAATGCTCAGAGATATGCCTGCTTCTGCCTCTCCAGGATTGAAGGTGTGGGCCACCATGACCAGCTGTTTACTCTATTAAAAAATAAAATCCCGCCAGGTGGTGGTGTGCACTTTAGACCCAGCACTCAGGAGGTGATGGAGGAAGGTCATTGGCTAATAAAGGCACTGCCCTGGCCCATTTTATTGGTTAGAGGATAGGTGGGAGGAGAAAACAGGACAGAACGCTGGGAGGAAGAGGAAGTGAGGTCAGAGACTACACAGCTCTGCTCTCTCGGGAGCAGATGCCTCAGAGACAGACGCGATGCCCCGCTCCTGGGATGAAGCTCCGACCCAGGATGGACTAGGCTAGAATCTTCCCGGTAAGACCGGTTCTCACAGATTATTAGAGATGGGTTGATCGGGATGTGAAAATTAGCCTGTAAGTGCTAGAGCTAAAGGGCCAAGTAGTGCTTAAAAGAATACAGTGTCTGTGTAATTATTTTGGGGCATAAGCTAGCCATGTGGGCGGCCGGGTGTGGGGGACGCAGCCCTGCCGCCTCTTATTACTACAAGGAGGCAGAGGCAGGGGCGGAGACAGAGGCAGGTGGATCTCTGTAAGTTCAAAGAGAGTCCCAGGGCAGAACTACACAGAAATCTTTCCTCTCTCTGTCTCTCCCTGTGTGTGAAGTTCGAGGACAGCTTGTGGGAGTTAGTTTTCTCTTTCCACCACACGAATTCTGGGGATCAATCAAACTCAGGTCATTAGGATTGGTGGCAAGTACTTTACCCACCGAGGCATCTTATTAACGTCAAATGTGAGCCCACAAGTATTATACAGTAAAAGTACAGCAGACAGACCACTAGGCAAATTCTCTCTCTATATAATATTGTAAAGAACCGGGTTTGCAGAGTTGCGGGAACTCCTGTCTTTTGTATAAGTCACTGTCAATTCGGTAGAAACCTCGTGGAATCATGGCGTTTCTTCCTTCTAAGATATCCCGGCAGTGTAAACCTGACTGTTCCTGTAGGGCAACCAGATACCTTCCCCACACCTTGGGCAACCCAATACCTTCCCCACACCTTGAAGCATTGGTGTGAAAGCATCTACTCAGTCAAACCTTTGTTCTCACAGCCAAAATCTACATAAAACTAGGCCCCCACAACTTTATTGACAATACGCACTGGTAAGAAAGGAACCCCAAACAGGAGGTGGTATATTTGCTCTAGCAGCAGACTAGAAGGTGGAATCTGCTGGCCCTCTAAACAAATTACTGATATTCTATATTACCCTTCACCTTGGATTCAGCTAACATAAGATCATAGCCTTTTATAATACTGTTTATACGGCTAAAACTAGCTTCAGAGAGGAAAATTCTCACCTGGGCACCGTGCTGGAGTCAAAAGCAAAGTTTCCAAAAGAGATTCCTTTTAACTCAACCAGCTAGACGCTAATTCAAATCAAGCCCCCTCTGAGGCCTAAGGCGCCTCCTTGTCAGATCCACCTGGTTTTTGTGATTCTGTGAAATGCCTGTTTGATACTATTGTTACCGCCTACGGGCTTACTAACTTGTCTGCTTGCCTACATAAACCCAAAGCTTTGTGGAGAACAGCCCTTTTCTCCTCGCCTTTCTCTTTTTTCTTCACGGCCAAGGAAAGAAACAAGCAGGAAGAAGGAGCTGAGTCAGTCAGTTAGGCCTGCTCCCCCAGATCCCTTTCCCTAGCCAGTTTTCCCCTGTCGTAGCCATCTTTCTGGACCCTGAGGGGTTTAAAGGGCTTAACCCCAAAAGAAATCTTGATTGGTTGAATTGTTCTTGTTTTTTTTCTAGGCTTGTTTTTATTTTTCTTAGTCACATGAATGCGTGTGTGTTCATGTCTGAGTATGGATAAGTGCAGATGAGTGCCCGGTGCCCGTTGGGGCTACAGGAGAGTGACAGGTCGCCCAGGGTTCAAGTTAAAGGTGTTGTGAACTGCCCAGCATAGATTCTGGGAACCAACTGCACTCAGGTCTTTTGCATGAGCATGGTCTTAACCACTGAGGAATCTGCCCCACCCTAAGAATGGATGAGACCCTGGTATGGTGGCACAGGCCTTTAATTCCAGCACTCGGGGGAGGGGTGTGTGGGTAGGAGTATCTGGATATGAAGGCCAACCTGGGCTACAGAGCAAGTCTAAGGCTAGCCTGGGCTCATAAGCCTCTACCTCAAAAGTCAAAACCAAACAAACACAACCATAGAAAGCTAGAACCAACAACTTTAAATTTAAAAGCTACGGGTTTTGGTTTTTGTTTGTTTCCACTTTGGAGACAAAGCTTTGTGTAGCCCAGGCTGGCCTTGAACTTAAGATTCTGCCTCAGCCTCTCGAACGCTGGAGATACAGGTGATTCCATGATGCTTTGCGGGATGCACTTCCGAATTCCTGGAAGGGGAAACGGTTGCGTTCAGATCCCTTCTCGTTTTCTTGTAGGACCTTGTTGATAACCGACAACCCTGTGGCCTATTACAACTATTCTAATGCTGGAACCTTCACGGTGAAGGTCAGGGTGGTGGCAGAATGGGAGCAGACAAAGCCGGATGCCACGAAGGGCATCGTGCAGAAGAGCGGAGACTTCTCGGCTTCCTTAAGGCTTCGGGGTAGGTCTCCTGCCAGGTTGACGGTGCCTGAGGAGCCCAAGACAGCGATCCTTCCGGATCCACGTGACTCTGTGCTAGCATGGGGCTGCACTTGAATGGATATTCTCAGAGCCATCTCCACTGTTCATGTCTGCTCGGGAGAGTCCACCCAAGGCTGCAGACAGAGTCACACAGTCATTCCTTAGCAGAGCTGGCATTTGAGTTCAGGCCATCCTGCCCCCAAATCGGAGCTTGACCAGACACCTACCACTAAGGAGCTGGTCCTTGATGGTCCTTGTTCTCTAGTTATTACGGCTTCAGATCAAAGCTGGCTCGGGAGGGTGGGAAGCCTCAGTCTAGCTCCCTGATGTTGGGCAGTTTTCAGAGGTTTCTTTGTATGTGTGTATAGGTGGCTGTGTGGGTACATGCATGATGTGCATGTCCACCCAAGTCCATGCATAACGTGTGTGTGTGTGTATACACTTACGTGCATTCGCACATGGAGGTCAGAAGAAAACCTTGAGTTTTCAGATGCCAGTCCACCTTTTTAATCATTTTTGACAGTGTAGTCCTGGCTGGCCTGGAACTCACAGAGATTGGCCTGCCACTGCCTCCAAGTGCTAGGATAAAAGGAGTGTGCCACCATTCCTGGCTCAATACCCTCCTCTTGATACAAGCATCTGTCACTGGCCTGGAGCTCACCTAGTAGGTTAGTCTGGGTGGCCGGTGACTCTCAAGGATGCATGCATCTCCTCTGCCCAGCGCTGGGATTCCGAGCAGATGTCGCCGTGCCCAGCAGCTTTTCAGGTGCTGGGGTGAAATGCATCTCTACACTTTACCGGCGGTTCCGGTTTGTCCCTTGCTGTGATAAAACACTCTGACAAGCAAGGTGGTGGAGGCGCACACTTTGACTCTCAGCACTTAGGGGGCAGAGGCAGGCGGATCTCTTGAGTTTGAGACCAGCCTGCTCAGCAGAGCAAATTCCAGGACAACCAGGGCTGCACAGAGAAATCTGTCTCAAAATCAAACAAACACGAAAGAAACAACAACAACAAAAAACCCATCCTGGGGCTGGAGAGATGGCTCAGAGGTTAAGAGCATTGCCTGCTCTTCCAAAGGTCCTGAGTTCAATTCCCAGCAACCACATGGTGGCTCACAACCATCTGTAATGGGGTCTGGTGCCCTCTTCTGGCCTGCAGGCATATGCACAGACAGAATATTGTATACATAATAAATAAATAAATAAATATTAAAAAAAAAACCCATCCTGACTAAAAGCAACTCAGGGGAGGGAAAAGTTGATTTGGCTTACACTCCAGGCTGCAGTCCATCAGTGAAGTAAGTCAAGGAAAGAACTCAAGGCAGGAACCTGAAGGCAGGCCTACTTGCTATTCCACACAACATTCCCTCCAACCAGGGAACTCATGTCAAGGAAGTACAGCAGAGGCTATGGAGGCCTGCAGAGTGGCAGCTCATCACCAGATCAGATGCAACTAGCTCAGGACCTCATGCCTAGAGAGTGGTGCTGCCCACAGTGGTCTGGGTCCTCTCGCAATCCGTCACAGATATGTCCACAGGCCAATGTGACCCGAACCATCCCTCAATTGAGACTCTCTTCTCGGGTGACTCTAGGCTGTGTCAGGATGACAGTTAACTAATTAGGACATCCAAAGAGCTGTCTCTCCAGCCCTTGGGAGGATTCCTTGCCTCTGGTTCTGGCTGGTGCTTTTCTTCTGGCATAGTCAATGGCTTAGAGACAGTGGGTAAGAGAGTGGCTGAGAGACAAGGACACGGGTGGCCATGCATGCTAAGGGGCTGTGCAGCTCGTATTGATCCTCAGCCACCGGGCCTAACGGCTTCCTCCTTTCTTACAGAGGCCCTTCAAGGCATCCAGATTTCGGCGCCCACCCTCTTGCAGACATTCCAAAAGTTGACAATGAGCCTGAAATTCCTCGGGAGGTGAGTGAACCCCCAGAGTGCTGTGTGTGTGTTCTGTGGCTTCTCTAGACTTCCAGTGACGGGAAAGATCCTGTTCTGTCCCTTGAAGAGCTTGGGTTTCGTGCAAGCACGCTAGCGTTCTGCCCTGTTGCTGTGAAATGGGGAAGAACTGTGGGCGGAGCTTTTCCATATTTTTTTTTTTTTTTTTGGTTTTTCGAGACAGGGTTTCTCTGTGGCTTTGGAGCCTGTCCTGGAACTAGCTCTTGTAGACCAGGCTGGTCTCGAACTCACAGAGATCCGCCTGCCTCTGCCTCCCGAGTGCTGGGATTAAAGGCGTGCGCCACCACCGCCCGGCTCTCTTCCATATTTTTGATTTCCTGCATCTGGAGTGTTTGATGTTGAGATGTATTAGTTAACTGTTTCCTTGCTACACAATACCAGGTGAAAGCAACCGAAGGGAGGAAGGGTTTACTTCAGCTCACAGTTCGTGGCGGGGAGGCAGAGCAGAGGGACCTTTAGCTAGCTGCTCACATGACATCCACAGTCTGGAAGCAGAGAGTGATAGATGCCGGTACTCAGCCTGCTTTTCCCTTTTTATTGAATCTAGGACTGTAACCCATCGAACGGTGCCACCCACATTCAGGGTGGGACTTCCCACTTTAATTAACCTAACCTAGAAACCCTGTCACAAACATGCCCAGGGATTTGTTTCCGTGGTGATTCTAAGTCCTGTTAAAGATGAACCATCACGTGGACCGGGGCAGCCTGGTATCCATATGGAAAGGACTCTGAAGTTTCTACCCTGTCACCTTCGCTGGGCGTGGTCACAAGCCACTTCTGAAAATGTGTACCTGCTCCTCTCTAGCCCCCCTCTGCAGGTGTGCTGGGGCCTCAAGCCGGCATGTCTCCCAGTGGAGGACAGAGAGTGCCACCCGGTGTTGGTGACCGGCACATCTTTGAACGTGACCCACGTCTTCCAGAACCCCGGGGACTACTGCTTCATCTTCCGAGCTGAGAATGCCATCAGCAGGGCAGACCAGTTCCATAGGATTCAGGTGTGGCCCTCCAGTAAGTGACACCTTGCCTTCTGCTGCAGTGCCATTAATAGGTATCAAAAGCCTGCCACCAGCTCTGGTGACCGGCCAATCGCTTGGTCGCCGATTATCAAGAATTGACTCCGCCAGCACTAACATCACAAGTAGTTCTCCTGGGTAGAGAAACAGTCCACGTTTCAATGACCAAATGCTGAAGCCACTAACACCACCACCACCATCACCGACTCTGCCAACATTGTCATCGCCAGATTCCACCAACAATCAACACTACCAATCTCAGCACCAACCCCAAACTCCACCATTATTATCCTGAATACCCTGCCAACCTTAGCAGAGGCAGTAAGCTCCACCAATACCATCACTGACACTCTGCCACCCCAGCCCCACCACCAGCCCCACCAACACCATCTCCAGCACTCTGCCAACCTCTGCACCAACAGCGAACACCACCAGAAGCATCCTTAACACTCTACCACTCTAGGCATTACTACCAAACTCTACCAACGCCAGCTCACCATACTGACCATTATACCACCACCAAACCCCATCCATACCACCACCAACTCCTTACCAACATCAGTACCACAACCAAATCCCATCCTGCTATCCCTAACACTCTATCAACTTCATCACCCCCACTAAATACTATTTATAATACTCTACCCAGCCCAGCACCACCGCCAGCACCAAATTCTGCCAATACAGTCCTTAACATTCTACCAACCTAGCAACACAGCCCCCATCAACCCCACCGACACCCCCATGAACATCAGCATCGTTAAACAATAACAAAGAAATCAGCTCCCACGTGTTCCCACTTACTCACTGCCATTGTCATTACCGATCCCCCTATTCTCTGGTCTCTTTCTGAACCTCAAGAACTCTACCCCAGCCTAGGCCCTGGATGACCTCAGGGGCCTCCTTGGGTCCCTTGGGCTCTGCTGGCTCTAACATGCTCTGGTGAGTGTCCAGAACTCCATGAATTCCGTGGAGAAGATACTGGCCCAGAGCTGGGAAGATGGCTCCGTGGGTAGGTAAAATGCTGGCTGTGCAAACATGAGGACCCGAGTTCCAATCCCCAGAACCCATAAAAGCGGATGCAGCAACCTGGGTCTGTAACCCCAGTACTAGGGGCAGGGATGTAGAGATAGGAGGATTCTAGGGCTCCTTGGACAGTCAGTCTAGCCGAATTCAGTAAGAGACCCTATCTAAATAAATAAATAAATAAATAAATAAATAAATAAATAAGGAAGAAGCTGGGTGTGGTGGTGCATGCCTACAACTTTAATGTTTGGGAGGCAGAAGCAGGCAGAGCTTTGTGAGTTCAAAGCCAGCCTAGTTTATAGAGAAGTTCTAGGCTAGCCAGGGCTACCAAGTGGGACCCTGCCTCAAACGAACAACTCAAATAAGAATGGACTGACAAGATGACTCAGTGGGTAAAGGGGCTTGCCGCTAAGCTTGAGGATCTGAGTTCTAGCCCCAGGAAGGATATAGTGGAAGGAGAAAGCTAACTCTACAAAGTTGTTCTCTGACACACACACACACACACGCGCGCGCACACACACAGAGTAAGTAAATATTAAATAAGTGCAAATTAAAAAAAAAGAAATCCAACAAAACAAACATGAGCTTTGAAAAACAAGGCAGAGTGTACTGAGCAATTGGGGGAGATAGCGGACATTGACCTCTGGCCTCTGCAGGGAAGTGCGTCTGCACACGCACACTCACACACACTCACACACACCACCTTTTCTTGGGAATCAGCCTCGTGATGGTGAAGGAAGAGTGATCAGCTGCCAAGCCAGCACATTCTCACCCCTCACCTCACTGCTCTCTCCTGGCAGCCTCTCAGGTGAGCCTCACGTAGCATGTTCAGAGCAAGGATTTGAACCCATGACCACCTGACTTTAACTGCCCCTGAGAAGAGACCACTGAATTAAAAAAGAAAAGAAATGAAATGAAAGGATGATATGACCACTCCTAAAGCACAGAGAAGACTTTTATGGTAGATAGAAGGGAGAATGCAGCCAGCAGAAGAGTACAGGCTGAACATGGCTGGCAGATTAAACTGGACCATGAGAGGAGAGAGGAGCCCTTGACCAAGAGAGGCAGCCAGGGCCAAGAGACCAAGTGATCAAAATGGTTGCCTTATAGGCATCAGGCTTGGGCAAGAGACATGGAAGCCCAGCCCCTGGGAGGGAGGGGCTTAGGGAGGGATCATGGTGAAGGGTGTTGAGAGGAGCCACAGGTACCGGGGGATGCCAGGAAAACAAGGAGGAGCCACAGATACTGAGTGAGGCTTGTCCATTGTTTCTTTGAAACCTAACAACTACCAAGTAGATTATGGGATATATTTTTAAACATTCTCATACTTTATTCTTCTTTGTGTATGTGTGTGGTGGGGTGTGAGGTTAGAGGCCCGCGTAGATGCCTGATTTTCGTGTTATGAATCATCTTCTGGGGAGCTGGAGAGAAGGCTCAGCAGTTAATAGCACTTGTTGCTCTTATAGAGGATCCGGGCTCATTTCCCAGCACCCACAGGGTGTTTCACAGCCATCTGTAACTCCAGTCCCCGGAGGATCCAGTGCCTTCTGACCTCCACAGACACCAGATACACATTGACATAAAGGCAAAACAATCATACACATAAAGAAATAAAAAGAATCATCCTCCCGCTGAAGTGACGGCTCAGGAGTTAAAAGTGCACACTGCTCTTGCTGAGGACCTGAGTTTGGTCCCCAGCACCCACATTGGGGAGCTCATAACTTCTGTAATTCCAGGTCTAGGGGGATCCAATGCCCCCTTCTGGCATACATGGGCACTGCACTAACGTGTGTACACACACAATTAAATATTAATGAAATTATCTAAAAAGAACCATTCTTGATCACTCTTCCATTTTATTCAATGAGGTAGGGTCTCTCAGTCAAACCCAGAGCTTGCTAACATGGCTAGACTCTGTACCCGTTGGCTCTGGTAATCCTGTCTCCACCTTCCTTGGCTGGAACTACTGTAAGCCACTGTGCCCACCTGGGATTTATGTGGGTTCTGGGGATTTGAACTCTGATCCTCAAACTTGTGCAGCAAGTGGTCAACCACTGAGCCATCTCCCCAGTCCCAGGTTGTTGCTTTAAAATTTTTCATTCAATTCTGGATTTTCCTGTGGAAATAGAATATATGTTCATGGGAGAAGAATTTCTCTAATGGAGTTTGCCTGTTTTCACCTCCATTGTGCTTGCTTCTTTAGGGCCAGAATTTGGGGCTCAGTCAATAAAGTGCTTGCCTTGCAAACGTGAGGATCAGAGTTCGGTCCCCAGAAACTGTGTAAAAAGCTGGACATAGCTAGGAGGCAGAGACAGGTGAATCCCTGGAGCTGGCCAGTCTGGCCTGCTTGATGGAGGTCTTGATCCTGTTTCAAACAAAAAGCCAAAGGAGGAGCCTAAAGAACAGCATTGAGAGTTGTCCTGATTTCCATACACCCACACACACCTGTGCACACATATATATCTGCATACATAATATATTCATGTGCTCACAAATACACACAAAAACCCGACATATTTACAAAACAGTTATATATTTATTTACTGTGGGGGCTTCTTCCTTCTTTCCTCTTTCTTTCTTTCTTTCTTTCTTTCTTTCTTTCTTTCTTTTTCCAACACAGGGTTTCTCTGTGTGGCCCTGGCTGTCCTGGAACTCACTCTGTAGACCGGGCTGGCCTCGAATTCAGAGCTCTGCCTGCCTCTGTCTCTCTGGTGCTGGGAATAAAGGCATGTGGCCCCACCGCCTGGCTGCTGTGTGTGCTTGTATATGTGTATATGTGCCACAGCACACACGTGGAAGTCGGGGAACAACGATGAGAAGCCAGTTATTCCCTTCCACCATCGTGTTCATACCTGGGGTGGAACTCAGGTCATCAGGCTTGGTAGTACATGCCTTTTCCCATGAGCCAGCATTTCAACACCAGATATCCAGGCCTCTAACTGCGCTCTCTTCTTCCCAGCCTTCCAGCCATTTGTCTTTGCTTTCCCCTGTGCCACGCTGATCACCGTGTTGCTGGTTTTCGTCATGTACATGACTGTGCGGAGTGCTACTCAACAGAAGGACATAGCGGAGGTAGGTGCCCTGTAGGATGGAGGCTAGACCACTGATCCAGGGAGGGTAGGTGCCCTGTAGGGTGGAGGCTAGACCACTGATCCAGGGAGGTAGGTGTCCTGTAGGGTGGAGGCTAGACCACTGATCCAGGGAGGTAGGTGCCCTGTAGGATGGAGGCTAGACCACTGATCCAGGGAGGGTAGGTGCCCTGTAGGGTGGAGGCTAGACCACTGATCCAGGGAGGTAGGTGTCCTGTAGGGTGGAGGATAGACCACTGATCCAGGGAGGGTAGGTGTCCTGTAGGGTGGAGGCTAGACCACTGATCCAGGGAGGTAGGTGCCCTGTAGGATGGAGGCTAGACCACTGATCCAGGGAGGTAGGTGCTCTGTAGGATGGAGGCTAGACCACTGATCCAGGGAGGTAGGTGCCCTGTAGGGTGGAGGCTAGACCACTGATCCAGGGAGGTAGGTGTCCTGTAGGGTGGAGGCTAGACCACTGATCCAGGGAGGTAGTGCCCTGTAGGGTGGAGGATAGACCACTGATCCTAGACCACTGATCCAGGGAGGTAGGTGTCCTGTAGGGTGGAGGCTAGACCACTGATCCAGGGAGGGTAGGTGCTCTGTAGGGTGGAGGCTAGACCACTGATCCTAGACCACTGATCCAGGGAGGGTAGGTGCCCTGTAGGGTGGAGGCTAGACCACTGATCCAGGGAGGGTAGGTGGACCAGTCTGCCTGGAGGGAGTCCTGCTAAATCCTGACGTTTGGGATGATGCACCAGACAGACATGGTAGACTTGCTGAGCTAGCTGGTGCCCCATCTGACTGTCTCTCTCCTGCTGAGCTTTCAAGTCCACAGAACAGGCTGGCAGGGGAACCAAAGGGCGGTAATTGACCCATGGGGTCTTGTTCACCATAGGTAACTGATTTTGACCTTTCTCCCCTGTCTGACCAGAGTCCGGAAGTCACTGGGCTCAAGTGCTGCTGCCAGCTGTGCTGTGGATCCCTCTTTCTGGACTCGCCATCTGAGTACCTGGAAATTGTCCGCGAGAACCACGGGCTGCTGCCGCCCCTCTACAAACCCATGAAGACTTACAACGTGTGAACAACCCACCCCATTCCTCTCAGTGTTCACTGATCACCCATTGGGAGCTTCAGGCAGGGTGGCGTATGCTACTGAGCAGGAGGGGTTTACACAGGTGTGGCCACTGGCCCAGACTGGCCTTTGATCTGTACAGCCCAGCTGTTGTCATTTGTCTTTGTGCCGCCCTCCCAGCTGTCATCCACTCATCCGTACACTCTAGTCACCGCTATAAGCTCTCCCCCCTGCCCCCCCCACCCCCGTGCAGAGCAGGATTCTGATAGTCGTGTGTCCTCTTAAGACTCTCCCAAGTGGACCTGGCTGCCCCTCGCCCTTTGCTTTCCTGTTAGCTCGTCTGTTGCTCATTGGGGATTCCTGAGGCCTTCCTCAATGCAATTCTGCCTGAACCGGAGAGAACTAGGAAGGAGGTCACAGAGGGTTACGGATGCAGAGAGAAAGGTAACGCACACTCAGATGGGCACACGCTTACAGCAAGGAAGGAAGGATGAGCACGTGTTTGGTGGCGCATCTCAGATGATCTGCTGTGTGTCTACAAAGCTGGCTGCTGGGATGGGCCTGAGCCAAAACTCAAATGCAGCCCCTGAGCCTGCTCCTCTCTCCTTTGTCTCTGCAGTTCCATCACCAGGCTGTTCTGTTCCCTGCCTGCTTGCTGAAAGCTGGGTGGTGGGAGCGGGGCAGAATAAACACCGGGGAGTGAAGAAGACTGCTTTAGAAATTGACCCTCTTTTGTTGAAGTCTGTAAGATCAGGGTCTCCTGAGAAAAAAGAAGAAAAGAAAAAGTTGGAGCAAAAAGAAAGGTGGAGCTAATGAAGATTTGGGCTCTGTGTGTGTGAGAGAGAGAGAGAGAGAAAGAGAGATAGAGATTCACTTGCTCCCAAGGTAGCAGAAGGAAGAATCAGGAGGCAAAAGACACCTTAAAAGATTATAAGTAGAAGCCTGGTGTGGTGGCACACACCTTTAATCCCAACACTGGGGAGGCAGAGGCAGGCAGATCTCTGAACAGGTTCAAAGTCAGCCTGGCCTACAAAGTTCCAGGACATCCAGAGTCACATAGGGAGTCCCTGTCTCAAAAAAAAAAAAAAAAAAAAAAAAAAAAAAAAAAAAAAGAAAGGAAGGAAGAAAGAAAGCAAGAAAGGAAGGAAGGAAAGAAAAAAGAAGGAGTGAACACAGAAAAGGAAATAAAAGGATGGTAAGTAGGTACAGATATAGGCATCCAGGCTTACCTGCGCACCTAGCACACTAGGGCATCCTGCACCTGTTGGATAAGGACAATCAAGACTGTAAAGGTAGCTCTCTGTCGCTGTAACCGCTGGTTAGCAGTTCTCTGTCGCTGTAACCGCTGGTTAGCAGTTCTCTGTCGCTGTAACCGCTGGTTAGTAGTTCTCTGTCGCTGTAACTGCTGGTTAGCAGTTCTCTGTTGCTTTAACCGCTGGTTAGCAGTTCTCTGTCGCTGTAACTGCTGGTTGGCCCTTGGACATCCTGCTGAGATATAGTGTCCTCTCTTGTACCGCTCATTCCCATGACATCCTGCCATTGTCCCTGAATAAAAGCTTCATCCAGCACACTCTGTGTGGCCGGGTAGTTTTGTTCCCTGTGTGTCGACAAAGCTTTGTAAAGGATGCTTGGAAGCAGCCTTTATGTAAGCAAGCTGTCCCTCAGGCATCTCGCGGTGATGCAGACTAAGTAGAACCCTGTAGAGGTGCACTGACCCAGGTGTGTTTGTGCCTTTCCTTGTCACCATTATAACACCTGACCAAAGGGACTCAGGAAGGCTTCCTTTTGGCTCTTGGTGTAACAAGGCAGGTGGTCCATCGTGGTGGGAAAGAAAGTGAGGCAGCAGGTCATTTTTCCTTTTTAAAATTTAGGCCACAGGTCCGTGGGATTGTGCCCACATTTAGAGAGGATCTTCTCTCCCTGTTAAATCTCTCTGAAAATGTCCCCGCAGGCATGCCCAAAGGCTCGTGTCCTAGATGCTTCTAAATTCCATTAAAGTGGCAGTCAAAAGTAACCATTACAGGGCCCTTAAGAGAGAGCTGCACTGGGGAAATGCTTTCCTTGGGATCCTGAGTTTGATTCCCAGAGCGCATGTTTAAAAAACAAAAATAAAACAACAACAAAATCAAAGCCAGGCGCGGTGGCATGTGTCCGTCACCTCAGTGCTGGCGAGGCAGAAACAGGAGCCTTGGGAACCCACTGGCTAGCCTAGCTGAGCCAGCAATCTCCAGGTTAGTGAGAAACGGTATCTCAAGAAGCACAAGGTGGAGGGTCGCTGGGAATGAGACATGAGGTTGCCCTGTAGTCTAGCCTTTAACCACATATATGGGCACACATGTGCACAAGTACTCATATAGGCAAACATGTACATATTTGCATACAGAAATACTTATTAGAAGTTTAATATAATTGCTTTCCTTTGCAAAACTGACATTATGCTTTTGTAAAACAACAGCTCTTTGAATTGTTACTTAATCCTCTGGGGACTGTAGGGTATGGTGGAAGACTATTTTCTGCTGAGGAGCGGGGGCGGGGGGCGCGCGAAAAGGACTGTTGGACTTCTCACAGGATCCAGGAGAGCCGATGCGGGACTCTGTAGGCTGTCTGCCTGTAGTTCTCAATGTTTCCAGCAGATGGCAGTGCCCACGAGGCCATATGTCCTATCTGTTTCCTTTGCCCAGCCTTGGCCAAGCCAAGCGTCAAGAGGGGCACAGACTCCCAATGCGCACCCACAGCGGCAGCACCTGGCTGAAGACCTTGCACAATGCCACACATGCGTGCATGCTCGTGCTCCAAGTCACACAGGTGAGATAGCCAGCCTGGCAGTCAGCTTCTAGAACATTCAGGCCCTTCCAGGACGGAACAGTTTAGAATCTCTAGCACCTTTATAAGAGGTCAGGCATGGCTGCACACGTGCCTATAACCCGAGAACTGTGGGGGTGGGGACAGGAAGATGGCTGCCAGCCTAGCTCCAGGTTCAGTGAGAGACCTGTCTCAAAAGGCAAACAGCGACAGAGCAGGACTGTGGAACAATCCTCCTGTATGCTGTAAAGATTCGTCATTCAAACTGATTTAATAAAACGCTGATTGGCTATAGCTGTTTGGTTTAATCTTAATACCAGCCGCTCCGCCGGGGTAAAGAACTCCAATCAAACCAGATTAGACCTAACTAAAATGCCCGTGTTTAACAAATGCGGCACTCTTGGGTCCACCGAGACAGCATGGTGGGAAGAGGAGCCCACGCAAACCAGAAACCACATGTTCCTTTTTCAGGCATGAGCCTAAATAGCCTGTGGGAGTGATCTTGACCCTCCTTGTGGGAGGGGTCAGCACTTGGTAGGCTGGGAGTTGGAGTTGGACCAGGGCAACTCCCAGGCCAGGGGCTGGGGTGATGCTTCCAATCATTCATCCCAGACTACTTGGATATAGGGATGTTAGAGGGCTGGGGTCTCACTTTCAATCAAACAATAGCCAGGCAGGAAGTATAGGTGGGGTGATCAAACTAAGGATGCTGGGATGAAGAAGGGCAGAGTTGAGGGAGAGAGAGGGACGTCAACAGGCTCAGGGGAAACAGGACGTGTAGAAAATGAGGTAGTAAGTCATGAGCCATGTGGCAGAGGGTAGATAAGAAACATGGGCTAATTTAAAGTGTAAGAGTTAGCTAGTAACAAGCCTGAGCTACCAGCCGAGCATTTACAATTAATATTAAGTCTTTGAGTCAGTTATTTGGGAACAGGCAGTCGGGACAGGAAAACTCCACCTACACAGGACATCCAGGGAATGTCTTCCTTCGGCCTCCGCAATCACACATGACACAGGTACCTATACACAACAGCAGAGTGTGGGACCCTGGTTCCAGGAGAGACAAGAGGCAGAACCCAGACAGGACAACTCTACTCAGGCCTCTGTGAGACAGCCTTGCCATGGCTGGGGGGGGGGGGGCGTCTTCTGGCTTGGTGCCTGTAACCCAGACACACACAAGGATCAGGGAAGTCCTGACATCTTGTTCTTCTTATGGAACCCTAATTTTCCATCTTTATTACGCATTTCCTGTCAGGCTGGAAGATGCCCCTTGCAGAAAGCACACCGGACCATGTGGTTTACTGTCTGCCTTAGTTAGGGTTAGTGTTGCTGTCATGAAACATCATAAAAACAACTTGGGTGGGAGGGTCGATTTGGCTTTCATACAACAGTTTATCGTCAGAAGCAGGGAGGGCAGGAACATGGAGGCAGGAGCTGATGCACGGGCCATGGAGCGAGGCTGCTTATTGGCTTGCTCCTTGTGGCTTACTCAGCCTGTTTTCCTACAGACCGCAGGACCAGCAAGGATGGGCCCACCCACAAGGGCCTGAGTCCTCCCGCATCCACCACTAATTAAGAAGATGCCTGGGCTCCGAGCCAGCAGCAGCTGACCAACTCAGCTATCATCGGGGCCCAGACCCAGCACTTTGAGTCGGCGCACCCCACCATCTACCCCATCTAGGGGCTGCAGTAGTGCATGAAGAAGCCAGACATGCAGAACTAGATCACCATGACTCTGGCAACAGCAGGACATCTGAGATGAGTCTCAGCAATGGTCCAGTGTTTATAGTGCTTCAGAAACCAAAACCCTGCCAGGAGGTGGTGGCGCATGCCTTTAATCCCAGCACTCGGGAGGCAGAAGCAGGAGGTTCTCTGTGAGTTCAAGGCCAGCCTGTTCTACAGAGTGACTTCCAGGGCAAGCTCCAAAGCTACAGAGAAACCTGTCTTGAAAGACCAAAAAAAAAAAAAAAAAAAAAAAAAAAAAAAAAAAAAAAAAAAAAAGATAAAGAAAAAAAGAAAGGAAAAGAAAAAGAAACCAAAAACCTTGAACCGAACCGAAAAATCATTGCAATGAATATTTGCATGCAGAGCTATCTGATATATATACACACATACATATTATATATATTGTGAGTATATATATATGTACATTATATATCCTATACACACACACACACACACGTAGCCTACAGTAGCCAGGATGTCCCTGGCCCTACCACCTAAAACCATGTTGATGTCTATGGGCCACACTGCTGCTGAGGGCCCTGTCTGTGTCTGTGGTCCTACTGTACTTGTGGTCTCTATTGATGCCCGTGGCCTTTGTTCCCACCAAAGGTCACGAGTATGTCTGTGGTCTGTGCTGCAACTGAAGCCGCGTTGCTGTCCTTGGACTGAGCTGCCACTGAGGGTCATATCGCTGTGAGCGGCCTGTGCTGCCTCCTATGGTTATGATGTGCCTGTGGCCTGGGCAGCACCAGGGGCCATGCTAAGGTTCATGGCACGTGCTGATGCCAGAGACCATGTGGATGTCTGTGGTCCATGCTGTTTCCAGAAACCATGTGTAAGCCCCCGATCTATGCTCCCACTGACTGTAAAGAGCAAGGAAGCCCTTTTGCTATTGTACTGATGACTGCAGACTCACAGCAGAGAAAGAGAGACACAGAAGTGATGGAGGAAGGTCATTGGTTAAGTAATAAAGAAACTGCTTGGCCTCATAGGTTAAAACATAGGTGGGAGGAGTAAACAGAACATAATGCTGGGAGGAAGAGGAAGTGAGATCAGAGGCCATGCTCCCCTCTCCTGGGCAGACGCCATGAAGCAAGCCACCAGGTCAGACATGCTGAATCTTTCCCCGTAAGACTGGTGCTACACAGATTACTAAAAATGGGTTAGGCAAAATATGAGAATTAGTCCGTAAGAGGCTAGAGCTACTGGGCCAAGCAGTGTTTAAAAGAATACAATTTGTGTGTTGTTATTTCTGGTGTAAAGCTAGCCGTGCGGGAGCCGGGCGGGACGAAAAGCAGGCCCGTAGCTCCTACAACACAGAAGGCTTCTGTGACAACCCCCTATCTCCACCTCACCCTACCCTCCAAGAAAAGTAACAGCCAAGACAGAAAGTCACTAAAGAGAACTGTTAAAAACTGTGGTAAGGATGCTGAAGTGTAGCTCTTCACTGTTGATGGCTTCTGGGGGAGGCATGGGTGGGGAAGGACTCAGTTATCTTTTGGGGGCTGGCCACAGGGGTCTGACCATGCTCCAGTGAGTATATGGCCAACATAACTTGGACGTGTTTTTCTTCTTCTCCTTTTTTCCGGGGGGGGGGCATGTCACAAGGGTGGGAGGACTGGGAAGTGCGTGTACTTGGGGTTCATGGTGTGAAGTTCCCAAATAATCAATAAAATATTATGAAATGAAAAAGAAAGAAAATGCCTTACAGGCAGGTCTGCAGGCCAATCTTTTTGTGTTTGTGTGTGGGTGTGGTGTGTGCATGTTTTGTTTGTTTGTTTGTTTTGGGTTTTCAAGCCAGGGTTTCTCAGTGTAACAGCTCTGGTTGTCCTGGAACTAGCTCTGTAAACCATGCTGGCCTTGAATGCACAGAGACCCACCTGCCTCTGCCTCCCAAGCGTGCAGTCTGATCTAATGGGGGTATTTCCTCAATTGTGGCTCCCTCCTCTCAGATAGTTTTGACTGTGTCAAATTGACAATTAGCCAGCACACTTCCTATTGAAATGACTCCCAATCTTTGTCTCCAGCCCAGATACCCTGAGCCCACAATGAGCCTAGCTATGCTTGGCTCGCGCATTGATTTCTCAACTCCTTACATCTGATTCTAGTCTACTCCAAGCCTTCTACCCCAAGCCTGCTCTCTAAACTGGAATCTTCTGCACAATCTCACCATCTGGTTCCTCTGTGAAATCCCAGTGTAACTCCAGTAATGGACACCAGGGGGTACTGCAAGCTTTTGCAAGAAGTCACAGAAAGCCAGAAAGGCAGGGGATGAACTTCCTTCTACTTCTCGGTCCTTGCATATTTATTTGGTTTTTGAGCCATAGCCTATCCGCAGCCATGCTGTTCCCCAGACTACTGATCGGCTCATTCCCTCTCAAATCCCCAACGACTCTCAGGATTTTCAGCACTAATCTAACTTCCCAGGATCTAACATCAAGTCAAGACTCCTTTGGCTGAGTTTTGGAGACCTTCAGTCCAAGACTGGGTGAGCTGCCTTGCTTTGGGTTTCTAGTGAGGTGCCAACAACCCATGGTGAGAAGTGCATGGCAGAGTAAATAGTTCTTGTCATGCCTAGAAAGCAAAAGAGAAAGACATGGAGTGCCCTCATCCCTTTGGGGAGCGTGTTCCAATAACCTAAGGGCTCCCCGCACACATCCCCCACCGGATTCCTCTTCCTGTAGTCTTCATCCTTTCCCGGTAGCCTCACTCTGGATGTAACCCAGTGATCTGGTTCTTTAACCAGCGGCCCTTGGGATAGTGAGGTGGCTCAGTTGGCAGTGCTGGCCTGGCATGCACAGCCCCCATAAGCCAGGCATGGCAGAGCAGAGATATAATCCCTGTTCTCGGGAGGCAGGAGGATTAGGAGTTTAAGTTCATCTTCAGTGACACAGTGAGTTTGATGCCAGCCTGCGTTTATCAAAAAGCAAATGAGGGCTGGAAAGATGGTTCAGTGGTTAAAGCACTTGCTTGGTAAGTGTGAGGGCCAGAGTGAGACCCCAGAGCCCATAGAAATGCTAGGTGGCTGTGGGTCGTGGGTGGCTGTGGGTCATGGGTGGCTGTGAATTGTGGGTGGTGGATCGTGGGTGGCTGTGGATCGTGGGTGCCTGTGGATTGTCTGTGGATCATGGGTGGCTGTGGGTCGTGGGTGGCTGTGGATCGTGGATGGCTGTGGGTCGTGGGTGGCTGTGGATCGTGGGTGGCTGTGGGTCATGGGTGACTGTGAATTGTGGGTGGCTGTGGATCATGGGTGGCTGTGAGTCGTGGGTGGCTGTGGACTGTGGGTGGCTGTGGATTGTGGGTAGCTGTGGATTGTGGGTAAATGTAGACTGTGGGTGGCTGTGGATCATTGGGTAGCTGTGGATTGTGGGTAAATGTGGCAGCTTCTTATAATCCCAGCCTCAGAAGTCAGGGATGGGGGATTCCCCAGAGCAAGTTGTCTACTGAGACTAGACATGTTGATGACTGAGAGACCCTGCCTCATTGAAGAAGACGGACGTGTGTTGGAGGATGATTCTGGACATCAGCCCTCAGCCTCCACATGCATGGCTGGCCGCACACACGCAAAAAAAAAAAAAGAGTGCACATACATGAACACACATGAAAATGAGAAAAAATATTTAAAAAGCAAAAATTAAAAAAGTGGATCTTGAGGGACACCCAACATCAAAGGCACAGCATTGTACAAACCACAGCTTTTGGTGTTAGAGTCCAGCTCTCGTGCATTCCGGAAATCTTCCCACACTGAGGATGCAACAAGGAACCAAGCCAGGGTGGCCCCAGCATTTGCCATCTCTCCTGGTTAATGTCAACTGTCAACTTGACACGGCACAGCAGTTACCTGAGGGGGTCTCAGTCGGGAGGGGCTGCCTGGATCAGATTGGCCTCTGGGCATAACTGCAGGGGACTGTCACAACTGCTAATTGATATGGGCAAGTTTAACCCATGGTGGGATCATCCCCCGTCCCCCTAGTCTCCAAGGTAGACCTAGACTATATAAGGAAGGTTAGGGACCATGAGCCCCAGCCCTGCTGGATGGAGTCTTGTCCTGGCTTCCCTGACTGTGGGATGCTCATCATGGTTGTCAACTTGACTACACCTGGAATCAGCTACACCCCAAGCTGCTGGGCACCCATGGGAGGGATTTCCTTGATCAGATCATCTGAAGCAGGAAGACCCACCCTGAATCCGGGCCACAGCTTCTGGTGCAGCTGGGATAAAGGGATGTGGAAGATGGAAGTTTTGGTTTTTGCCTGCTTGCCCTCGCTCTCACCAGCAAGTTAATCTGTCCTGTTCCTATGGTATCCCTTCACCGGTACCAAAACCAACTTCTGGATTCCAACATGAACTGAAAACCAGCGGCTCTCCAGGAAGCCTCCAGCCGGGTGATTCTCGACCTGTGTGGGTTGTGATTCAATTGTGGGTTTGAACAATTGTTTCACAGGGGTCGCCTAAGACTATCAGAAAACACAGATATTTACATATTTACATACCATATACATATATAAATAGTACAAATATATCAAACATATATATCATATACGTGTATATGTGTATATAACATATGTGATAAATATGTGATATACACATATACATACACACATATCACACATAAACCACAGAGCCATGCCCCAAGATGATTATAAACAACTCTTTGAAACAAAGACGGGATTGCCGTTCCTGGGACAGGCAGTAAGTACAGAGCCATTGGTGGGGCATACATAGCCCAGTCCTCGAGAGACAGAGGTTTAATCAGAAACAGAAACGAACCTAGCTTGTCTTTACTATAAGATGGCTTTTAAGCCTAAAATGGAAGCAGGCGGCTGGTTCTTCAAACAGACTCCCAAAAGTTGTATTCTGACCTCTGTATGTGTGCCTCCCTGACCACAAATAAATAAGGATACATGATAAAACAACAAAACCAAACCGGAAGCATTCGTGTGTCTAACTTCTGCACCTCAGGGCAGCCCCACAGAGAGAGGCTGGCCTGTTGTCCCGGTCCCTCTCTCTCCCGGGAGCAGAGGCCATGATTCTTTTGTGAAAGGCTCTCTATGCTAAGTCCGATTTGTTTTCACAGAGAGCACTAGGATGAATTAAGTTTCAAGAGACCAGCAGGTGTCTTGGGCTGCCTGAATGCCCCTTCTCCCAGGGAGTGGGAGCATTGGAGGGGGGCATCCTGTTACCAGAATTCTTAGGGTCAGAGTCAGGGCCCTGGCAAACCCTAACAAGCCAGGCTCAGCTGGTGGTGTCTCAATAAGACAATTAAAAGCACACACACACACACACACACACACACACACACACACACACCACACAGCAGGGCACGGCGGTCCTCCCCTTTAATCCCAGCACTCAGTGGCAGAGCATTCCTGGCTCTACATAGCAGAGATCCTGTCTAGAGAGGTGAGGCAGAGAAGGACAGAGATTTATTCAAGGTGGCCCTATTAATAAGAGGAACAAAGAGACATAGTGACCTCCTAACCCAAGTCCATCTCCGGGGCACCAACAGAAGTTTAGTTTAATAGAGGAACGGATAGCTAAGCAGCCATAGATAAGGTGTGGCCATGCTCACCGTCGGTCATTGTCTCAACTGCAGTCTTCCTTTGCAAGGAGCTCTGACTTGCGAAGTCTCTTCCTGGCAGCCAGGCTCTGGCTGGCACCAGGCCTCAGCCTGTCCTCTAGCCAGCATGAGATTCCTGGCAGGAGGTTCCAGTTCTCGTGGGTCCATTGTTTCAAGAGTTTGATAACTGAAGGAGCGGCACAAGTATCTTTTAAACATCTTCCTTTCTTCCAGTTACAGAAGTTACAGAAGCGCCAGGCTCCTCCCAACCCAGAGACGGTGGCTCAGTAACCCCCACAGGTGTATCCTAACAGCCACCCAGACATGTCTCCCATTTCATACCTCTCCAGGGAAGTCCTTTCTTGTTCTAGATGCATTCCAGGAAAGAGATTGTCTGATTCAAAGACACAGAGACCAAGCAACCCTGCTGCTAGTCTTTCTGCCAGAAAGTAGGCAGAGGGATTGCATTAAAACGCATAAATAGTTCCGTGATGATGATGATATTTTGTCTAATTGAGTATCTCCCCAAAGCCGCAGAGCTGGGGATGGCACAGCTGAGATTTAACTCTGGATTCCTGACCACCCTCATGATGGGCTTCCTAGCTGCTGCTCCTCGGTGCAACAGGAAGCCCACCTGTGCTGGGAGTAGCTCGGTGGGCACTGGAGCAGGAAGAGTGGCGGAGTTGCAGGGTCCTCTGTGACCACCAGGGGGCACCAAGGCTCCAAGGAGGAATAGCGGCCCTATTCCTTTCCATTAAAAAGCAGATTCTGGGAAGATGACTCAGTTGAGGACCTGAGTTCGGATCCCCAGAACCCGTGTAAAACTCTAGTAGCGGGGGCTCTCTTGCCAGTTAGCCTAGTCAGAACTGCAAGCTTCGGCTTTAGGTTCAGTGAGAGATAAATAAGGATAAGGCTGGCAGGCGAGACAGTCTAGTGGATAAAGGGGCTCGCTGTCAGGCAACCTGAGTTTTGGACCCACTTGCTAGAAGGAGAGAATTGACTCCCACAGGTTGTCCTCTGACCTCCATAAGTGTACCATGGCACATGTACACACACACACACACACACACACACACACACACACAGAGAGAGAGAGAGAGAGAGAGAGAGAGAGAGACAGACAGACAGAGACAGAAACAGAGAGAGAGACAGAGAGAGAGACACAGAGAGAGAGAGAATAAATTAAAACAAAACCAAAAATAAGGAAAATTATTTTAAAACCAGGGTGAAGAGTGACAGGGGACACAGACATCAACCCGTGTGCCGGTGACCACACCCACACTGACACAGACACTAGCCTCCAAGATTTTTTTTTTTAAATCCAGATTCAAGATCCAGTAAGATGGCGTAGCAGGTAAAGACACTAAACAGTCAGGAGACCTGAGCTTGGTCCCCACATGACAGAAGGACAGAAGGAGAGACCTCCATATGGGTGCTGTAGCACATGTGGGCCCTACCACATACACAAATAAATAAACGTTATAATAAAGAAAGATGTGCTCTAACAACCACAGAAGGCTAGCAGGGCCGCCTGGGCTCACACCCCTGCAAGGCTTGTGACCTTGCACAAGTCACCAAGACTCCCTCTAGGGGATTAAATGTCACAATTGCTACTATCAACCTAATCTACAGACCAGGGAATCAAGGCTGCTTACAACAGCAAGGAAGATTTCTCCACCCAGATCTGATATACATTCAGCACCCAGCATGGCCCAGACAGGCCTCCAAAGTTCTAGAACCTTCCAAGTCATTTGTAGTGGGCTAGGGAACAAAGTTGAAAGCCAGAGCCACAATAAAGCAGAGAATCCCAGGTTTTATTATCAATATCTTGGCTAAACACAGTCTTGTGACCCTCTCTGGACCTCAGTTTCCCTGAAGATGAGACCTTAGAAGTAGCTGCGAATTATGGGGACAAACAGATGGTTCTGGGGCTAAGAGTACTATTTCTGTTTTTGTTTTTGTTTGTTTGTATTTTGTTTTTTTTGTTTTTTGTTTTTGTTTTTGTTTTTTTTTTTTCAGGCAGGGTTTCTCTGTGTACAGTCCTGGCTGTTCTGGAACTCACTTTGTAGACCAGGCTGGCCTTGAACTCACAGAGATCTACCTGCCTCTGCTTCCTGAGTGCTGGGATTAAGGTGTGCCCCACCACTACCCAGCATTTGCTATTCTTGTAGAGGACCAGTGCTCACGTTGGACTACACATAAAAGCCTGTACTGCAGTTCCAGGGCTCCAGCACCCTCTTCTGTCCTCTGTGAGCACTGCACTCACGTGCATATACTCCCACAGAGGCACATGCTTACATCAAATAAAAAAAGCAGCTAAGAATGAGATGTGGGGATAACTGGGAAAGCTTTACTTGTGGGAAGAAGGGCCTCGGTTTGGTGCTCTGTGAAGGTAAGTGAAATTTTAGGGGACCAGTGTCTAAGTATCACAAAACCCTTGGGTCCAAGAGACCAGACTGGTGGACACTGTAGAAGACAGAGACACTCCTGCCGGGGCTGTTCCAAGGAGACTGAGTGATAGCGGCAACACAAGTAACAGGGTGGCCACCAACACGGGATCTTATCCCTGAGTTCCGGGTGACCTTCAGGAGAGGACTGTCTCTCCATGACTTTGCTCACTGCCTCGCCTGCAGCTCCATCTTTAAAAATAGTTACAGAAAAGCCCATTGCTTATTCAATGAGCTCTTTGGTGAAATGGGGAGAAAACCTCAGCCAGCTTTAGTTTGTTTAGATCATAAAAGGCCCACTGCTATTATCAAAGAATCCGGCTCATTAAAGACAAAATAGGAGGATGGGAGGGAAGGGTGGACAGGGAGGAGGGGGGAGTGATGGAGCGCAGGTGGGCGGTGGCCTAGGGAACAAGGCGTGCTAGGACAGTCATGCCGCTTCTCTGAGCCTGTCTTTTGCAAATGTGTGTTGGAGGTAACAATGGAAGATGAATAAGAACCAGCTAGATGGAGCGGTGGGTAAAGGCGCTTGCTGCCAGGCCTGCTGACCCAAGCTCAATCTCTGGGACCCAATGGCAGAAGGAGTGTACTGACTCCTGAAAGCTGGCTTCTGACCTCCACGCATGCGCAAGATGGCTTCTGACCTCCACACACGTACAAGCTGGCTTCTGACCTCCACACATGTGTATGCGTGTCCCCAACAATAAATACATAAAAGAACAAGTCTGGAATCCCAGGTGTTTGTGAGGCTGAGGCAAGAAGATTACAAATTGAAATCTGTTACAGACTACAGAATGAGTTCAGATCCAGCCTGGGCTACATAGCTGAGCATCTTAGAATAAAGAGAGAGAAACATGGCTGGCTTTGTAGCTCCATGTTAAGAACTTGATTACATGTGTGAAGTATCATTACATGGTATCATCTCCAGTATCATGGGGGAAAGAATGGTAATACTGTGCTGAGACTCACATACACTGACATGCCCTTCCTGAAATAATTCTCTCTCTCTCTCTCTCTCTCTCTCTCTCTCTCTATCTCTATCTCTATCTCTATCTCTGTGTCTTATCCTGCTGCCAAGGGGCTCTGCCTTCTAACCCTGAAACCCCACATCTGTTGAAGACAATGAGGATGAGCATGTGGCCAGACCCATGTGATTTACCATGCATGTGTGAACCACTGTTTCAGAGACATCCAAACTCTAGGCACATGTAGTAGGAGCTGCAGGCCACTTCCAGCCGCCCAGCTCCTGGCCACAGGCTAGCTTTACCCAAAATAATTACATGGAAACTGTATTCTTTTAAATACTGCCTGGCTCATTAGTTCTAGCCTCTTACTGGCTAACTCTCACATCCTGATTAACCCATTTCTAATAATCTGTGTAGCACCACGAGGTGGTGGCTTACCAGGAAGGATCTTAACCTGCGTCCATCTTGGAGAGGAGAGTGTGTGCTCACTTCCCTTCTTCCCAGCATCCTGTTCTGTCTACTCCACCTATCTAAATTCTGCCCTATCGGGCCAAACAGTTTTCTTTATTAATTAACCAATGAAACAACAGATAGACAGATGACCCTCTTCCATCAGGCACAGCCCAGGTATGCACTTGTCTCTCTATCCCTCAGCCATACCCCAGCCCCCCATAGGGGGAATCTAGGCAGGTGTTCTACCACTGAGCCACACCCCAGCCCCCCATAGGGGGAATCTAGGCAGGTGTTCTACCACTGAGTCACACCCCAGCTCCTCACTGGGGGATTCTAGGCAGGGCTCTACCACTGAGCCACACCCCAGCTCCTCACTGGGGGATTCTAGGCAGGGGCTCTACCACTGAGCCATACCCCAGCCCCTCACTGGGGGATTCTAGGCAGGTGCTCAACCACTGAGCCACACCCCAGCCCCTCACTGGGGGATTCTAGGCAAGGGCTCTACCACTGAGCCACATCCCAGCCCCTCACTGGGGGATTCTAGGCAGGGGCTCTACCACTGAGCCACACCCCAGCCCCTCACTGGGGGATTCTAGGCAGGGGCTCTACCACTGAGCCATACCCCAGCCCCTCACTGGGGGATTCTAGGCAGGTGCTCTAACACTGAGCTACACCCCAGCCCCTTACTAAACTACATTTCCAGAACTCCAAGGTCTCAGGTCTTTATTCTCAGGCTTCTGCCATCTTACTTGTTCCTCTCTCCTGGAGTCACCTCACCTGTAACCCGCTGTGTATCGACTCATCTCCACAGACTAGACCTCTGAGCAGTGTCCTAGCTATGTGAGGGCTGGAGGTCCCCTGTGAATCAAAGCCATTCTCTCTGAAGCTGCCACAGAGATCCTAGCAAGGACTGACAGCTGACCCAGCCATTGTTCTGATCAACTGTCTTCTGTGGCTTCCCATTACCCAGGAAGAAGTTCAAATTGCTATAGTCTTCAGACCTCTCAAGTTCACTGTCTGCCCACCTTCTGAATGCTGGGATTGCAGGGCTGTATCCTCAGGCCTGGCTGTAATTTTATCTTTTATTTTTTACAAATATTTTATTACATTAATTAATTTGTATGTGTGTGTGCACATGTGTGTCATGGTGTCTATGTGTAGGTCAGAGGATAACTTGAGGGAGGGAGTTCTTCCTTCATCTGGCGGGTCTGGTATTGAACTCAGGCCATCAGGTTTGGCAGCAAGCACCTTTACCTGCTGAGATATCTCGCCAGCCCTCAATGGACAATGTATTAACGGGATATTTTGCTTTCACTTCCTTAATGCCATGTCTCTGCCATCTGCTTTATCCTCTCCTTACAGTATATTGCAGCTCGATCTGTATTTAGATTCCATAAGATACACAGTTGAGAAAGCACACACCCCGACCCGACTTGTTTCAAACATAACTAAGTCTTCCAACGAAGGAATCAGAGATTCATCTTAAAATGTGATTTTAATAAATGAAAATGAAACCAGGTGTGGTTGGCGCACGCCTTTTATCCCAGCACTTGGGAGGCAGAGACAGGGGGATCTCTGTGAGTTCAAGGCCAGTCTGGTCTACAGAGTGAGTTCCAGAACAACCAGAGCTATTACCAGAGAAACCTGTCTAGGGAAAAAAAAAAAAACCAAAAGCGAAACAACAAAAATATTAAAGCATAAGAAGAGGAGGAGGACGAGAGGGCTGTAGAAACAGAGTGAAATAAAAGGATGTTTCTGGGGCTCGAGAGATGGCTCAGAAGATAAGAGCACTGGCTGCTTTTGTAGAGGGCCCGGGTTTGATTCCCATCACCCTCGTGAATACTTACAACCATCTGTAACACTAGGACCTGGGATCTGGTGACCTCTTTTGGCCTCTAAGGGTGCACACAGGGTGCAGATACATACATACACAGGGGCAGAACATTCTTCAACATTCAAAACACAAAAGAAAAGATTCTATGTTTTTTTAAGTTGACTTTCTTAATCAGATGTTGGTACACACCTGTAATCTGAGCACTTGAGAACACATAAGGACCACGAGTTCCGTAAATAATCTCATCTCAATAAATAATAACAGTAAAAAATGATAATAATAACAGAAAATTAAGTAGTGCTGTAGGAACATGGCCGAGGAGGTGTTTGGAGTGATGTACAGGCTTTGGCTCACTGAATCTGCATGCCGGCCTGTGATGTCATCACTAGCTTGAAAGATGAAGGTGGGAATCGAGGCACAGAGAAGTTCCGTAAGTAACTCACAGTCACAGAGCCAATGGCAGAACCAGAGCAGTGTGTTCCGTCACAATGGCTGTGGTGGAAACAGCTACAAGAAATGAACTTCCGGCTCCTGGGATCACGGCCTTGGCGTGAGAGGCTCATTAACTGATTCAGAGGCATGTGTGAGGGTGCGCATGCGCACACAAACGCCCAAAGAGCGTTTTATAAACTACCAATTACGTAATGATGTGCAGCGCGTTCTGATGTTCTCGTCTACACTGTCTTCTTTCTAAAAATTTATTTTTTATTTTATGTGCATTGGTGTTTTATCTGCGTGTATGTCTGTGTGAGGGCGCTTGATCCCTGGAACTAGAGTAATAGACTGTTGTGAGCTGCCGTGTGGGTGCTGGGAATTGAACCCAGGTCCTCTGGAAGAGAAGCCAGTGTTCTGAACCGCTGTAAGAGGGGTTTCCTATCTGCGTGCCTCAGTCTAGAAATTTCTGGATGCTTACCCTTTCAGCTTAAGGCCAGAGCTTCTCAGGCAAACACCAGGCTGTAGAAGGGTTCAGAGATCTACTGCTCTTTGGGATGTGGGGTGGGGTACTCAGAGCAGGGGCTGGGGCGGGGAGTGAGAGAGGAGATGAGAAGAAAATATCAACTCCTTTTAGGCCATTCGTTTTGCTGTTGTTTTGAGACAGGGTTCCTGTAGCCAGGGATGACCTTGAATTTCTGATCTTGCCTCCAACCCCCAAGTGCTGAAATTATAAGCACACGTGTCACAGCAATGTTCTGCTGGGTAAAGGAGCCTTGAGGCCGGATTCTGACGGGAGGAGAAGGGGTCAGAAGCGATACCCAGAGGCTGGGCTGGCTGAGGGACATGGAGAGTCAAGGTTTTCTCCCTTCAGTTTGTCTGTAGTCAAGGCTGTGACAGAGCCTGGGAAAAGCCACCTACCGGCTGCTTTGAGTCTGTTACTCTGTGGATGTGGCGTCTGGCTGAGGGGGGACTGGTTGGCTTGGGCAAGCCACATCACAGGGCAGATGGAGAACACAGAGGAAGCCAGAACATGCTGCCAGGTGGGCCTGGAGCCACGTCAGCTTGCAAAGAATTCCCAGGGAGCTGGGGAGAACCTGGCTTCCCTCCCAGATCCTGGAAGGCTGCCGAAGCCAATTTGGTAGAAATATATCAGGACAAGGTGACTCCAGATGTTGGGTGGGCCTGAAGGTGCTGGGAGAGGCCGTGAAGAGCGTGAGGAAATCTTGGCTGGGATGTCAGCTGGGTTCCTCAAGCTCATGTTCACACTTGCCTGTGGCCGGCAGGTGTATACACCTGAGTCGGTGTGCATGCTCCGACATGCATGCACACAGTAGGCACATGCACACATGAGGTGGGGGACGGCGGGCTCACCTCCTTCCCAGCCTCAGACCTACATTCTTTCCTAGAGGTGTGCTACCCCTAGAAATCCCTCTCCCTTCCAGGATTTCTATGCTGCTGCAGCCAATTTTCCTTCCTGCCGTGAAACTCCTCAGCAGACCCTGCCAGGAACATCTCTTTCTCATTTATTTCAGGCTCCAGAGAGGCAGCGAGAGGAAGAACCCTGCAGATGGCTCCCTGGTATTTTCATCAACATGACAGTCTCCGGAGCACACACGTTGTGAAAGCCAGGGCCCGACTCCAGAAGAGGCAGAGCCCCATCCAGAGCAGGTAGGACACCCCAAAGAAGATGTGGATTATGTTCTAGAACAGGCAGTGCTTGGCAAGACCAGAGCCTGTGGCTGGGGGTTAGAGAAGCAAAGCAGAGGTGGGTCTCCATAGACACATGTCCCCTGAACCATCCCTCCACACGAAATGGCCTCAAGGGAGGGGTTGACAGCAGAAGCTCCAGGGACTGCAGCATGGTGCCTGGCCCTCAAAGGTCTGTTCATTCGGGTCCACTGGAATTTGGAATTCTGTTAGGGGAAAGATTTGAGGAAAACTGTTCCCTCTGAGATTCATGAGCCAGGAAGATGCCTCTGGGTGGAGGTGCCCACTGCCAAGCTGGAGGACCTGAGTCAGTCTTCTGAGCCTATAGGGTGGAAAGGGAGAACAAACTAACTTCCTTCTGCAGGTTGTCCTGTGCCTGCCACCTGGGCACCATGCATGCAACTCCCTCTGACCCCTGCAAAAAAATTAATTAATTAATAAAAGTAAATAAATACATGTAAAAGTTTTTTTTTTTAAATCCATGTCTATTCCAGACCTCAGGATATGTCTTCCTGGGATGTAGGGTCTGCATAGATGGGATTAAGGATCTCAGAATGAAGTTATCCTGGGCTTGGGGATGTTGTAGAATCTGCTTCCCTTCTGAGCAACCTCTCTGAGCCCCACATAACCCTTCCTAGCCGAAGGTAGTCTTGGAAGGTGCTAGAGTATACAACAGCAAAAGCTAATTGAACAGGGACTTGATCTTGAAGCTTTTGGGAGTCTCTTTTGGGTCTGAACTTTTCAGTGGTATGTTGGGGTCCCTCCTCTAAGTAACCCCTCATCCACGCTGTTGTAAGTAAGCTTTAAATAAGCTTATGAGTTCACCAAGGTAGAAGACTTTCGGAGCTAGGTGGTGGTGGCGCATGCCTTTAATCTCAGCAATCGGGAGGAGGAGATTTCTGAGTTTGAGGCTAGCCTGGTCTGCAGAGTAAGTTCCAGGACAGCCAAGGATAGACAGAGAAACCCTGTCTCAAAAAACAAACAGCAACAAAACCTTTTTGAGAGTTATTCTTTCTTTTCTCCATGGGTCCAGGTAGCTGAGTCATCTCGCCAGCCTCTGTTTGTTTTGTTTTGAGATAGTCTCCTGTATCCCAGGCTGGCCCCAAACTCATTCCATATTGTAGGCTGACCTAGACACCCAATCCACTTGCCTCTACTTCCCAAGTGTTTGGATGGCAGGTGCTCACAAACAAAGACTCACTGTTACGCACCAGCTAAGTGAAACTGACAAGAGACTGCAATCTCCTGGAACTTCTGATTCCAGATCTATAGGATGGACATGTGAGCATCTTCCTCCCAGCAGTGGCAGGGGAATTATGTAAGATGCTTCATTTCCGCTGCTATGAGAAATACCCTGACAAAAAACAATTTAGGGGAAGAAGGGGCTTGATCCGGCTTAAGATTTCAGATTACACTCCATTATTGTGGGTAAGTCAACACAAGGACTTCAAACAGCTGCCCACATGACATTCACAGTCAAGAATGTCATTCTCAGTCAAGAGCAGAGAAAATTGAATGTATGTGTGTGTTCAGCCTAATTTCTCCTCTCTCATACAGTTCAGGGTCACTCCCCCCCAAACCTAGGGAAAGGTGCTGTACATGGCAGAGGGCCCCCCAATCTAGGGAATGGTGCTGTCCATGGTTACCCCTACCCCTCAACCTAGGGAATGGTGCTGTCCATGATTACCCCCCTCAACCTAGGGAATGGTGCTGTCTATGGTTACCCCCCTCAACCTAGGGAATGGTGCTGTCTATGGTTACCCCTACCCCCCCAATCTAGGGAATGGTGCTGTCCATGATTACCCCCCTCAACCTAGGGAATGGTGCTGTCTATGGTTACCCCCCTCAACCTAGGGAATGGTGCTGTCCATGGTTACCCCTACCCCTCAACCTAGGGAATGGTGCTGTCCATGATTACCCCCCTCAACCTAGGGAATGGTGCTGTCTATGGTTACCCCCCTCAACCTAGGGAATGGTGCTGTCTATGGTTACCCCTACCCCCCCAATCTAGGGAATGGTGCTGTCCATGATTACCCCCCTCAACCTAGGGAATGGTGCTGTCTATGGTTACCCCCCTCAACCTAGGGAATGGTGCTGTCCATGGTTACCCCTACCCCTCAACCTAGGGAATGGTGCTGTCCATGATTATCCCCCTCAACCTAGGGAATGGTGCTGTCCATGATTACCCCCCTCAACCTAGGGAATGGTGCTGTCCATGATTATCCCCCTCAACCTAGGGAATGGTGCTGTTCATGATTACCCCCCTCAACCTAGGGAATGGTGCTGTCCATGGTTACCCCTACCTCCCTCAACCTAGGGAATGGTGCTGTCCATGGTTACCCCTACCTCCCTCAACCTAGGGAATGGTGCTGTCCATGGTTACCCCTACCTCCCTCAACCTAGGGAATGGTGCTGTCTATGGTTACCCTACCCCCTCAGCCTAGGGAATGGTTCTGTCCATGGTTACCCCCCATCAACCTAGGGAATCGCTCTGTCCATGGTTACCCCTACCCCCCTCAACCTAGGGAATGGTGCTTGTTCATGGTGGGCCTCATCCCAACCTAGGGAATGGTGTTGCTTATGACAGAGGGATCCCCAATCTAGGGAATGGAGGTGTCCATGGTGCTCCCTGCCTCAACCTAGGAAATGGTGCTGTATATGGCAGAGGGACCCCCAATTTAAGGAGTGGTGCTGTCCATGGTGGCCCCCCAACCTAGGAAATATTGTCCACAGTGGTCCCCACCCCAACCTAGGGAATGGTGCTGTCCATGGTGGCCCCCCAACCTAGGAAATGATATTGTCCACAGTGATCCCCACCCCAACCTAGGGAATGGTGCTGTCCATGGTGGGCTGAGTCTTCCCAAATCAATTAACTCAATTAAGACAATCCCCACAGACATGTGACAGGCCAGCCTTATCTAATTAGCCTCACTGAGACTCTCTTCCCGGGTGCTCCTAGGTTGTGTTACGTTGACAGCAAAGCTAACCACTACAGACAGAGCTACAAAAGGTCCCGACCCGGTGCCTGACACCCAGCAGGCACTCAGCACATGCTTGTTCAGTGAATGAACGAATGTCCCCAGCCTATTCCCTCACACACAGCTCAGGAGGACAGGGTGCAGCTCAGGATAGTAGTGCTGACTTGCTGACTCAGACCCATGCCTGACTCACAGCCCAGTCATCCCCAGCCTCAGGACACAGAGATCTGAGGGTCCTCCTCTGAGGTGTGGGCTTCTGAAAAGATGAGCTGGCAATTTGGCTACAGAGTAAGAACTGAGCTCATTCTGTGTGGTCTTTGTTGATGAATTATAAAGGAACTCGAGCCTTATACTGAGAATGCAGAAAGGAGAAAGGGAATATATATATATATTCCCTCACCCCAAGCAAGAGGAATTCTAAGAGCTCCTTTTTTGGGGATAACCAATCTTCATGAAGAATAATGAAGCAAGCCCAGCACTGAACAAGCTATGCCTGCATCAGGCTCCATCAAGGAAAGGCACAAAGGTCAGGGGTCAAGTCTGCACAAATCAATGAGCTTGAGGGTACCAGAAATAAAGGTGAAGGGGCTGGGGAGATGTCTCAGCAGCTAAAAACACTTGCCCTGCCAGCATGGGGACCTGAGTTCAGATCCCCAGAACCCTTGTAAATGTCGGGGGGGTGGGGAGGGCTTGATGGTCTGCTTGTAATTCCAGGTCTGGAAGGTGGAGACAAGATTCCCAGAGCAAGCTGGCTAGAGAGACTGGAGACTAGCTGTATTGATAAGCTCTGGGTTTGATTGAGAAACCTTGCATCTCCACATGCATGGACACACACATGCACACCACTCCTCACGCACGCAAACACACATACATCCATGGATATCACACACACATTTTAGGATTGGTTTTTAATTAAAAATATTAATATGTATGGGGTTTTTTTTGTCTACATGTCTATACCACACACATACCCAGTGCCCACAAAGGACAGAAGAGGGTGTCCAAACACCTAGAACTGGAGTTATGGACAGTTGTGAGCCTCTGCATGGGTTCTGGGAGCTGAACTTAGACCCTTGGCAAGAGAATCCCACACTTTTAACTACTGAGTCATTGCTCCAGCCCCAAGATTTGTTTTTTTTTTTTTTAATCATGGGTAGGTGTGCATGTCTATGTGTGGGCATGCGCACCTCAGGGCATGTGCCTCTGGAGGCCAGGGACATTGGATGGCCATGGAGCTGGAGTTAAAGGAGGCTGTGAGCTGTTGAGCTGTTGTTGTGGGTGCTGGGAACTGAACTCAGGTCCTCTGCAAGAGCAGCGTAAGCTTTCGAGTAGGACCAACTCTTCAGTTTAGCTTTGTTTTTTGATAAGGTCTTCTGGAAAAACCAGGCAGGTCTTAAACTGACTACGTGGTTGAGGATGACCTTGAACTCTTGCCTCTGCCTCCCAGGCACTAGGATTACAAGCCTGCACCATCATGTCTGGCATCCAATTTTATTAATTATGAGATATGATTCGTTTACTCTGCACGCCAGGCCCTGCGGCAGGCGACTACTCTGTCTCCAGATGTTTGTGGGTTCATTATCCTCTCTTTAGCAATATCATAATTATCATTAACAACAACCAAATCTTTGGAAATTAACCCCGGGACGGGCAGACGATCGCAAAGCTCAAGACAGCTGGGGTAGGACACACCCCTTGGACGTTTCTGCCTGTGGGGCTTTCCTGGCTGCTTGGACCCAGAATGAGCTTGGGGGAGGGGATTACTATCTCTGCCAAGCAAAGAGGACAGGCTTTTCTGTGTGGCTCTGAATTGGTGACTGCCACCCACTCCAGGCTCTCGCATCTGTTTCCCTTAACACTTTTCACAACCTGCCAAATCCTGTGCCGCTAGGGCCACCTGTCATAATCTCCTGCAACCTGGTAACCACTTTACCCTGAGTCTTTAGGCCCTGTCGGGGGACAACTTACCAACACACACACACACACACACACACACACACACTGGCCTTAGTGCATGGTTGAAGGGCAAAGCAGTTAAGACTTTGGGAAGGTCTTGGGAAGGTCTTTGGGAAAGACTTCTGAGGGTCAGCTGGAAGTGTTATGGGATGAAATCTTGTATCTAACCTCCCAGAACTGAGCTAAGAACCTAGTTGAGACGGTTGGTCTTAAATGTCAACTCACATGGCTAGAAAGATGGCTCAGCTCTTAAGAGGTTGTCCTACTTCTGTAGAGGATCCATGTTCAGTGCCCAATACCCATGAAGTGGCTCACAACTGCCCATAATAACTTCAGCTCCTGGAAATCTGATGTGCGCACACACGCACACACACACACACACACACACACACACACACACACACACACGTTCACTTGCCACAATTTGTGGGAGATCATCTTAACTTAATTGAGGTAAGGAGACCCAGTTCATTGTGGGTAGCATCTGTGTTAGACGCTGAACTATATGAGTGACTATCACTAGCTAAGTAGCAGCAAGCCAGCAGGCAGCATGGATGCATTCATTTCTCTCTGCTCTTGACTGTGGACCTGAGGTGACCAGCTGCCTCAAACTCCTGCTTCTATGACTTCCCCGGAACAGTGAACTCTAACTGGGAATTGTGAGTGGAATAAAACCCTTCCCCCCATGCTGCTTTTTTTCAGTCAGGGCATTTGATCACAGCGACAGAAAGAAAACTAGGGCAGCGTCTGAAGAGAGGCAGCTCGTCGTTCTACAGGATGGAAATATTTGGAGGTATAAACCCAGTTAAGACTCTAAATCAGGGGTGGAAAGATAGCCCAGTGGATAAGAGCACATAGTGCTCCTGCTGATGACCTGAGTTCAAAACCCATGCCAGGAGGCTCACAACTACCTTTAACTCCAGCTCCGGAGGAATCCAGTGCCCTCTTCTGGTCTCTGCAGACACCTGCACTTACATGCACTTCCCACAGACACAATTTTAAAAACCAAATAAACCTAAAACTTGAACAACAACAACAACAACAAGACTCTAAAACTCATCCTTGGGGAAACAGCATCTCAGACAGCTGGATCCCAGGCATCCTACCTTTTACTGGAGCGATGGAGAGAAGTCTCCCATTGTCAAGACAGATTCATGTGCAGGATCATAAAACCTAACACAGTTGCCACGGAGAGGATATTTTAATAAAAGCCACGATACACCCTTTTCCAGACAGCCTTCCTTGATGAATAGCTTGGATGAGCCTAATAAAGTTATAGGTGAATAGAAATTAGATCTTTAATGGGGCCAATGGCAGCAGAGGGAAATTGCTAGCGTCTCCTTTCGCATGAAACCAGGCTGGCAATCCCCCTCCTCCTTCATTCCTTCTCCCAGCTGAGGCTAGGATGTTCCCTTACTCTCCCCGAGTCACCTGACCTTCCATATTCTTTTCCTTTGTTTTAAAAGAGAGGCATGTTCCCATTGTCGTTCGAAAATTTATTTTTATGTGTATGACTATGTGCCTGCACCGTGTGTGTGTGTGTGTGTGTGTGTGTGTGTGTGTGTGTGCGTGTGTATACACCATATGTGTGCCAGTGCTCACAGAGGCCAGAAGAGGGAGTCTTGTTTCTGGAACTGGAGTTACAGATGTCTGTGAGCTGCCTAATGTAGGTGCCAGAGTCCAAATCTGGATTCCCTGCAAAGAGCAACCAGTGTTCTTAACTGCTATGGCACCTCTCTAGTTCCACATTCTTTAGAAATAAAAACTTACATTTTCGTTTGTTTAGTAGTGTGTGTGTGTGTGTGTGTGTAGTTGGTTATTTTACTCTTTAGGGGTTCACCACCCAGCTCCCAAATAAATTCACAGAGAGACTTATACTTGCTTATGAATGCCAGGCCTTCATGTAGCTTGTTTCTAACCAGCTTTTCTAACTTAAATTATTCCATTTCTCTTTAACCCAATTTTGCCTCCAGACTTTTTAACCTTTCTTTTTTCTATATATTTTCTCTTTCTTTCTTACTCCATGACTGGCTGTGTGACTGGGTGGCTGGCCCCTTGTGTCATCTTCTCCTTTTCCTGACCCTCACTCTCTTCCCTAGTTTTCTCCTCTTATTTTTTTTTCCTGTCAGCCCCACTTATTTCTCCTGCCTAGCTATTGGACATTCAGCTCTTTATTAGACCAATCAGGTGTTTCAGGCAGGCAAAGCAACACAGCTTCACAGAGTTAAATAAATGCAATATAAAAGAATACTACATATCTTTGCATCATTAATCAAATATTCCACAGCATAAACAAATGTAACACCTCTTAAACTGATATTCCACAACACTGGACCATAAGGGAGCAGAGAAAGAGCCGAGCACTAAGTATACAAGTTTTCACTCCTTCTGCCCTTGACTGAGGATGAGATAGACCTGGTGTCCTTGACTGAGGATGAGATGGACCTGGTGTCCTTGACTGAGGATGAGATGGACCTGGTGTCCTTGACTGAGGATGAGATGGACCTGGTGTCCTTGACTGGGGATGAGATGTGACCTGGTGTCTCAGGTTCCTGTCTCTGTGGCTTCTCTGCAGTGATGGACTATAGCTAATATAGCTGTGAGCTAATACGAGCCTCTCTCCTCTAAGCTGTTTGTTGTCAGGGAATTTGTCATAGCTGCAGCAGGTGTCACCATCCTATAGTGTTGGAGACCAGATGCAATAGGGAGGAAAAGAAGAAACAGCCAGATGCCACCTTTGCCTCCTCTTTCTTGGTCCACCCTGGCATGAGCACCACCACATGCTCTGCCAATATGAACTGCGATGCTTTGGATGCCTTCCCTGCTATGATGGGCTGAGCTCCTCTGACATGATGAAGGCTCATTTTGATGGCCAACTTGACTACATCTGAAATCAGCTAAAACCCAAGCTGCTGGGCACTCCTTTGAGGGCCTTTATTAATCAAAATTATTTGATGCAGGAAGACCCACAAAATCTGGGCCACTCTTTCTAGTGGCAGCCACACATAAAAGGATGTGGAAGAAGGAAGTTTTTGCTTTTTGCCTGCTTGCCTTTGCTCTTGCTGACAAGTTCGTGTCCCATGTTGCTGAGCCATTCCTTCGCTGCCATTAGAACCGACTTCTTGGGGATTCCAGCATAGACTGAAGACCAGCAGCTCTAGGAATCCTCCGGGACTCCAGCAACGGATTAGGATGCTGAGACAGCCAGCCTTGTGGACTGAACAACTGCCAGATTCACAGCCTTTCCATCAGGAGACATCCACTGCTGGACTACCTGGACCACATTATAAGCCACTCTACACACACACACACACACACACACACACACACACACACACTTTCGTTCCATCTGCTCTGTTCATTTAGAGAACTCTAATATAGATAAAGTGAAAACAAACCTTCCCTTCCTTAAGGTGTTTTTATCTGGTATTTTTGTCATGGCTTTGAAGAAGTAACTAATACCCTGTAAAAGTCACTGCTACTTTCAGTAGAAGGCAGGCGTGGCCTGTGTCATATATTCACAGAAGTCCTGGATGGTCATGCAGACACAAAAGGCCCCTCCATAGTGACTGATGTTCTGCAGCAACTTCTCCCAAAAGCATCTGGGCTATCAACACTTGAGCATCTCCTAGATCCCGGGCAGGCTTGGAGGAGAGCAGGAGGCTGTGTGTATGTGGAGTCAACACCCGAGGTCGGAAGGACAGGGTATAGTACAGTCAGAATCCACACTGAAAGCTCTCCATCCTGCCACCCAGCCGGTCACTGCTTAGTTTGGATAATGCCTTGTGGAGCCAATCTCACTCACTGCCTTTGGTAATGTGTCTGACCCTGGAGTTCTAACACAGAATGGCTGTTGGGTGTCACTGTGTCTGTTTACTGTACTGTGAAGATCCATGGAGCACATTCGGTGTAGATGAAAATCCAGTTTTCTGAAAGCGACCCAGAGACAGCTACAAATAATTTTCAGAACACAAATATTTGCAGGGCTTCTGTCTCCCACAGGGGTTGCTCCCTGGAAAGAGTTTCAGAGCTTCTTGCCCTGGTAGGATGGGCGGGATGAGTGAGTGTGGGAATGAACCAGACTTCTCATTAGAGATGTTCTAATGATTGGCAGCATCACCAAGGGTGGTGGCTCAGAAAACTTGACAAACACACACACACGTGCACACACACACCACACACACACACACACTAATACCACACACACACTACATACAACACACAAATACAAAACATACCCACAGATAGCACTCATACACACCCCCACCACACACAGCACACAAATGCATACCATACTCACACATAACATACACATATGCATGCAACACAAACACAAATACATGACATACACACATAAACATATACAAATACACATAGCACACATATATACACACACCACACACACAAATATACAACATGGCAATGCACAACACACAAATACACACACACACATACACACACACACATATATATGTATATACATATATATATATATACATATATATATATACCCCCACACACTTACCTGTAGGCAGAGTTTCTCTGTGTCCTAGCAGCCACTCCCATATAACCACACAGAGGCTTGATATTAATTAAAAATTGTTGGCCAATAGCTCAGGGTTATTACTAGCTAACTCTTACATTTTAAATTAACACATTTTTATTCCTTCACTTGCTGCAGCATAGCTCATGGCTTATTACTTCATTTTGTACATGTCCTGCTTCCTCTGCGGCTGGCTTGAGACTTCTTTGACTCCACCCTTCTTCTTCCCAGTGTCCTTAGTCTGGTTCTCCCACCTAACCTTATCATGACCAGCTAATTGTCAACTTCTTAGCAATCATAGCAACATATATTCACAATGTAAAGGAACATTCCACAATCACCCTTAATCTACATCTGTACTCATCTCTATTTTATTTCTATCTCTAATCTTTATCTCTGTAAGTCTGTCTATCTATCTACCTATCTATCCATCCATGCATCTACCTATCTTTCTATCTGGATATAGGGTTTTGCTATGTATCCTAGTATTACCACGAACTTATTCTCCCCCTGTCTCAACCTCCTCAGTGCCAGGATTATAGGTGTGTGCCACCCACTCAAGTAAAATGTTACTTACTCATTGTGGGAGGACCAGATGGGATCTTTAAGTGACAGTTAAGGGCCTGTGGTCAGTAAAGTGCTTGTTTTGCAAGCATAAGGACCTAAGCTGGATTCCCCAGAGTCAAAAACTTGGGTGTAGTGTTGTATTCTTGCAATACCTGCACTTTAGTGGCAGAGACAAGTGGATTCCTGGAGTTGACTAGTCACCCAGTCTAGCCTATTTCATGAGTTCCAGGACACTGAGAGACTTTGTCTCAAAACAAAAAGATGGACAGAGCCTGAGGAATGACACATGAGGTTTCCCTCTGACCTCCACATATATGCATACACATAAGCATGTGCACCTGGCCATACGTGAATGTGCACACACATACATGCATAAGTTAACAAAAGGAATTGGGATATGATACCCTTCAAAGACACACCCTAATGACCTACTTCCTCCAGCTAGGCCCCATCTTCTTCTTATTTCTACCTTCTAATAATGCCACTATATTGGGACTCAATCAGGGGGTTAATCCAGTGGTGGGAGCAGAGCTCTCGCCATCCAGTCTTGTCACAAAGATTGGCTCCACCAACAGGGGACCGGGCTTCAACACACAAGCTTTGGGGAAGACACTTCATATCCAAGCTCTAACAACCTTTATTCTTTTACAAACCACCCAGTCCGTGATATTCCAAGGAAGCCACAGAAAGTAGAATAAGACATCTCAGCATTTATCTGTAAGCCAGAAACAGTGTTCTTGGGAAGGACTGATTGGACATGAAGATCTAGGTAAGTGCTCTATAGCTGAGCTATGACCTCGGTTCTGATTTTACCCCTTTTTTTGTGGGAGAGAGTCTTACCAGGCTTTAAATTCACTCCATAGCCCAGGCTTGACCTTGTTATCCTCCTGTCTCAGCCTCTTGAATAGCTAGGATTACAGGTCTGTGTTACCATGCCCAATTTGACTTCCTTTCTGAGCCCTGGTTGTCCTATATTTTCCTATATGGGGAATCTTAGTTTGTTTTCCATTGCTGTTATAATGACCATTAACATAAGCAATGTGGGGAAGGCTGTAAGGGTAACTTTGTTTACAGCCAACCCTAAGTTCCAAATACATCTACCATCTTACCCCAAACAAGGTCAAGTCTATCACAGAAATATTCCATGATCCTGGTACCAATTGCTGTATTAATTTGCTTCTATTGCTATGATAAACACCATGACCAACGCAGCGTATAGAAGAAAGCGTTGATTTTGGCTTATGGTTCCAAAGATTTGAGTCCATAATGGCAGAATGGAGGCACCAAGCAGGCATGATGGCTGGAATATGAAGTTATGGGTTCACATCTTGAACCTCAAGTACAAAGCAAAGAGAGCAAACTGCAAGTGGGGTGAGGATTTAAGCTCCCAAAGCCCACCTCCAACAATATACTTCCTCCAGCACAGCCACACTTCCCAAACCTCCCCAAACAGTGCCATCAAACCGTGGACCAAGTGTTCAAATGGCCATGGGGGATGTGCTCATCCAAACCACCTCCTGAGACACAGCCATTCACAGTAGAATCTACTTTGTATTCTAACAGGACACTGGTGGTCAGTCATTCCTGTCCAGCAGACATGAGCATTCAAGCATGCACAAAAGTCACAGAAAAGAGGCTGGGTTCATTTTAAAAGTAGAGCACCTACCTGGATAGACTCCCCCAGTGAGGGGCTGAGAATGTGGCTCAGTGGTAGAGCACCTGCCTAGACTCCCCCAGTGAGGGGCTGGGGTGTCGCTCAGTGGTAGAGCATCTGTTTAGAATCCCCCAGGGAAGGGCTGAGGGTGTGGTTCACTGGTAGTGCACCTGCCTACAATCCCCCAAGGAGGAAACTGAGGCATGGCTCTAGCACAGTAGACCCTGGATTCCATCTCAGAAGTTTTTAAAACTCACAGAAAGAGCCAGGTGGTGGTACACGCCTTTAATCCCAGCACTTGGGAGGCAGAGGCAGTCGGCTCTCTGTGAGTTCGAGGCCAGCCTGGTCTACAAGAGCTAGTGTCAGGTCTCAAAAAACCGAAAGACAAACAAACAAACAAAAAAAGTCCCAGAAAGTCAGGCTCCTCCCTTTCTGGCTCAGATGCACACTCTCAAGAGTTTGCGGAATCCCCTTGTCTACTTCTGGAGCTAGTAGCTTGATAGGCATTGGTGGTCATGTCAAGGCTCAGAATTGCCTCTCATGTGAAGCCCAAGATCCACTCATGGTTCCGGTGCTTTCAGGAACATCCGGTCCCTTTCCAGTGCATTAGGAAGTAGGAGTGTGGGAGGGAGGTGGGGTGCGCTGCGCAGGCGGCTGCTTTGGCCTACTTTCCCCAGCTTGCTCTGGCTCAGCCTGCAGCCCGGGGACCTAGGGAGCTTGTGATCTGCCTGCCGCCAGAAGCCATTCTTGTCTTCACCCCAGTTTTTTCAGCCTGTGGGTTTCAGTTGCCAGTTTGTGGCCTGAAATGGGAAGCCAGTGACCCCACCTCCCACCCCTACACACGCACTCGTTGGGGGGGGGCGGGTATCATGGTTGTCATGGAGATGCTCTCTTCTCTCAACCCTTTGCATCTTTGTAGAGGGTGGCCTGCCAGGCAGAGTTCAAGGCTGGAGCCCAGTCTCTGCCAGGAGAGGCATCCAGTTTGGCCACAACAGTCACAGTGATCCACGTGTGATGTGCCCTCAGGCTGAGCTCTGTGGAGGTCCTGGATGGTCATTGCTGTGGACATCTGGGAGTGCTGGCCCTGAGCATCCTCTAGCCCAGTAGCAATGCTTTTATCTGTAAACAGCCAGCATGCGCCTGAACACCTACATGTGTGGGGGATCAGAGGACAACTTTCCCGTGTTGGTTTTCTCCTTCCACCACATGGGTCCCAGCTTAAATACCGGTTGCTGGACTTGGTGGCAACCCCTTTTCCTGCTGAACCATTGTGCCAGCCCTTGCTTTTTGGTTTTGAAGCAGAGGCCCACGTAACCCAGGCTAGCCTTGACCTTGATAAGTCACTGAGGTGACTTTGAACTTCTGTTGCCTTCATCTCCTGAGTGTTGGGATTATAGGCAGGCACCGCCCCACTCAGTTTTACACAGAGCTAGGAATGAAACTCAGGATTTCTTCAAGCATGCTAGCACTCAGAGAGCACATGAGAGCACTCAGCCACACCCCTAGGCCCCCAAAGCAACCCTGTTTCTCTTTTTTCCATTTTTCACGTGTATGTGTGTGCACACATATGTGTGAGCACATGTCTCTGTGTGTGTGCACACACGTATGTGGCTGATGTTGGGAGTCATACTCTATTATTCTTTCAAAGAGGCAGGGCCTCTCAAACTGACAGCTTCAATGTGGTTAGTCTTGCTAGCTGTCTTGCTCTGGGGATACCATCTCTGACCTCTGAGGCTAGAATTACAGGCATGCCACCACACCTACCTGGCTTTAACCCGTGTTTCTGCACGCTGAGCCTCATGTTAGCATAAGAAGCACTGTTAATGGCTGAGCCATCTCCCCAGCCTCCAAAGCAACTCATTTTATTTTTTAAAACTTTTTTGAGGTTTTTACATTTTGTATGTCTATGCCAGTGTGAATGTGGGGAGCCCGGCAGAAGGTGTTAGAGGCCCCAAAGCGGGAGTTCAGGATGGTGAACTGTGAGCCACCCAAATTGTAGGTGCTGGGGACCAAACCTGGTGTTGTGTAGCAGTTTCATTCCAAGTTAAAACCTTCCAATTTGGATGGAAAGCTCCTTTAAGATGCAGGATGTTAGGGCGACATGAAACATTCCATTTCTGCAGAGAAACTTGTAACTACTCAAAAGCTTCAGGAAGTTCCTGAAACTGACCAGATTCACGGAGACACCCTCTCCTCTCCTCCAGTATTTTTCAGCAAGGAGAGCTGCTGAATGACAGTCTCAGACTAGCTGCCCAGAAGAGGCTCAGCTACCTGAGCTGGCTGAGACACACTCCAGCCTATTGAGCGGCCTGCAGGTTGGGCAAGGAGCTCCAGATTTCCCCATTTGGTGAGCTGTCACCCACACCATGTCACATGCCACCCATGTGAGCTTTGGTGATGCAGCTGTCTTTGAGTCATTTCTGCTCCTACAAGTAACCCCTCACCCATATTTACATAACCAACCCTCATAAATCTCAGCATTCCACCAACTTGAACTTTAGTGATATTTTTCCAGTCTGCCATTGGCTCCTCTCTGGGTAAGTAGAAGTTTATTCAAGTCTCCCCAGGAATACTGTCATTCAATACTTGGATCCTCGGCAAGAGCATCAAGTGCTCTTCACTGCTGAGCCGTCTCACCAGCCCCCACAAAGCAAGGCTTTATTGGGACAATTTGTCACACAAGACAGGAACATCTAGTAGATGTCAGAACGGTTGTGTGGTCATTGTCAGGGCATTCTGTCTTCCTCCAAACCCTTAGGCAGCAGAAAAGGAGGCAAAATATCCCAACAGTGGGATATTTTTTTACTGTCTGTAAGTCTGTCTGCTCTGGACCTAGCTAGGTAGGCAGAACGGCCGACTCAACCCTGCTCATCACCAGAGCCCACCTCTGCACTTGTTTGGCCTCATCCCTACCCTGCTGGGTCCGGCCCCTCCTCAACACACCTGCCTTCATCCAGTGTCAGTCACAATACACACAAGGTTCAGTGTCCTAGGCGGAGAAGAGGCGTCTGATTTCTCAGTGCTGTGCTCAGTGACTCCACTTACAGGGACGAGAGTGGAGGCCTGGCCACGCAGGAGGGGATTGTGGGTAAACACAGAGGGAAGATGACAGCTCTTTATATAGCGTCGGGCTAGTTTGCATCTGAGAAGCAGCCCAGGTGTTTATCAGCTGTGTGACTTTGCGGAAGTCATTTGACTGCCTCCTCTGAGCGCTGTCGCGAGGACACCTATTTCCTTGAATGGCAGGACGCTGATGAGATGGGGTAATAAAGATGTAGATGTGATCAGAGCTCCAATATTTATTTATAAGGGTGACTAAGGGGCTGGTGAGTGGGCTTAGTGGGTAAAGGTGCCTGCTGTCAAGCCTGCCTCCACACCTGGGACCCACATGATGGAAGCAGAGAACTAGCTTCTGTGTGCTGAACTCTAACCTCTGTACTACGGCATGGGAGCACCCAGACACATACACGACCACACACATGCACATGCATACAAATCAATGTGGTTTTAAAAGGTACCGCTGATAATCCATACTGATGGGTCTGTGTATGGTGACTGGGCCTCAGCTAACGTGCCTGGGAGTGAGCTTGAACTTGAGACTTGTCTCAGGTAGATGCCTGTCATGGAAGATCTTGCTCCGGTGGCTCAGTGGGTAAAAGAGCTTCTGTGTAAGCATGAGCCTGACTTTGATTCTTAGAGCCCACACAGAAAACCCAAGTTGGTACAAGCTTGCGATCCCAGAATTCGAGAGGCACCGGGGGCTGTATGGCCAGCCATGATGGCAGGGTTCTTAGAAGCCATCCAACATGGATGCTGGCAACCCAACTCGGGTAACTTGGGTCTCCTGCCCAAGCCATACTTATTCTGAACCATGGAGACAGCTCTCTAGACCTGTCATATTCTGTCCTGTTGAGACAGGGTCTCATGCAGCCTTGGGTGGTCCCAAAACTCACCCTGCAACTGACGATGGCCTTGAAATCCTGATGCTCTTGTTTCCTCACCCAAGTGTTGGGGTTAAAAAAATCAACTACCTCCGGCTCCCTGCCTCATAAAAAAAATCATAAAAATAAATGGAAAAAAAAAGATTTACGTACAGGATAGGAACACTTGACATTTGGGACTGCCCACCTGTGTTTCTTGGGAAGGCCTCTGCTCTGCCTGGCTGCACATTGCTGGACCATCTGTGTGTACGTCTGTCTCCCTGGCCTGCAGGCAGGGACCACATCCCTTTCATCTTTCTCGTACTCATAGTAAGCAGTAAGCATTAGTAAGGGATATAGGCGGGGCTGAGTTGATGTCCTCCTGCTGGAAATAGCACTGCCCTGGGGGAAGTCCCAGAACCTTGGCAGCCTCATTATCATACCCAGAAAACCCATCTTGTAACCAGCATGGTCACCAGGCATCTGGCTCAAATATCTCACCAGCCTTGGTCTTTCCCAGGCTGTGCAACCAGAGCTCCGTTTCCCCCTCCTCCTTAGCTTCTGCTGACAGCCCAAGAATCGCGTGATTTATACGATTAATATGAAAAGCAACAGCATTCTTGTGTTAATATATTATTCATTTCACTGCTGATCTATTCTCTCCACACCCAGCTCCGTGAGTCAGTTCCCCCCTCCCTGCTATTTTAATAGAGCTGCATTTTAAATGGCGGGAACAGTACATTAAACATGTATAAGATGTAATCTCATTTAGAATGCTCTCTTCCAGCGGATCCGCCTCATAAGCATAAACACAACAATGTCGGCTCCTCTTCTAGCAGGGGGCCACCCAGGTTGGGGTGGGAGGGGTGCAGCTCGGAATAGTCTGGCTCTAATTAAGGAATCTGCTAACTTCTGATGTGAGTGCCTTCTCCTCTGGGCCAAAGAGAATCAGGGCCATCCCAGGTGGTGAGGATGGTAGAGGCTCTGTCCACTCTCGATGCTGCCCTACCCCCTGCCAGCCACACCCATAGCCAAGTGTCAATCTCGCCAAGAGTGGGACCCTTCCTTTTGGTTTAATTAAAAGGCACTTTGGAGCAGGTACTGATGATACAGGCCTGTCATCCCAGCTACATGGGAGGTTGAACAAGAAGAGGCAAGGACTGCCTGGGCTAGAGAGTGAGTTTGAGGCCAGGCTAGGCAACTTAATGAGAACTTATTTCAAAATAAAAGTATAAAGAGGCCTGGGGATGCAACTCATAGGTAGAGCACCTGCCTAGAACCCCCCAGTGAGGGGCTGGGGTGTGGCTCAGTGGTAGAGCCCCTGCCTAGAATCCCCCAGTGAGGGGCTGGGGTGTAGCTCAGTGGTAGAGCACCTGCCTATCATCCTAGGTTCAATCCTTGGTAGCTGAAAGCACTTTGAATAGTTCCAGTCTTTTTTTTTTTTTTTTTAATGTTTGCTTGTTTATTTGAAACAACATCTTTTCTGGAGTTCCCAGGCTGAACTGTAATCCTCTGCCCCAGGTTCTCAGGTGGGATTATAGGTGTGTGCTAGCAATCCTGGCTGGTGGTTAATAGCTCACAAACCCAACCTGGCTTGGTAATGATGTCTTCACAAATAGTCTGCCCTGTTGTTCATGAGATGCTGGTGAGGAAAAGGAGGAGAAGAGAAAGGAAGATAAAGGGGAGAGGAAGGGGAGGGAGAAGAGGGGGATGAGGAGGAGTGGGATGGCTCATCTTAGTTGTCAGCTTGATTACATCTGGAATCAACTAAAACCCAAGCTGCTGGGCATACCAGTGACAGATTTCCTGGATTAGATCATTAGAGGTGGGCAGACCCATTCTAAATCTGGGCCAAACCTTCTGGTGGAAGCCCACAAAAAAGACACGGGAGAAGGAAGCTTTTGACTTTTATCTGCTTGTACTCACTCTTGCTGGCAAGTTTATCCATCCTGCTGCTGAGACATTCCTTTGCTGGTGTTAGAACTGACTTCTTCAGGATTCCAATGCAGACTGAACACTAGCAGCTTTGAAGACCTCCCTGGGACTCCAGCACCACACTGGGACAGCCGAGACACCCAGTCTCATGGACTGAAAGATCCTGGGCCTTTCCACCAGGAGGAAACCATTGTAGGATTACTCACATAACAGCCTGTGAACCACTTCAATCTATCTATCTATCTATCTATCTATCTATCTATCTATCTATCAATCATCTATTATCTATCTATCTATCTATCATCTATCCATCTATAATCTATTATCTATCTATCTCTATCTATCTATCTATCTATCTATCTATCTATCTATCTATCTATAATCTATTATCTATCTATCTATCTATCTATCTATCTATCTATCTATCATCTATTACCTATCTATCATCTATCTATCTATCTATCTATCTATCTATCTATCTATCTATCTATCATCTATTACCTATCTATCATCTATCTATCTATCTATTTATCTATCTATCTATCTATCTATCTATCATTCTACCAATTCTGTTCCTTTATTGAACCCTGGCTATTATGATGAGGAAGAGAAGAAGGAAAAACATGAGGAGGAAGAGGAAAGGCGGATGAGGGACAAGAGGAAGAGAGGAGAGGAAGAGAAGGACAGAGAAGGGGAATTTAAAAAAAAAACAGGAGAAAGCAGGAAGAAGAGGAGGAAGGAAGAAGGAAGAGGCCACACGTTCCTGAGCTGTCATGAAGGCTGGTGGGCTTTTGGTGATGCAGCTACCTTTGAGTCACCCACACTCATGTGAGTCCCTTGAATAAACTCCCTGGTTCACCAGGCCAGACTTGGGTGGAGTCATCTTGGTCTACTCTGGGTATACTGTTGTGCTTGTTGATGTCTCTCAGGAAAAGTTAATGCAATAGTAGTCCAGGCTGGCCCTGAACTCACAGTCCTCCTGCCTCACTAAACACTGAATGTACATCCCCACACCTAACTCCCAGTAATTAATATATCTGGGCAATTAAACAACCTAAAAATCTAGAATGTTCCTTGGGAGAATGGTGATGGAGAATGATTGAGGGTACCAATGGATAGGACCAGCTCATCTTCTCTCCCGCAGGAGGCAGGGAAGTCTTTGTGCTCACAGATAAGCACTAGGGGAACCTGGAATGTTTCTTCAGAGGAAGGAATGCATAGCCTGTTATCTGTGCAGAGGGCTGGGAGGAGATGTGGTTAATAGCCTGGTGACCTCTGAGCTATCAGTGTGCCCGAGAACACACAGTGCCTCCCCTGTACCCTTCCTGTGAGCCTGTTTTTCTCAGTCACTTTATAGAACCCATCTTTACGAAAAGTGTTACACACAGTCATCTGTAGAACCAATGTTTATAGAAGGTGTTACACGTACTTTACAAGGAGTTTGGATGTAGTCATGTATGATCTTTATTTAGCTTACTTTGTGCTTAATGCATATATGGGATTGAGTTAATTACCACCAGAAAAGATTTTGCCCAAATATGCCCAAAATAAACTACTCGGGGTCAGACACCCAAAGTTTGAACCAGCACTGACTACTGAGCCATGGTGAACCAAACTACCTTCCTTCCTCCCACAGATCACTACTCTGCTGGCCATGGGGTACAGAGACCCCACACTTGCCCATATTTTTATTATTTTAAAATCGTGTGTGTGTGTGTGTGTGTGTGTGTGTGTGTGTGTGTGTTGAGAGTAGTAGCTACAGAGGCCAAAAGAGAACATCGGATGCCCTGGAACAGGGTTACAGGTAGTTGTGAGCTGCTTGACATGGGTGCTGGGAACTGACCCAGCTCCGTTGTAGAAACACAATGTACCTTCTTATCACGGAGCCTTCTCTCCAGGCCCCTCTATTTCCTTTCCTGTGCTTCCTGTCCACCATGACAGGAGTTGTTTAGTCCCACCATGCCCTTGCCACCTCAATGGGTGGAACCCTTTGAAAGTACGAGCCAGCCCACAATCCCTCGCGCCCGTCCTTTCCAGCTTGGGCCCGGCAGAATGGCTCCCGCAAAGAAGGGTGGCGAGAAGAAGAAGGGCCGTTCTGCCATCAACGAGGTGGTGACCCGAGAATACACCATCAACATTCACAAGCGCATCCATGGCGTGGGCTTTAAGAAGCGTGCTCCCAGGGCACTTAAAGAAATCCGGAAATTTGCCATGAAGGAGATGGGGACTCCAGATGTGCGGATTGATACCAGGCTCAATAAAGCCGTCTGGGCCAAAGGAATAAGGAATGTTCCATATTGTATCCGGGTACGTTTGTCCAGAAAACGTAATGAGGATGAGGACTCACCAAACAAACTCTACACATTGGTAACTTACGTGCCTGTTACCACATTCAAAAATCTACAGTCAATGTGGATGAGAACTAACCTACTGAATCTCAAATAAAGTTGGAGAACAGCCTTAAAAAAAAAAAAAAAAAAAAGAAAGTACGAGCCAACGTGAATCCTTCCTTCGCGTTAGTTGTTCTGAGGCCCATTGGTCACAGCTACAGAAAAGTAATTAAAATCATTAAAATGTACTTCATACAGAAGAAGGGCCAGTCTCTCAGAAAAGTGATTCAAAGCAGTGGCTTGGGACGCCCCCCACAATGGCATTTTACGAACGAGTAATAAATCTTATAGTGTGGAGACAGAGGAGCAAGCAGTTCAGTCTTCAAAGGTGGCAAAACTATAGGGAGGTAATAAAGTCTTCTGGCTCTCTCAGTGCCCATGTCTGGCTGATAGGTGCTACCATTAAAGGACAATTTATAGCCCTGGGTTTAGAGAGGAATTTGGGGAGTTTGCAAGGATCCTTTGTCCATGCGAATTTCTGCTCTTCAGCCAGACACAGAAGAACAAAAGTCCCCTTGCATTTTAACTTGATTAGATTAGTGAGAGATATTTGATTTTCCTTCAGTATCATAGCTTCCCATCGGTGACTTGGCCATGTGACCTGTGCTTGGCAGCAGAGTGTGACCACACTATTCTGCAGGAACTGAGTACATGGAGCCGTGGGGCTGTGTTAGCCAGCCCTCTGTGGCTGTAGCAAAATAGCCGAGATAACCAGCGTCTGAAGAGGAAATGTTTCTCTTGGCCACAGTTGTAGAGATGTCCGTGTCGATGGAGAGATGTCCGACCATGGATTCTGTTGCCTATGAACCTGTGGTGAAGCAGCATATCATGGTGGGAACATGTGGTAGGGGAAGCTACTATTTCATAGAGGCCAGAGAGTGAAAGAAAAAAGAATAGGCGGGGCCAGCGTTTCAGTAGCCTTTCTTGTCTTCATTCCTTCCTTCCTGAGGCCGGAGAATCCCCGGAAGCTGGTGGACCAGCCAGCCTGGGTACTTAGTGGCAAACAAGGAGATACTGTTTCACACAGGGTGGAGGGTCAGGCTTGGTGACACAGGTCTTTAATCCCAGCATTTGAGAGGCAGTAGCAGGCAGATCTCTGTGAGTTCAAGGCCAGTCGAGTATATTTATACGATGAACTCCAGGACAGTCAGGACTACATGGTTAGACTCTGACTCGATAAGGAGGCTAGAATATTCCACTTCGAACACAGAGTAGAATGGGGGGATCCGGAGCTGGGGAGGGAAACGAGAGTGAATGTCTGATGCAGGCAGAGTTTCAGTTTGGGAACGTTCAGGAGATGGACAGTGGCTATGGGTTCACACAAGTGTGAAAGTACTTAACTCCGATGTGGAATGTCCTTCTGTATATGTGTTGCTCTTATTGGTTAACAAATAAAGCTGTTTTGACCAATGGCTTAGCAGAGTAAAGCCAGGTAGGAAATCCAAATATAGATATATAGAGTAGGCAGAGTCAAAGAGATGCCATATAACTGCCAAAGGAGACAGATATTAGAACCTTACCCAGTAAGCCACAGCCTCGTGGTGATACAGAAGAATAGAAATGGGTTAATTTAAGATGGAAGCGCTAACTAGAAATACGTCTGAGTCATCAGCCAAACAGTGTTGTAATTAATATAGTTTCTGTGTAATTATTCAGGTCTGAGCAGTCAGGGAACAAAAGAGCAGTCTCCGTTTGCAAAATGATGTCCAATATTTGGCAACGTACATCCACATAAAGCCTAAGAAAGCTCAAAAATAGATTGCTTCTAGACCCACAAAAACGGGAGTCAACTGGAGCTTCTTGGTAGCCTAATATTTTTAGATAGGGTCTGTTTGCTGGCACAGGTGTGGCTCCTTTCAGAGAAGGCTTCCTGACTCTGCATTAGCAGCAAAAACTGTATCACTTCTTTAAGAAAAGGCTTCCTGGTTCGTGCTGGCAGCACGAACTCTGGCTCTTTTGGAAGTCCTGCACTTAAATGAGGTTTGTGAGCAGTATTATGATATAGACCTGCTGTGTCCCTTGAGCTAGGGCAGTGAGCTTAACTCACAGAACATACCTCTGCCATGTTGAATGGGGTGGAGCCAACAGGCAGGGCTGTAGGGTTGGTCCTAGCCAAACCTGCTTAGCATTAAAAAAAAAAGGCACTCCTAGTCAGAAAATGATTACAGATGTGCAATAAAGACAGACTGAGATGAAAATAAAATTCTGAACAGGTTACAGTGTGTTTTAAAAACTATGTAGACTTGGGAGAGAAAGGAAAAAGAGCACAGACAGTCATAGATTAAAGGAGTAAGATAATAAAATAAATATTAAAAAGTAATAGAGTTAAAAAACAAGCCACATAAAGACAGAATATACACAGAGAGTCTGAATTATGTATATTATTGTATTTTCTTTGACTTTTATGACTGCACAGAGACATTTGATTCTGGAGCTGCTAAGCTAAACCAACATATATATTTTAAAGGTGTCGTGACTTCAAAATTTGGGTCTAAGGATATGTTGCCTTGGAAAAGAAGTTCTGCGTTCTGCTTTTGTTTCCACAGAAGATAAGCACCTATGAATTCCTTCCAGGCTAATGTGGTTTTATAGAACAAGACCCCCTGGAGATCTCTGTGAACCCTAAAAATACTTCACCCAACAAACAGCAGGAAGCAGTTTGGAGAACACTATGCCCAATTCCCAAAATGATCGTTTATAAATGTTTATTTTCATTTTAAAAGGGTTGGCTTAAATTGTTAATGGTTAATCTCTTTAAAAAAATATAAGGGGGATAGGATATAGAGATAAATACTTTGCATTGGTATGGATCTTGGTCTATTGATACAAATTTAAAGTGGATTTGTTACACTGTGTAGATGTACCTCTGCTCTTGTTTAAAGTATTGTGTTTGTACAGCTCATTAAAAATCTAATGCATAATTAAAAATTATGAATTAATAGTCTTTTATAATAGTCAAATTTGTAGTCATGTTAGTTAGGTTTTCTAGATAAACAGATATATTTCAGTTAGAAAGATAATCTTCAACACTTCAAAGACCTACAGAATATGGCATTTAAAAGGTTTTAAGAGCTTAGACTTTTCTCAACAATGAGAAGTGCCTGCTTCTGGCAGCACCAATTACTGCAGAGAGGTCAACGGGAATTGAAGAAATTCATTATGGAATTTGCCTTCAGTGTGACAAGCTAGCAACTTTGATAAGAAACTGCTTTTGCTTAGACTACTTGATGGTATGCTGTATGAACTGGACATGCAGGACCACAGAAAAATGACTGCTGAACCTGCCAATAGAAGGTGAGACAGTCCTTCAGCATTCCTGCTTCATGAAAGAGTCTGCCAGACATTCTGCAGGACACAGAAGAAAGCAACTGATGAACTTTACCAGCACAAGGCAAATTGCTGCTTCATGGAAAAGTCTGCCAGATACTATGGGCCTATAGGCTGAAGATGGATACCCCAATGTTACAAAAGAACTTTGGGAGACTGTCCTGACAGTGAGATGTCTTTGTCAATTCTGCAGTTTTTGAAGTTGCTTACAATACAGTTCTTGTTTACTTAGGTAATATATCCTTTTGGGGTCTTTGATGGAGTTGAAGAATATATAGTTGTAATTATAGTTTTCCTTAGTTATGATAAAAGATAAATTAGACATAAAACTTTAGACTCACAAAGATAGGATAGATGATAGAGTATTTTCCTTAATTTGCCAAATGTAAATGGACTAAATATTGTAACTGTACTTTTTGCTTGACACCTGCTTTGTATATGTAATGTTACTATGTTAAATTTCAAACCTTCCTTTTTATTTACACAGAAAAGGGGAGATGATGTAGTATTCCCCTCCATATGCTGGGAGTGTTGTTCCGTGAGTATGTTTTATTACCATTGGTTAATAAAGAAACTGCTTTGGCTTATGACAGGGCAGAAGATAGCTTGGCTTGAAGAGATAGAGAGAGAGAATAGGCGGAGTCAGAGAGATGCCATGTAGCTGCTGAAGGAGAGAGATGTCAGAACCTTACCAATAAACCACACCCCTCATGGTAAAATATAAAATAATAGAAATGGGCTAATTTAAGATGCAAAGTTAGTTAATAAAAAGCCTGAACAAGCCAGGCGGTGGTGGCGCATGCCTTTAATTCCAGCACTCGGGAGGCAGAGGCAGGCAGATCTCTGTGAGTTCGAGGCCAGCCTGGTCTACAAGAGCTAGTTCCAGGACAGGAACCAAAAGCTACGGAGAAACCCTGTCTCAAAAAAAAAAAAAAAGCCTGAGCAAATAGGTCAAACAGTGTTGTAATTAATATAGTTCCTGTGTGATTATTTGGGTCTGGGCGGCTGGGAAAGAAGGAGCCATTTCCATCTACATAACTTCGCTAGGCAGTGCACTCAAAAATGGAGCCAATAGTAACAGTTGGCACTGGAGCTATAGCTGGGAGGTTGAGCTCTTGCTATAATCCCCCAGTGAGGCGCTGGAAGCGTGACTCAGCAGTATAGTGCTTACCTAGTGTGCACAAGTCCCTCAGTCCCATTTCCAGGGACCACCTTCCTTCCAAACAGTAGCTCTTGGTAAGTTGATGGCCCTCAATACAGACAAATCTAACTAAAAAGCAGTTCAGAAGTGATGGGACAGGATGCTAAGTGGCTGCCTCTCCATGTGCCTGGGCCTACCCAGATCTAGCTATCTCCAGGAACTGGTACGGTGGTGGCCTCCTCCGGTCTGACAGAGGACCCACTTTGTCTCACTAAATCACCAGGCAAAACAGCCTCGGGCACCTGTCAGATTAGATTACATTCTCAGTCGAAAGTCCACGGGGCTGAGGGCACTCAGTGGTTTTGTGTCCTACTATGTTAAGAAACGTAAGGTGTGCAGACATGACTCTACTTATCTGGAGACAGAGTGATCAGGACAGGGGACAGTAGGCCTGGGTAGAAAGCTCTGGGACCAGGTATGATTAGAGGACCAGACAGGCTTCAGGTCTGTAGGTCCATGGAGCAGTGTGTGTGTGTGTGTGTGTGTGTGTGTGTGTGTGTGTGGTGTACTAATGTCGCAGCACGTATGTGGTGGTCAGAGGACATTTTGGGAGTCCCAGGAATCAAACTCAGATCGTGAGGTCACCTGCTGAGCCATCTCCATGGCCATGTTTGTTTGGAGGCAGTGTCTCTCACTGGCCTAGAACTTGCCAAGTAGGCTATGCAGTGGGGCCAGCAAGCCCCTGGGACCCGCTTGTCTCCACCTCTGCAGGAAGATGCCACCATGACCAACTCTTTTTATGAGAGCTCTGGAGTTGAACCTAGGTCCTTGTGTTTGCACAGAGCCACTGACTCATACATATTTTAATCCAACTGGGCAGAATCAGGTGGGAAGTAGAGGAGGAGTGAACCGTCATCATCCTCAGAGGCTTTTTCATCACCATGACAACACTAGATCATAAGTATTCCAGGTGCAGGCATTTCGAATCCTTCAAGACCAACTTGGTACCACGTCTGTTTTAGGAAGGCCCTGAGTGGGTGGGATTGACTCTGCGTCACACAGCTGGTATGTGAAGGCAGGCCTAGAAACGTCATGGCAGGATCGAGAAAGCCCTTGGTTGTCCAGGCTTGTGGGATAGCCCCCAGAAGCATGGCACTCCAGGCGGAATGGCGGGTGAGTGGGGAGAAGGGTAAGAGCACCCCCACCCCAGTTAGCATCTCTGTTTCCCTTGGGTTGCAGGTGCAGCTGGATGGGGTCTGATTGTCATCTGTTCTGGCAACAAGCCAAAGCTTGTGACTACAGGTGCCATCACCATGGAAACTCCAAGTCAGGGCTGCACTTAGCAGAGCCAAGTGTGCCAGAGGCTCTGAGGGCCTCCCATCCGCCAATGGGAAGGGCAGCTCCTGGCACGGCAGCATCTCCTTGGGACTCATTAGTGGAATGGAATGGCGGGAACTAGGGAGGGGCGGGGTGGGTGATAGATGGGAAGGAGGGAAATAAATAACAACGTGGCTTTGGGAATGGCTTTTGGAAGGCCAAGCCCAGATCATTTGGGCTGCAAGGTCTTTCCTGCCAAATAACTTAATGTACTGTGTACTCAAGCTAAGAGGCCAAACAGCCCAGGAGAACACAGCCTAGGGTCAGCCCCCAGACATAGCTTTCTCTCTGTGTTTGTTGGGGGGGGGCAGGTGTTCGTTAGGTGCTATCCATCTTAATTTTTTGTTTGTTTGTTTGTTTTGATGGGAAGATTAGCCCAGTAGGCTATGCTGTCTGACCAGCATGCCCCAGGGATCCACCTGTCTCCACCTCCCTAGTGCTGGGATTGTAAGAGCACGCATGGTGGGGAGAAGGCTGTCAAGAAAGAGTGAGGTCCAAAGGATGCTCCATAAAGAGATAAAAGAGAGAAGAGGCAAAGTTAAGTTTCCCCAAGTGATTAGAGAAGCAGGCAGTCTTAGGAAGCTGCATGGCTGTATTCTGTAAGAGACTCTGCTGGTTAGCGGGAATTCCGCAGAGGACAAGAACATTCTATCTCATTGAAAGGCTAATGATTCCTCCTATCTCTTTAGAGCGAAATGAAGCTGAGGTCCCTTGGTCAGGTGATTGGCGGAACCATCAGGATTAACTTTTAAAAAATCTTTATCTTTATTATTTTATATGTATATGTGTCTTGCCTTCAAGTAGTTGGTGCCCTAGTGTATACCTAGTGCCCAAGGAGGCCAGAAGAGGGCACCAGATCCCCTGGAACTGAAGCTACAGAAGGTTTTGCACTCCCATGCAGATGCTGGGAACTAAAACCTGGTTCCTCTGCAAGGGCAGTAGGGCTCTTAACCGCTGAACTATCTCTCAAGCCTCTCATCTGGACTAACTCTTAGGGGAGGAAATGGTGGGAGATAGATGCATCTAAGAGGCATCTGCTTTCTCTTGCTACTTTCTCTACAATGCGACTGTAACACTGGAAGGTCCCCAGAACAAGGAGATTCACAGTCAGAAAGAATCATGGGTTCCAGGCTTGTGGAGGGGGATAGCAAGTTAGTGTCTTAACAGGTCAATTCTCACTTTAGCAAATCTGAAAAAAAAATTCAAAAAGATTTGGAGAATCTGTTCCTCAGTAAAGTGAATATACGAAACGCTATGGAACTATACACATTAAAGGTTGAGACGTGGGCGGGAGACGTAGATCGGTTGGTGGAGTGCTTACCCAGCATGCACTGAGAGCAGTCCCCAGCCCTTCACACAAGGAATGCGCCCTGGAACCCCAGCATTTAAAAAGGAGTCCGGAGGTCCAGAAATTCATGGTTGCCCTTGCTACACAGTGAATCTGAGGCTCGTCGGGAATACATAAGACTTAGTTTCAAACCACGACAATAACAAAAAACTGGTTAAAACTGTACAACATTTTTCCACCATCCTCTTTGAAAAACCCATGAGAGAGTTAGACATTTTTTTTTCTGAAACATTTGAGTACCAGAATATTATTCAGGTCAAACTAAAATTTGCCGGGCTGTGAACAGCTTGATCTGAGTCAGGCATATGTGTATGTGTGTTCATTAAAAAGTTAAGCACAAGCCAAGAGGTGGTGGCGCACATCTTTAATCCCAGCTCTCGGGAGGCAGAGGAGGCAGGCCATCTCTGTTAGTTCGAGGCCAGTTTAGTCTGCAGAGCCAAATTTGAAGCAAGCTTTATTAATCATTAAATACTGGCCAAGTGGATGGTCTCTGGCTAGGCTCAGTCCCTTGAATTCCCAGCTTATTGGCTCCCAGACACGTTTTGCTGGGGTTCAGAAGGGCAAACCCATAACGCCAATGTATTTTTACACAAAGCGGTGTTATTTTCCAAGAACTACAACTCCCAGCATTCCAGGAGGTTACCTGTGCTCGGGTGGGTGGGGCTTACAGGTTAACAAATATTTCTTTGGTGTAGATTTCCTGGGGGTGACTTCCTATTAGAAAACTTCACTGACAGATTCAAGTCAGAGCAAGATTTGGGGTGCAGAAATCGCCTCTCTTGGTCTAGGGAGATGGCTCAGTTTGTAAAGCGCCTGCCAAGCAAGCTTGAGAACTTGAGTTCAACCTCCAGGACCCATGCAAGAAAAGCTAGTGTGGATTGGGCAGGCAAAACGACACAGAAGGAAAAGCTCGCTGCTAATACTGAATGTTGTCCTTTGACCTCCATACATGTGCCTATCTCCCTCCCCTCCCCACACACAATAAATCTAAAATGAAAAGCAAGCTAAGTGTGGAAGTGTGGGCTTAAAATTCCAGTTCTGGGGAGGCAGAGCCAGAAGTGGATCCCCGGAACTTTCTGGTCAGCCAGCCTCTCCCACTTGGTGAGCTCCAGGCTAGTGAGAGATTCTGTCTCCCCAAAACAAAGTGGGTGGTGGGTGGTTTCTGAGGAACAACAGCCAAGGTTGACCTCTGACTTGCACACGCATGCGCGTACGCGCGTGTGGACACACACACACACACACACACACACACACACACACAGCAAAGAGAGTCAGTTCAGTGAAGCTGGGTCAGAAAGCTGAGCTTACACACGTGATGGATGAGCCAGCGGTGCAGGATCAGGCTGGATTCTCAGAGCAGACAAGAGCCAACCAATGAAGGAGGCAGAAACTCCAAGGGGGTTCTTGGGTTCTGGCTCTGCTTGTCTCTCAGCTTAAGAAAGTACGCATGCTCCCTACTGCTTGTCAGTCATCTTCAGGGCCTCTAGGTGGTCTCTGCTGCATCTTGTTTACCACAAGCCTCTGTGATAAGAAAGTAAAAACTGAGAAAGTTGCATCAAGGTTAACCTGTAAAGCAAGGGAGTTGTCAAAGATGGGAAGCCCTATCCTTGCCTCTGCACCATCTAGGAAACAGAGCATGCTCAAAACAAAGCCCTCCAAACACGCTGGCGGGGTGGGAGGTGGGAAGGGGCAGGGGTTAGGAAAGACCACATACAGGTGGCCCGGGGTGGCCCGGTATTTTCTGGGGGCTTTCCCCAGCTCACTAGCCCACTTCCAATCTTGGGTCTGTTTTGTTTCTTAACAAATTCTCTCTTTGTGTATCCCACACTTCACTTTCTCTCTCCTGGAGGCCGCTGGAGTTTACACCTAATCTGCACTCTTTCCCTCTTAAACATCAACTGTCCTCAGCTTTCTTCTGAATGTGTTTCTAAATTCTTGTATTAATATTAAGAACCCCCAAAGGGAACCTCAGTTTCCCTGGGAGCATCACCCTTCCCTGGGAACATCACCCTCCCAATTAGCCCCCATAATCCTCCCCCCCCCCCCCGAACGTGACTGCTTTTAAAGACAGAGTTTTTAAGATTAAAATGAAGTCACTGGTTGTACACTGGACTTGGGGTCACATTCTGTGCCCCCAACAAGCCAGGTTCAGCCACCTGTCCCCCATAAGCCAATTAAAGCAGCCCAATTAAAAGCGAAAAGCAGAAAAGAAAGTTTATTTGACGCGGCTGCATTGGGAAAAGGGACACAGGGATCCATGTCACAGTACACACCTGGCCACTCCTCCAGAGCCATCTTCTGGGTCCTGAAGTGAGGTTGAGCCTTAAGCAGATGACCTTTGTTTGGCAGCTCTCGGCCGTCAAGGTGTGGTCCTGCCTGCACCGGCCCATCACGGCCTCTTCTATGAGGTGGACTCACAGGTTGTAAGTATCTTTCTGAGAGAAAGTTTCCTCCTCTGGCTGGCCCAGGCTTTAGGGTCTTCTCAGCACGAGACTCCTGGGAACAATTTTAGTTTCTTGGGGGTCCATTGTTTCAATAGTCTGATAGTCAATTTGAGGTATACAAGTATCTGTTTAGATTGTATGCACCTTTGCTAGGCGAGTTACATCAGAATCGGCGCCCTTATAAGAAGGGGAAGGGCCCCTGCGTATAAAGAGGGAGAGCCAGGTGTGCTGATTGGCTTTCTGTTGCTGTGATAAACACCACAACCAAAAGCAGCTTGGGAAAGAAAGGGTTTATTTGGCTTGCCCGTCCTGATCACAGTCCATCACTGAAGGCAGCCAAGGCAAGAACTCAAAGTAGGAACCCAGAGGCAAGAACGGAAGCAGTGGCCATGGAAGAACACTGCTTACTGTCTTGCTCTCCTGGCTTGTGTTGGAAGAACACTGCTTACTGTCTTGCTCTCCTGGCTTGTGTTCAGCTCCCTTTCTTAGATCTTCCAGAGGCATCTGCCCAGGGGTGGCACCACTCACAGTGGACTGGGCCCTCCCACATCAATCCTTAATCAAGAACATGCTCCACAGACTTGCCTACAGTCCAACCTGATGGAGGCTTTTTTTTTTTTCAGTTGAGGTTCCCTCTTCTCAGATGAACAAAGATTCTGTCAAGGTGACAAAAAACTAACCAGTCCATCAGGCAAAGTCCCAGCGGAGAAGGCAGTCATTGAGCGGTGAAGGACAACACCAGCTGTGGGGAGGCACCGACCTTCCTGACACCTTGGTCTCAGACTGCTAGTCTCTAGACCGCTAGGCAATGCATTTCCGTGGTTGAATCCCGTCAGCTATGGTCCATCTCTAGTAGCCTCTGACGACCTTCATGAAGCCTGGGGGTGGGAGAGGCACTGAATTCAACAGGGAGGAGGGGGCTGGGATGTAACTTACCTGACAGAGTGCCTGCCCAGCACACACGGAGCACAGGGCTTGATCCCCAGGGTTAGGTAAACCAGATGAGGTATACACGCCTATCATCCCAGCATTAGGGAAACCAGATGAGGTATACATGCCTATCATCCCAGCATTAGGGAGGTGGACACAGGAGGGTCAGCAGTTCAAGTTCATCCTCATCTACACAGGGAGTTTCATAGATACTTGAGACCTAGAGAGAAAGGGCTGCAGTGGGGAGAGAGTCAGAAAATTCCAGCAAACAGGCTACAAAGGAGAGATATTTGATATGGTCACATTGAGAAGAAGAAATAATGGCAATCCCACCCCAAGTCTGTCTTCAGGATCATAACATGAAGATTAGGTTTACACGGGTGACAAGAGCTATGGGGCCAGCAAGATGGCTCAGGGAGCAAAGGTGTTTGCTTCCAGCCTCATGATTTGACACACACACACACACACACACACACACACACACACACACACGTGTGTGAAATATGTATAGCTAAGCTGTCCTGACTGAGGTGTTGTTCAGCCCATCACTGCCTCTCACTGTCTCAGCTCCAATGTCTCCTGCAAAGTGGTTAAAATGGTGTGAAATTTCTTCCTGAGAGACAAGCTCCCCTCTGGCTGGTTCTGGGCGCCATCCTTTCCGTTTCCCCAGCATGGGACTCCTGGGAGAATTCCAATCCTTTGGGGACCATCGATTCAATAGTCTGATGGCCAAAGGGAGGGCACAAGTGCCCTCTTTAGAATATGTAGACTCTTGCCAGGACTCATACATGACTGGTATCTGAAACTGGCCCTGTTTTTCTGCAGCTATGCCCAGAGGCCATCTGTATTCTTGGTCACTATTTTGGCAGGCGCCTTTGCCATCCTATTGATGGATTGCAGGCGGCAAGGAGGAGAGAATAGCTTTGTTAAGGGCAAGACAGCAAAGCCAAGGTCCCTGGAGAGTCTTGGTCTCTTCAAAGTGGCCAGTGGCTTGGATTAGCACCTGAGACTCAATGTCTGCCTGGTTCTATCTCATTTCTGTGCGTGGTTTTGCACAGCAGATTCAATGCCACTACGATATGAATAGGGACCAGCTACAGGCAGGCTGGGCTCTCTCCTGAGATTCCAGACCTCTAGCTGTGTACAAAACAATAATTTTTCCCCCAGCCTGAGGAGCAGACTGAGATGGTAAAGAACCAGCAAAGCAAGCACAGGAATCTGAGGTTGGCTCTCTGGCACATAGGTGAGACTGGCCCAGCTGCATGTGCCTCTGTACTGGGGAGGTGGAGACAGGAGAATGCCTGGCACTCGCTGGCCGGCCAGCCTTGTGGAATCTGTAGCCTTTGGGGTCAGTGAGAAACCCTGCTTCAAAAAATCAGGTGAAGAGCAGCAGAGGACGACGTGTGATGCTAATCTCCGGCCTCCACATGCGTGGGCACACCGATGTGTAAGCACACAAATGACATTTCTCTTACACTGTTTCATATTATTAAAGATTCGGAGTTCATTAAAGCCCTACCTAAGGAGGTAAGTTTTTGTTGTTTGCTTGGTTTTTCAGTGCTAGGGTTAGAACCAGAGTCTTTCCATGCACTGGGCAAACCCTCTACAGCTACTGAATTGTACCACATTTTCTGTTCTTTCCACCCCCCTTTTGCACTATGAAATATCTTGCAATGTGTCTCAGAATAGTTTGGTCTTTGTTATGTTATTTGTGTGTGATGTGTGTGTGTGTGTCTGTCTGTCTGAATGTCTGTGTAGCTAGGAGCTTGACTTGTGGAACTCAGTTCTTTCTTCCATGATGTGGTTTCCAGAGATCGAAGTCACATCATTAGGCTTGGTAGTAAGCACCTTTTTTACCCACAGAGCCATTTTGTCCGCCCCCAGGCTGGTCTTGAACTCCCTAGGAAGCTCTGGATGGCCTCCAACCACCCTCCTGCCTTGGGCTCCTGATTACTGCATATGACTGCACCACTACAACTTGCTCCTTTTCAATCCTGCTCCAGGCAAACCAAGAAAGTTGTAAGAACTCTGTCAATGCCCCTGACCAGCTCCCAACATCCTGAGCCCTTGGGAGGCAGAGGCAGGAGGGTGGGGAATTGGAGGCTAGCTTAGGTCACCCAACAAGAAGCTGTCTAAAAACTAAGACAAAACCAATCAACCAATTAACAAACCATAGGAGCTCATGTCCCCAAATATTTGTATCTTCTTTCCATAACCTTGAAAACCTCATCAATAACCAATGCCCAGTGTATTGTTTTCTGATGTCTCCATGTTTATAGTGTGTGTGTGTGTGTACATGTGTGTGTGTGTATGTGTGTGTACTTGCACGCACACACACACATCAGAGATAACACTGGATGTTTTTCTCTACTGCCTTCCACTTTATTTTTGGAGCCATTGTTTCTCACTGAACCTGGAGCTCATGGTTTTGGCTAGATCTGTTGGCTAGCGAGCACCAGGAATCAGCCTGTCTCCAGTTCCCCAGAGCCGATATCACCATGCCTGCGGAGGGTCGAACTCAAGTTCCCGTGCTTGTTGGGTAGCCAGTTACCAGATGAGCCATCTCCCCAACCCCCACACTCCTCTTCGTTTTAAGATAACAATCCAGTTGAAGGTACAGTGGACGACGCTTGAGTAACTAAAGCATATGCTCATAAGCACGCTCACCCCTATTCCAAAGCTGCACTAAAGAAACAGAAGCTGAAGTGCTGTGGCGAATTATCTAATCGCACTGTTAGCCGTCTCTTCTGCTAGGGTGTTTCAGCGTTGCTAGGTCTAGAGCCTGGACCCTGGCAGCCCTAAGAGACTGAGCCACTGTTAAACCAATAAGCAGACAAGTGACTTGAAAAAGATAGAGAAGAGTCATTTAATGTAGACACATTGGGAAGGCGAGCAAGTAGCCCCCTCCCCAAGTCCATCTTCAGGGTCCAGATACAAGGTTTACGATGAAATAAAGGGCAAGAGTGAGGCATTGCTAAGCAGCCCTGGTCAAGGTGTGGTCCTGCCCATCACTGACCCGTCACTGTCTTAGCTTCAGATCCTCCCGCAAGGTGCTTGAGAACTTGTCAGGGCCGTGAGAGATCTCTTCTTAGGCAACAAGTTTGCCCTATGGCTGGAACCAAGGCTCTAATCGTCCCTTACTTCAGCATGTGACATCTTCCCAGCCCCACAAGAGGGACTTATTGGAAAGACATGCCAGCACCCACTCAGGGTGCAGGTGACTATGGAAACTGGGTTAAAATGACCGGGAAGTAGGGTGACTGTGGCCTCAAGGGAAAGGGTTGGTCACTGTGCCTGCTTGAGGGAACCTCTGTACTCTTGAGCTTTTACTGAGAGATGGAGGTGGGGCGCAGGGCGGATGAGCTGTATCCTGTGTCTCCACCGAGACAGGAGAGGAGGAGGACCCAGCTCCATCAGTCACTGCAGTGGGAAAGGGGAATGGGAAGGGAAATAGGCTACTAACTGCTAAAACTCGGGTCTCAAAGTGGGTCTGCCGCCATCCCTCCACTCCGGCAGAAGCTCAGGCTTCCGCCTTCTCCAGCCACCAGAAGGGTTCCCGTATGTGGGCTGCAGCCTTCTGCCTGGCCTCTGCCACCGCATGCCCCTTCTCACCGCAATCCCAGGAGTCCTTGAGAAGTCGCCCGGCTCTGCCTGCTCCTGTGTGACACCCTCCCACGCTCTCTTCCTCTCAGATCTAATCCACCAGAGCCTCATTCATCGTCCCCCATAGGTGTCAAGACCTCCTCCTACCTTCCTGCTGCATCTCGGTTCCTACCCACCCCTCCCCTACATTCTCTGCTCCAGCTGTGAAGGATGGATGGCTTGGGGGTTACATCCTTTCTGGGTTTTGTTTTTTAACCCATCCTGGGGAATCCCATTTTCTCTTGTCTAGCACTATGGGGTTTCCCAGGGCATACTTGGATTTACTGCATTTATTTACTCATTTTGTGGTGTGTGTGTTATGCCATAGTACATGAGAAGGTCACAGGACAACTAGAGGGAGCTGGTTCTCTTCTTCCACTGTGTGGGGCCCGGGGATCAAATTCAGGTCATCAGGCTTGGTGGCAAGCATCTTTACCCACTGAGACATAAAAATTTAAATTATGTTTATACATAATTCATGTGTGTTGGTGTGTGTGTGTGTGTGTGTGTGTGTGTGTGTGTGAGAGAGAGAGAGAGAGAGAGAGAGAGAGAGAGAGAGAGGCTGGGTACATGTGGATGTCCAGAGGCCAGAGGAGGTCATCAGGTATCCACCCCTCTCCCCTTTTGGGGGAGAGGTTTGAGACAGGGTTTCTCTGTGTAACAGCCCTGGCTGTCCTGAAACTCATTCTGTAGACCATATTGGCCTCAAACTCACAGAGATCCTCCTGCCTCTGCCTCCCGAGTGCTGGGATTGAAGGCATGCGCCACCGCCCGGCCAGGTATCACTTTTATTTAAAATCACCTTCCTCTTTATTCTGCTTCTGAACCTGGGTCTTGAGGGGTTTTTTGTTTTGTGTTTTTTTTTTGTTGTTGTTTGTTTGTTTTGGTTAGCTTCCATTCCTGTTTCTGCTCCCCACATTGCTAGGATTACAGGGTGCAGCCACTTCTGCCTTTTTTCTTTTTTTCTTGAGATGGGGGTCTCTCAATGTGTGGTTCTGGCTGACCTGGAACTTGCTATGTAGATCAGACTGGCCTCAAGTTTAAATAGAGCTGCCTG